>NC_137890.1:126216115-126754830 GCF_963455335.1 Martes martes
TCCCACTTCCAATTTTGCCTTCACTATGGTTTTTTTAAGCACAGCTGCCAGGGGGCGCCTCTTGAATCCTAAGTCAGAACAAGTCCCGCCTTTATTCTAATTCCGCGTCTGGTTCCCGTTCTGTCTGGAGAAACACTTCGCCCCCGGGACCCCAGAGCAGCCCACATTCCCTCACTAACCACACCTACTCTCGCCCTTGCCCCGTGCACTCCAGCCTCCTGCCGGGTTGCTGCTGTTTGAACACAGGAGGGATGATGCAGCCTCCAGAGCCTCTGTTCCTTCTGACCAAAACGCTCTTCCCTCCATATCCTCATGCCCTGTTCCTTTCTCTCCTTCAGGGCTTTGCTGAAAAGTCACTGTCTCTGCGAGGGGTTCTCTGTCCCCTGTACTTACAGTGGACACCCCTCTGCCCCTGCACTCCCACTCCCTCCCCTGTTTGATATATCCCTGTAGCACTTACCACCTTCTGGTACACAAAATAACTATTTCGTTAATTGCCTGTCTCTTCCTACCTGGAGCGAAAGCTCCACCAGGGCAGGGATTTACCCCCAGCTCTTAGCACACAACCAAGCCCAGAACAGGCGCTCAAAAAACATTTGCTGAACGAACAAATGAACTTTAAAAGCATAGTATCAGGGTTGTGCCAAGTCTGGGAAGTGGTTACTTTCATACACTATGAATGAGAATGTAAACTGGTAGGGTGTTTCTTTCTTTCTTTCTTTCTTTCTTTCTTTCTTTCTTTCTTTCTTTCTTTCTTTCTTTCGATTTTATTTGTTGGGGCCCTGGGTGGCTCAGTGGGGTTAAGGCCTCTGCCTTCTGCTCAGGTCATGATCCCAGAGTCTGGGGATCAAGCCCACATTGGGCTCTCTGCTCAGTGGGGAGCCTGCTTCCTCCTCTCTCTCTGCCTGCCTCTCTGCCTACTTGTGATCTCTCTCTCTCTATGTCAAATGAATAAATAAAAATCTTTAAAGATTTTATTTGTTTATTTTGACAGAGAGGAAAGAGAGATTCACGGGTAAGCAGAGAGACAGGCAGAGAGAGAGGGGCAAACAGGCTCCCCGCTGAGCAGAGAGCCTGATGAGGGGCTCGATCCTAGGACCCTGAGACCATGAACTAGCCGAAGGCAGGGGCTTAACCCACTGAGCCACCCCCCTGGTGGGGTGTTTCTGAAGGATAATTGTGGCAATAGGGATCAAAATTCTTAAAAGCTGTCTATCTCTTGTAGAACATTAATTTTACTTCTAGAAAGTTCTCATAAGGAAATACTGTATTAGAGCATTTTTGAGGGGGTCACCTGGGTGGCTCAGTCAGTTAAGCGCCTGCCTTTAGCTCAGGTCATCATCCCAGGGTCCTGGGATGGAGCCCAGCATTGAGCTCCCTGTTCAGTGGGAAGTCTGCTTCTTCCTCTGCCCCTCACCCAACTCGTGCTCTCTCTCTCTCTCTCTCCCAAATAAATAACTAAAATTTAAAAAAAAAAAAAAAGGACCTTTTTGATTACAAAAAAACAAGAAGCTGCTCGGGCTAGTTTAAGTAATAATTGTGAAGTGATTTATTACAAAGGATTTATTACGTTATTAGCCATATTACAAAGAAAGAAAGGGAGAATGCATCATGTGGGACATTTAGACATCTCTGCCACCCCCACCCGCTTAGGGGAGGCTCCCCAGGAAACAGTCAGAGACTCAGATTTGCATGCAGAAAGCTTAGTGGGCAGTGCTCTTGGAGTCAGTACTTGAAAGCGAGTGAGTAAAGGAGGACTGGGCAGAGTGCAAAACCGAACTGTGATCCATAGTGATCCTTGCTGTAGTCAGTGGCACGGGGAGCTCTAGAGTTGTCCCATATTGAGGTAAGGAGCCAGGCTTTAACACCCACGTATCAAACAATCTTTGGATGCAGGTTGCCCTTGCAGAGGATATGTGACCTTGGTCCAAGCAACACCTTCAGCCCAAGGGAAAGGCCTGGGAACTGACTCAGCTGGGAGCCATCAGCAATAGACATTCCTGGCATCTGGGAGAACGGCTACCTCCATCCTGGAGGGAGGATCTGGACAGTACCAGTACCCAGCAGCACTCACTCTACCTACAGAACTTAGGGAAAGTTTTCATTCTTCCAAGCCTTCGAATGACTGGAATCAGACACTTGGATGCCCACAGGGCTCTCTCTCATCTTCATTGTTTTCGATGTATCTCTTTCACTCCGGACTGTTTTCTGTTCCTTATTGCACATGGTCAAAGATTGTTTCCAGCAGCCCCCAATTTAAACATTACAGCTTCATCCTCAGGGAGCGGGTAACTCAGAATGGGCCTGCTAGGGTCGGTGTCCATTCACTGACCTACCAACGACACAGTGGAGGGGTAAGGCACACAGTACAAAGATGTTGTAACGGGGGCACCTGGGTGGCTCAGTTGGTTAAGCAACTGCCTTCGGCTCAGGTCAGGATCCTGGAGTCCCAGGATCAAGTCCCACATCAGGCCCTCTGCTCATCAGGGAGCCAGCTTCTCCCTCTGCCCCTCACCCCTTTCATGCTCTCTCTCTCTCTCTCTCTCAAATAAATAAAATCTTAAAAAAAAAAAAAAAAAGATGTTTTAACCATCTGGACTCGAGGAGGCAGGAAAATGGACAAATCCATGCCGGCATGTGCCATATCTATAGAGTTGGGAAAAAAGTCTTGAAGAATATAAACTGAAATGTAAACAGTGGTTACTTTTTAGTGGTGGTGGTGGAATTAACAATGGTTTCCCTTTCCTCTTTTTCTTTTTGCGTGGCTATCTTTGTAACTCTTATATGTAGAGAAATAATATTTTTGTAATTGAAAATAGTTTTGGGGGGTGCCTGGGTGTGTTCAGTCAGTTAAGTGTCTGACTCTTGATTTCGGCTCAGGTCATGATCTCAGGGTCCTGAGACTGAGCCCCACATCAGGCTCCACACTCAGGGCAGAGTCTGCTTATCCCTCTCCCTATGTTCCACCATGTTCTCTCTCTCAAATAAACAAATTTAAAAACAATATTTAAAAAAAAAAGAAAATATTTTTTAAAAAGAAGAAGTAGGTACCCATCTCTGGTCCTTTGGATAAAAATGGCCACTAGTCATAGGGTATAGGAAGACTATTCATATAAAGTAAGATTTTCTAGGAACTGGGATGAAAAAACAATCTGGCTTGACTTTGCAAAGCTTATTCCACTGAACTGTAAACAAACTGAGCATGGAAAAGCCAAACACTCGGCACTTATAATTAACCTTCTTACATCTCCTCACTCCTTAATCCTCTGTCACGTAAGCACCAACTTTAAACAAAACACCTTCTGTTTGCTTTTGCCAGAATGTAAACCATTGATGAGAATGTTATCAATATCCTAGCACGCTGCCCCCCAGGAGGTCCAGGACACAGACAGCCTATTCGGAATCACTATATTAGCTTTTATATTTACATGAATGTATTCAGCTGTGTTTGCTGAGTATCTGTGCGCAGCAAAATATAAAGGAAAACACAGGGCGCCTGCGTGGCTCTACTGGTTAAGCGTTTGACTCTTGGTTTCAGCTCAGGTCATGATATCAGGGTCGTGAGATTGAGCCCCGAGTTTAGTTCCACATTCAGCGCAGAGTCTTCTTGTCTCTCACTCTCTCTCTCTCTCACAAATAAATATAATCTTTGAAAAAGGAAAAACACAACAGAACCCTACTCTTAATCAGCTAAGGATCCAGTAGGTTGAAAGTGTGTGTGTTGTGTGTGTGTGTGTTATTCACAAATATATATATTATATGTCGGTGTATATACACACTCAGACAACTATAATAAAATGTAAAATGTATTGAGACCCATAGCTGGACTTGAAGAACGGAGTTCTCTGGGAATTAAAAGGATTGGTTACTTCTGGGTGGGTGGCTTCATGGAGAATTTCAGTTTAAATGATTGGGGAATTTCAGGTGGACAATATCATTACACGTTTTGCTTGTTTGGACAGTTGTGTTTGTTTTAACCAAGCATCCCTATTAGCATATCCCTCTACTGCCATGGTCTCCGCACAAGCTTGAAAACTAAAAAGAGGCCGTAAGGAAGAACTAGCACTAAATATTTTCAGTTACATGACACTCCTAACTCCAGTTTTAGGGGAGGGAAAAGAAGGGTGGGGCTTTAAGGGCCAGGGTGGGGGTGGGGTCCGGGGATTGGAAAAGACTACAGAATGTGGATGCTGTCAAGCCTAACTTTCTCACTCTGAGAGATGCCTGGGTCTGACCCCAATTACTGGAAGACAGGCAAACGCCAGTTCTTCCCTGAAAGAGACTGTGCTATTAAAAAAAAAAAAATGCTGGAGAAATGAATTAGCTGTTTCATTCCATTAAGTAATGGGATAAAAATGCATGCTGAAGGGTGAAAGCCTAATGTTTCCCATCATAACTGGGGAGGAGGAGAAAAAAAAAGGCTTTTAAGATTAAAAAGAGACTTTACTTCAATTTTCAGGGACAAACGAAATGCACTAATACGCCAGGGCTGGAAGGGGTAGGGGAACAGGCATGTCCATGCTGAGTGAAGACCGGACAGGAGAGCTGTTTCACATTCTGGGTGTTTTCTCCTTTTTGTTAGGACTCGTGCCCTACTTCACCCCGTCTGTCTCCGGAGGCTATCTTTCTCCACTTCGTATTGTTGTTCAGAAGAAACACAGGAAACACAGGAAGACATACCCTAAGACAGCTGGTTTCCCTTCGCAGCTCCAGAAGTACTAGGCGCTTAAAACATTTTTAAAGCCTAGGAATCGGACTAACCCAGAAAATAAGGAGCATTGATGAGGTCACTCATGGATACAGTAAACACTCAACAGGGGGTTATTTACTCTACCTCGGATTAAAAATTTGAAATCTTACTTGCCAGTTAAATAAATTTCACCCTGACACTCATCTGCTCCGGAACCCATTCTCTTTTGACTGCTTGTATTTCCGGGGTGAGCAACATCTGGGCCTTGTGGGGGCCCTTTCCTTCTTCCCCTTCTTCTCTCTACTGCTGAGCCGGCTGCCTCTCACCGGTCACCATCACTCAGAGAGATTTCAGGGCAGGCTAGCCCTCTCCCAGCATTTAAAAAATTAAAACCCCTCCAGTTATATGGTGTTTCTTTCATTTGGTCTGTCCAAAACATATATGAAAAATTTCTATCAAAGCCCTTTGCAAAACATTGAGTTCATAATAGGTGTTTCAAATATACACGTGGTTTGCTTTATTAATTGGACTATGTCTCTTTGTATATCTGAGCTCCTGGCATGTTATCATCATCAATAAATGAAAACATGTGTAATTCCTAAACTGGATTAAAACTGGAACATCAACTCTAAACTCAATTTTTTAAACAGCAAAATATTTGTTTATGGTATTAGGCTAACTTTTATAATAAAGGATCCTCAAAAAGCAAACTGTACTAATGTATATGAATATGTTAATGATCAAAATGTATCTGTGGCTACTAGACCTTTTTATAGAGAACGGTGGTGTGCTCTAGTTAACCAAGCATCTGAGCTCTGAGGTGGAAATCCTAGACCCTAAGATTCCCCTTTCCCCCATAAGGTTGCTGTGAGGTTCAAATGAGAAAATGTATGCAAATCATTTCACACAGTTAGCTGCCTGCACTGATTTTAAGCTAAATTCTAATGAGTTTTGTCTTGGCCATCTTTCTCACCATCTCTCTTTCTAATGAAAGGCCAGATTTCTCAGCTTTTTTTGGTGTGTGTGTGTGTGTGTGTGTGTGTGTGATTCAGAATCAAGGTGAACGGATAGAGAAAGACTAGCGTGGAGAGGCAGGGGGACAGGGAGCAAGATTCTTGCTTGCTGGGCCAGTTCCTGGATCTTCCGAATAGTGAGGAATTTAGGTCCAGGCGAAGGTTAAGGAGAGTAAACAGAAGCAGAGAGACCAGTCTGCACAAAGGGAATAGGGATGAGGGAGAATGTAGGGAGGTCCTAGACTGAGGCCTGGGAGACAGTTTCGGAGACTTGAGAGTGCTCTGCTCCAAAACAGTTCCAGGGTATGATGAAAAAAGAGGAAAGGGGATTTCAGGAAGTGTTCCTGGGTGGGAAAAGGTGGATACCCTATAATGTTCTTTGAGAAATGTGAATAAAGACTACAGCTCCTTTTTAGTTACTTTGCCAGACAGATCCTTTTTTTTTTTTTTTAAGAGTTTATTTATTTATTTATTTATTTGACAGACAGAGATCACAAGTAGGCAGAGAGGCAGGCAGAGAGAGAGAGAGAGGGAAGCAGCCCGATGCGGGGCTTGATCCCACGACCCTGGGATCATGACCTGAGCCGAAGGCAGAGGCTTTAACCCACTGAGCCACTCAGGTGCCCTTGCCAGACAAATTCTTGCTCGGAATGTAACTGTAGACCATTTGGGGTCCTGGAGTAGATTTGTCTTATGATTAGCTCTATCGTTTTTAGCCAATTATTAACATAAATGGGTACTTACCCACCCCTCAATGTTGTTTCTACAAATATAAAGCCTACTGATTCATCACATATGACCAGACTTGGAATCCCAGTTGAGGCTCAGCTGGAAATCCTAAAACATATAGAAAACAATTTTCCTGATGTTGTTGAATCAATTCTATATTTTGAAAGAGATTTAAATTATTTTAAGGCAGGGAAATTGATGACACAACAGATGGCTGTTTTAATGAAAAAAAAATCCAACAGTTTAGTTGGCACTGTGTAATAGACAAGCACATTTTGCAAAATAATTGATTACAATGTTTCCCCCACACAGGTTATATCAGTGATGCCACCCAGATAGTGTGGAGAGCAAGTATATATGAGGTTCAAAAGTTGGGCATTGCTTTTAAATGTGGGAGAAGATGGCTTAGGAAGGAGAGGTCTTATTGGCACAAGACTCGGGTGCTTTTAGAGAAAATTGGGCTTTTGCTGAATATTGAGGAAGATAATCCTTATAGAGAGAGGAAAAAAAACCATTATTTATTACTTGTCCCCTTAGAGCTTTATTTAATCCTCAGAATGACCCTAAAAGGCAGACATGTGTGAACCTCCTGCCCAGCCCCTTCTCTCTCCTCCAAGCTCTGTACTGGGTTTCCTTTAAGGGATTCACCTCAGCCATGAGGTTTGGAAGGGTTAATGCACTCAGGTTCGGGGTAGCCCGTGATTGGCCTGCACTCACCCCTTCTCCCTGGCCACAGCAATGATTCATGCATGGGCACCTATTCCAACTCAAGCCAACGAGAGTGAGAGATTCCAGGACTCTCTTCCCTTGGATGGAGAGGTAGAACTCTGTAATGCCTAGAATCTCTGGAGCCGTTTTGCTACCACAGGGGAGATTCTGGGAGATGCTATGAACTGGGGACTCTGCGTTATATAAAGACTAGGAACAGAGAGACTAGGTCTTTGGGGACATTTTTTGCACTGTTGGATCAGTCTTCCCTGAAACTCATCCTGACTCTGGGTTTGTCCATGTCAGGGCCAGTAAATTTCCTTCGTTTGTTTAAGCCAATTTGAATGAAGTTTTCTGTCAATTGCAATCAAAACGTTGCAAACCAAGTGATAGAGCAAGTACCTCTATTTTGCAGAGGAGAAACTGAAGTCCTAAAAGATTTAAATCTACCTCCAGTCACATAAATACTAAGAGGTGAAGCCAACATTTGAAGCCAGATCTTCCTTTATTTTTTTTTAAGATTTTAAAAATTTATTTATTTTGGAGAGAGAGAGAAAGAGAGAGAGAGCATGCAAGCAGGGGGAGGTGGGGGAGAGAGAGAAAGAGAGGATCCCAAGCAGACTCTGCGCTGAGCACAGAGCCTGATGCGGGCTCGATCTCATGGCTCTGATATCACGACTTGAGCCAAAATCAAGAGTTGGACGTTTAACCAACTGAGCCACCCAGGTGCCCCTGAAGTCAGATCCTTCTGACCAGTGTTTCTCAAGATGCACTGTGGCATTGGAGAAGTCTAGGGAGGTAGCAGATAACAACTTTCCACTCTCACCCCCAGGTTCAATTAAATGCAGTGTTTTATAAGCTATGTGTTTTATGGGCTGTTTCCACTCAGTATTTAGAGGAAACAAAATGTTCAGAAAACTTCTATCATCATGCCTGGTTTCTGAGTTGTAGAACATCCTACTGTAGTGCTCGGCCTTTCTTCTCTTTATGGCTAGTCTTCTTTATTCCTAATTCTCTAAAAGTTGCCTCATTTCCCCCAGGATATCAGAAGTGTTGGATGACGTTTCCTGCAACTGTTTAAAGGCTAGGCTCTCTCAAAGTTCAGACCTTGGGAACAATTGCAATAATAGGTGGGTAGGGCTTGAAGTAAGAGCCACTGTAATTGTTTTTCTCCCTTCCACCTCTCTACACACAGATAATCAGATTCACCTTTCAGAAGGTCAGCCCTGGCCATACTACTTCACAAGTATTTTCCCTGGTTTCCTGTCCATACCAGCAACCTCCAAAGTAGAGTGTACCTACCCCCAAGACTTTCATTGTCTTATGGAAAGAAGAAGTAGGACTTCTAGGTATAGTTATTAGTTATTTTTATAAGTGAGGAGAAAATTAAGCTTTATTAGTATTTTATGTACAGATTGACAGAGATTTGCTCACTCACTTTGTATGTTGGAAAATCCCGCATCACATACATTATGTATGAGTTATCCTGGGGGAGTTTCACGCTGGGGTGGGGTTGACAGTGCCGTTGACTCATCTCTTCCCATTTGGCTCATTGCAACTTACTGTAATTTACATGCCCATGTTAGTTGGATTTATGGGTTATAGTATATGCTTTTTAACTAAACTGAATCTTACCAAATGAAGAGATGCCTTTAAAAGATCCTTTCAGGGGACCCTGGGTGGCTCAGTGGGTTAAGCCTCTGCCTTCGGCTCAGGTCATGATCTCAGGGTCCTTGGGATCGATCCCTGCATCAGGATCTCTGCTCAGCGGGAAACTGATTCTCCCTCTCTCTCTGCCTGCTGCTCTGCCTACTTGTGATCTCTCTGTCAAATAAATAAATAAAATCTTAAAAAAAAATCCTTTCAAAGAAATCCTGCATTGAAAATCATACTAATAATACAAACACAAGTAACAGGAGAAGAAATGGCAGTGACATGACTCCTATACTTGGGGCAAGCTCTTTGTCAGTCAGGTTGTGAAGTAAAATAATGATGTTATAATAAGTTCTGACTAGAAGTTGACTAAAAATTCAGAAATTATCAGGGAGACTTTAAAATGTGGATTTACATTATTAATGATAAACTTCACCTGAAGTGTATACTGTGCCTTGATTATTAGCTTACAACAATAGAGCTTTGTGTGTGTGTGTGTGTGTCTATGTGTGTACGTATATTCATATATTTTCATATATTGGTGGGTGGTAAAAAATTTGTTACTGGAAAATATATCTTAAAAATTTTGAGACCAGACTTTTGCATAATGAATCCAAATTCCCAGTTACCTCAAGTACTTGTAGAAAACCTGCAGGATTCAGATAACGTAATAAGTTTTGAGGCAACAGGTTGGCTTTCTATATATGTCCCTGATTTATATGTCTAACCTCTCCTCCTGGAAGTCCTTGCTACAGCCAAATTGTCCTGCCTGCAATTCTTCTGTCATAATTTCCCACCTCTCTCCCCTAGAGTTTTGTCATGTTCTTTTCTCTTACCTAAGCCCTACTTCTCCCTTTCTCTATTCTGTTTGCCTCATTTCTGCCCGTACCTCAAAGCATAGCTTCATCCTTCACGAAACTGTCATCCATTTTATCAGCAGGAAATAATTTTTCTCTGCTCTGAACTTCCACAATATTTAATCTGTATCCCTCTTATGGTCTATCCATTGTCCCATCTATAAGGATTATCTCAAAGGACTGCAAATTTTTAAAGATCTGAATACATGTTTGGGTCATCTTTGACTCCTTTGCTAGATTCTAGCGTCATGCCTGATATATCATAGGTCCTTAGTAAATATTTGTTGAGTGAATGAGTGAAGGATGGATGGATTCCAACTGGTGCATTGTCTTAAATGTCTGATATAAGTTCTATTTCACAAAAGTATACAAAAGAGCTTTATGAAAAATCCATCACAGGAGTAGACAAGATCTGAGCCCAGATTGTGATTTTAATCATGGAAATACACTTCTCTCTTTTTTAGCTCTGTTATTTAATTAGAGATTGTGTAATTCTCACTCAGAGTTCATAGCTATTTAGCTGATTTATAACTCACAATGTAATCAACTTGAATAAGTCATCTTATTGTGGACACCCACATTAACCAGAAGAACCATGGCCATATTAGGGAGATTTGATTTGCAGCCAAATCTCCTTATACCCTCTTGAAAACAAAATCTGGCAGAAATCCAACTGCTCAAGTCAAATAGACATTTAGCTTGCACTGTGCATTAGATATGCCTGGTGACCTCAGAAAAACACACACAAATGGAAATGCTGGCTTAAAGTACTATAATATGATTATAGTTCAGACAAAAACTTTTACTTGAGGGCTGCCATAATTGCGGTACGTTTAGCTAATGTGCACTTGAAAATGTATTTGCTTTTAAGCCTGTAAAAATTTCCAAAAGATCTGCTATACTACACTATTTACCAGGAAATAAGTATTCTCTTAAACATGTATTGAAAACAGACCTCTTATACCCTTTCTTTTTCCTTGGTTACTTCTGACCAGTGGTCATTTTGACATTTCAAGAAAATCCTATCACTAAGTTAAAAAAAACTAGGACCTGTGGCATTTAGAAGATTCAAACCTAGGGCTCATAGTAATACCTATGGTCCGATCACCTAATGGACTAAAATTTCCTCTTCAAGCTGAGCATGAACAAGAAATCCATTACCTTAGGTCAGGGATAGAAGACCTCTATGGTCTGCTTTTGAATTCCAGCTTCCCTTCCCTTCATACCAACACACACACACATACACACACCAGCCCTTCTACAAACACTTTCATTTTACTTTGGAAGTAATATAATGAGGACTGAACAAACACTGCTCAGTGATTTACAATTCCCCTGAATCTGTGTCTAATGAGCCAAAAGCCACCTCTCCTTTTAGCATAATTTTGGTGGGATTATTTTGTGCTACTTCATAAGAAACACTGCAGGGGAACTGAGAAAATTTTCAATTCTTAAGGATTCTTACGTATTTTTCAAATTTTACTTCCTTTCTAAGATCCACAGTTGTTCCCATGGATTTAATTTAGGCACCCTCTGGTGGTCAGTAGAATACAACTAACTCTCCTAAACATTACTTTGAATTATTGAAGCTGAAAGGCCCGATTTATCATTTATGACATGAATTTTTCCTTCTTGAATAGTTTTGTCATCTAAATCTTCACATTCAAAGCCAATACTGCTTCTATTACTTGTATGTATATGCCTTTGCCCTATGAAAGTGCTATTTATAAGTCATGAAATGCCATGCAAATATTAGGTAAGATATTAATTCAGAAGGATAAAGATTACTTTATCTTCAGAAAGATAAAAGTGGAGGACTCATCTGGATTTGGGGAAACACTACTAAAACATTATTAAAAACATTAAAGAAAACATTATTGGGAACATTATTAAACATTATTATTATTATCACTATTATTATTATTATTAACATTATTATTCAACATTATTAAAAACAGACTAAATCCACTCTATGCACATTCACACTATGGCAATCAATACTCTGACCAGTAACATAAATATAGGATAGAGAGAATGTCATAGATTGTGATTATTTTAAATAAATAATTTAAACCTTAATCAGTATAACTGAGGAATAAAAAATGTTTCTATCACATTACCAGAAATATGCTCTGTGAGTTTTTCTTCAACAGCAAACTTCGGCACTATTTTGGGAACAGTGCTAATAGCACTGGTATTCCTAGTGTTTAAAGCTGTGTTGACATGATAAAGTGCTATAATTTCAACTTGTTATGGTGAAGCAGAAACTGCCTCATTAATTTCTGCTTCATTCAAAACTGAGGAACAAATCAATGTTTACCAGTGGGAACAAAGCTAAATGAGTAACAAAAAGAAAACCCAAAACACTTGCAATATGTCATTAGTCTAAAATGTAGAAAAGAATTTTAAAGGGCTGCCTAAATTCTGTTTAGTCCACAACACTTACATTAAAATGAGAAACTGTTACAGTAAATTTGACATGGATTGTTCAGTGCATACTTTTAATTTTAATCCTGTTAAATCCTGAGAAAGAGAATATGATAATAATATTAGCAACATACTGCAGATGAAATCACAGTATTGATATATTTTTTAAAAGATTTTATTTATTCTTTGAGAGAGAGCATGAGCATAGGTACAAGCGGTGGGGGGCGGGGGGCGGGCAGAGGAAGAGGGAGAAACAGACTCCCCGCTGAGCAGGGAGCCCATCCCAGGACCTGGATATCATGACCTGAACTGAAGGCAAATGCTTAACCATCTGAGCCACCCAGGCACTCAATACAGTATCAGTATTTTAATAAAATATGACTTCTTTACTTTATGAAAATGTAACCTATGACTCTTATACTTACCAGATATACCAGTACCTTAAATATACTGAACACGTAGATAAATGGTATATTGAATATTCAAATAAAAATATCTTCTGTTTTATCCATAATCCAGTTAATTTAAATACTTTAAAATATCGCATAATGACAGCTAAGCCTAAAAAGGACATTAGATATAACTTAGCTCCATTCCGTCCCTTCATTTTATAATGAGGAAGAACCAGAAAGAGTTAAACATTCATCTAAAAATCTAACGTAAGTAACAGAGCAAACAAATCCTGCCATTCTAGGTGCTTTTTTGTTAAGCACAAAATTAAATGTTTGAATGAAAACATAAATGTTTTAAAAGCCAACTCATTCTTTGCCCTTTTAAATAAACAATCTAAGATACCACCCATAATAATCATCCCCAAGTGGTTAACGCCCTTCCTTACATTGAATCTGTGGCTGAAAGTCTATTGCTTTATTTCCAGATAGGTGAGAAAAGCAACACTCTGTATTCCTCATTAGATAATACAATATTAGAAAAATGAGCATTATTTTCAAGACATAGCGCTTCAATCAAGTAAATAAAGAAAGCATTTTGTTATTAGGAAGTCAGTTGATTCACCTGTGGAAAGCTATATGTTTAAAAAGGGAAACATAGTAACATTGAGTCATATTGTTTCATATAGTAACCTAAAAACCTCTCTTGGAAGGGGTGTGTGTGTGTGCCCAGACTTGTACAGAGAAGAGGAAGGGGAGGAGAGAAATGTCCCCACCTGAGCCTAAGCTGGGTCTATCACTAAGATTCAGCTGTGTGCAGCCACAACTAGCAGTACAAAGCTGGTCTGTTAACCAAAGCTTAGTTATATAATGGGAGTGTGAGTCTGCCCACAGGATTGTTAATTTCCCTCACAGGCGCAAGATAAGTCCCCAGGGGGGCAGAGAGTATTACCAGGAAACTGAGGTGTACTAGCAAAATACTGACGCTCTGGTACCTTAGAGAGTTTCACAAAGAGAAGAGAAAAGCACTTTTTCTCTCAACCCGATTGGACACATAGTTCTGAATTGAAGAGCATGTGAATAAAGACGCTTTGAGAAAAATTCAAACTCCCAAACTGCGAGAAGACCCAAACATGCAAAATGACCGAGGACAAAATACTCCCCATGCCACTCTGCTTCTAATACCAAACAGATTTTTCTTTTTAAATTCAAACCATGTATCCTCTAAATTGGTGGGGGATGGAGAGTTGAGGAGGTGGTCAGGGAGAACACCAGATGCCTTAGATTCTCCTGTTAGTTCTGCCGCTAAAAGGTGTACACATTTGGGAAAATCTTTTGACCACTGAGCCCTCAATTTCTTTAAGTTAGTGGAGTTTGGTACCTTCCTGTTCAAAATTCCATGCTTCCAGGTGAAAGATGAAAAATTTTAATTTTAAATGTAAAACTTTCCAAGATTACAAAAGATCTCTGCGTCCCTGAATAGGCCATAATCCCCCTGGAATTCTGGGAAACAATTTTGGGGAGTGTATGTATGCACTTACGCATTTCCCAGGAAGGGGGACAGTATTTTCATCAGAGACCTAAAGGGAAATTAAGTTCCAAAAAAGGTTGAAAATCACTGGTTGAGGCAGTAAATGTTGTCTTTAGTTTCTGATTTATCTGATTGCTGAACAGATCAGCAGCAATCTACATGGTTATAAAATCTGTCCCACAAAGCCTTCTGGAGTATCTCATTTATCTTCATGAGCTGTGTGTTTGTAATTTTTCATGAGCAGAAAGGCCGCTCAAAATCAAGAGTCCTTTTCATTGAAGATTTAAAATTGTGGGCATTTCAAGATTTATTTTGATATCAGTAGCTAAAGGAGAATCATTTTAGTACATTGGAAAATTTCAAGCATACAGCATCTTACATATTTGCTTGTTCATGTTGAATTATTCTACTATTTCTTTTTTCTTGAGTTAACTGACATGAAACAAAAGGCTTGGCTCCTCCTTCCAACTGGCTTTTCTTTTTCTTCTGATGTTAGAGCCTGATGTGAAATGATAAATTAACTGTGGCTCTATTTGTAGTAGTAATTTTCATTTATGTAACGATTTGATCCTCAAGATATAATAAGTAGAGTATATTTATATAATATTCTAAAAAGAATTAGTTGAAAATTAGAGAGAAGCAGAAAATGACATTAGGGAATCTGAGGAACTGTAAGAGGAAAGATGCACGTAGGAAGACATGAGAACCAAAGAGAAAATCTACATGATTAGATGCTGCAACAGTATCCAATGCCTAAGGGAAAGAAGAAAAAGGGGGATTTTTTTTCTTTTCTTTTCTTTCTTTCTTTCTTTCTTTCTTTTTTTTTTTTTTTTTACAGAGGGAACATGGCAACTAGACAATATTGAATTTTTGAATACATTAAATGAAAACGACACAAACATCATAACCGAGCTTTTCAAGAACATCTTTTGGCTGATAATCTCGAGGCGTTCTATGGCTTTTCGTTAATTAAGGCAAAGACAGAGGTGAGCAGGGAACATCACAGAAAGAAGGATGTTGCCAGTGATTATCAGATAAATGCAAAAAGCTCAGGGGAGCAATCTTTTGTGGTATAGAAGTGCCAAACAGTGTGAAACGCTGATTTTTCCCGAGACAATATCAAAGAGGTGTAAAGTAAAAGGAAGAAAATTAGGTTTAAGCATTGGCCTTGTATCAAATTATTTTAGGTAATCCTAACGACTCCTGATTCCTCAGATATGACAGTCTGATCCGTACTCCCAGCGGCTCCCAAGTCCAAGAGGAAAGGAAGCCAAGAGTCAGGGTCTCTGCTCGACTCCAGGCTCCCTTTCCGAGTCCCGTAGCTTCAGGTCACCGGCTCCGGACTCTCCGTTAACCCCGAGGGCCCCGGGCGAGAGATTTATCCTCAAACGAACCCGATCCCCGGGTGACCCTGCTTGGGGTCTTGGATTCATGGAGCATCCTCCTGTGACTCTTCCTCTTTCGAGTAACAGCTCAGTTTTTCTCCTCTCCGCGCCTCCTCAAATCCCATTCAAGAAAAATCCCAGGGATTTCAGCGAAAACGCACACCAGCCCCGCCCCCGCCGGGCTCCCGGAGGCCGTCTCCCCGGCGGCTGGGGCGGCTCCTCCCCGCCCGGGGCAGGAGGGGCGCGCGCCCCCGACCCCCGCGCGCGCCCGTTGCTATGGGAACGCACGGGGCTCCTGCGCCCGAGGCAGGAGGCACGAAGAGGAGCAGGGGCAGATCCAGTGGGAGACGCTATCGCAAGATGGCGTCTGCGAGGCCGCGGGATGCGGAGTGAGCGCGCCCCGCCGGGGGCCCCGCGAGGCTGCTCCTCTCCCCGCCGCCGCCGCCGCCGCCGCCGCCGCCGCCGCCACTGCGGCGCCGCCTCTCCGCCTGCCACTGCGCCGCGGCCAAGCCTCCCGCCTCGCAGGTACCGCCGCCCGCGCGCGCGCTCCGCGTAGTGCGCAGATGGCAGCGACAAGTGTCGGCTCGCCTAGGGCTAGCGGGTCTCCCCCGGTGCGGGTGCGCCTGACAATAACGCATAAATAACTTTTTCTTGCAGCGGCCCCCTGCAGCCCCGGCCTGCAGCCTCCCCGCGCGCCCGCGCCGCACCACGCCCCTCCGACTGCCCGCTCCCTTCGAGGTGAGAGCGCTTCGGGCCGATGCGGTGATCTCCGGCCGGCCTGGGAGGAGCGCGTGGACCGGCGGGCGGCGGCGAGCAGCTGGCGAACGCCTTTACAATGGCCCTGACCCTGTTTGGTAAGTACAGCCCTTTGCCCGCGCCCCTGCAGGTGGGCCGCGCCCCGGGGACGGGAGCCCCGGGCGCCAGGGGAGGGGTCGTAGCGCGCGGTATCGGGCGCGGGCCGGAGCGGGGGAGCTGGGGCGTCTGGGGCGCCGGGCTCGGTCCCTCGCGCCTCTCCCATTGTTTCCTCTCCAGGCAGGGCCGATGGGCGTGTGCTCCCTGGCCAATTCTGGGTTGGGAGTCTGTGAGGTCCGGGGTGTTTTGTAAACGGAGGATTCTTTAAGATGCCAACTTGTGAGCGAAGTTAGCTGGTTGTTTCCAAATCTATGTTTCTCCAGTCAGTAAATAAAGATTCTGGAAAGTTTATTTATTTTGTACAAGATGTCTGTGCATCCCCACCTCCCCGGAATTGCCAAATGCATGTGTTGAGTCTTGTTGGATTTTGGGGCGGATTTTTTGGAGACGGTGTATTTCGTTGGAAACAAAATAAGTGGTGAACTGAATATTTGTTAAAATGGAAAATGTTTGCTCTAACAAATACGAGAGCAGACAGAAGAAAGTTGGTTCCTGGAAGATAAGTGATCTCGGGAGAATAACTTTGAGTATTTTAGGAAAGAAATGTTATTTCTGTGATGTAATTACTGCAACACTATTGTTTCAGCCTTTAAGACTCAAGGTCCCCCCCCCCCCAGTCTGTAATGACAATAGGTTGGGAAGAAGGACAGAAAAGATACCGTGTTTCCTATTGCCAAAGAGGACTATAGTACACATGTACCTCCCTTTAAGAAAACCCAGTTTGTGAAAATTTAGATGTTCAAAGTAGTATGGTATGTACTGGTAGGAAACTGATAGCTACAAGGACGGTCTTAGTAAGTTACTCACAGTATCAAGTTTCCAGTTATGTTTTAATTGCTTCATTTGATCAAGCAAGTTACAGGCATCACATACCACAAATGCTTTTTCATATAAGTTAGAATGAATTAATATGGAATCAAAGAGTTACATTTATTTAGTCATCTTATTTTGTAAATTAAATTCAGATGCAGGGAGGTTATTTTCCAAGGTCGCATGGCCCTTTTGTGGCAAAACTGAGCCTAGAACACAATTTGCCAGTCTGCAGTCTGGGGTATGTTTATTTTGCTGGAACACCCACAGTATTAGAAATGACATTTGGTGTTGGTTCTTCATAGGTGCTTTAAAAATGTTTCATCTTTCTCTGAAAGAAATAAAAATCTCACCATTGCTTTGCAGTACCTTATGTTTAATCTGCATCATTTAGTAGAGCATTTTTTCTTAAGTGTGGACTTTTTTTTTGTACAAAATTTAAAAATGGTGGAAGACTTAGTTGGTGTTTTCTTTGGAAGAAGCATTTCTTATACTGTAGTAGCTAATACATAGCACTAATATTTCCCCAGGAAAATTTCCCCTTAAACTAGTTTTTTGTAGTAAGTTCATTTTCTGTTCTAAGGAGAGAGTCTGAATTTCCAGGTTTGTTTTCAAAGGTAAGGTTCATGAATCAGCCACTTCTTGAATGTTGACATTCTCAGTGAATCAACAAATAAATTGGAGAGAAGCAGAGTAGGGAATAAGGTACTTTTAAAAGGATTCCTAAATTATTACATCTTTACTGAAGTAGAGATGAGGAAAGGAAGGGCATGGATTTGACCTCTAGATGAAGATAAAAGAAACCACTCCCATCCCTCAGAATGAATAAAGTGTCTTCAAATTTTTAAGTCAACTTGTAGGAAAATAGAATGTAATTTACAAAATCCAATTTGGTTACAATTTTTAAGAATATTTCCCTGTTCTAAAGGAAAGTACACCTGTGTGCAGAGGCTATTTTTCGGTCATGATAGAGCAGTAGCTGTCGTTGAACACCTCCCATCAGTCCTCTTTGTTCAAAGTAAATATTCCTTTGCCCCTAGATCCACAGATTCTGCAGTTCTATGCAAAGGGGATTTTAAAGGAATTCCCCTGTGATTCTGTCATCCTCAAGTTTGAGAACCGTTGTATTAAAGATCAATATGAGATTGCTCAAATTTGCCCAATTCAAAATGGCCTTTGTATATATTAAGAGCAGTCCCCAACGGTTAGAAAAAATGGATTTTATTTTAGATGTAACAGTTGACCCATCAACAACATGAGGATTAAGGGTGCTGATCCCCTATGTAGTCCAAAATCTGTGTTAACTTTTCACTCCCCAAAAACCAAATAACCTGCTGTTGATCAGAAGACTTACCAATGGTATAAACAGTTGATTACCACGTATTTTTTATGTTATATGTATTATACACTGTATTCTTACAATAAACTAGTGAAAAATGTTAAGTCATAAGGAAGAAAAAATACATTTATAAGTAGTGTACTGGTTTTATTGAGAAAGATCCGCGTATAAGTACACCCATGCAGTTCAAATCTGTTTTTTCAAGAGTCAACCATATGACCTTTAAAAAAAAAAAAAAAGATTTATTTATTTATTATTTGAGAGAGAGTACATGCGCACAACAGGGGAAGGAGGGAGCAAAGGGCGAGAGGGAATCTCAAGCAGATTGTCTGCTGAGCATGGAGCCCCACACGGGACTCGATCTCACAACCCTGAGATCGTGACCTGAGCGAAAATCAAGAGTCATGCTTAACTGACTGAGCCACCCAGGCGCCCGAACTGTACTACTTTTTAACTAGTTTAATCAGAAGTACCTCATATCCCTTTATATTTCCTCTTAATAACCAACTTAGAGCAGAGGAGCAGTGAGATAAAATTCTGTGAGATGGTAATGAAGAGAAGATCGGAATACAAGAAACTGGATGAACCTAACTGAACAGTCATCAAAGTCAGAGCTCAATAGAGTTTCTCCCAAAGCCTTCCCAAGGCAACCAGTGCTAGGACCCTACCTTGTGTTGGTGTGTTAGTTGGTAAGGTTAGTATCTTGTGTGGTGTGGTGTGGGTGTGTTAGTTGGTAAGGTTAGTATCTTAAATCTACTTGAACTCCTGTAGTGGAAATACCATAAACTGAGTGGCTTACACAACAGACATCTATTTCCTGAAGTTTTGGAGGCTGGGAATTCTAAGACCAGCAAGCCAGCAGATTCATTTCCTGCTGAAATGACCTCTTTCTGGTTTGCGGACATCCATCTTTTTGCTGTATCCTGCGGTGGTGGAGAGATGGGAGACCTAGGTCTTTGGTCTCCTTACTACCACTGATCTCATCATGAGAATCCCACCCTCACAATGTCATCTAACCTAATTTCCCTTCAAAGGCCTCATCTCCACAGATACCATCATGTTGTGGGTTAGGGCTTCAACAAAGGAATTTATTGGAGAACACAGTTCTGTGCATAGCAGCCTGCAATAGAGTCTAGGTTTTTAAAATTTTAATTTAATTTAATTTAGAGAGAGAGCGCAAGTGTGGGTAGGGGAAGATAAGGGCAGAGAGAGAATCCTAAGCAGGCTCCACGCGCAGTGTGGAGGCCAACTCGGGGCTCGATCTCACAACCCTTGAGATCATGACCAGAGCTGCAGTCAGGAAGTGGGTGCTCAACTGAACGAACTACCCAGACACCCCTACGTTCTTTTTTCTCCCCCTACATGTTTTACACTTCCATCTAGGCTTTGTTTTTATCATTGTAAAGAATGTTCTTTTTATAGGACATTGGTGAAAGTGAGCTTCATTTAAAAAAAATGAGAGCCTCTGAAATTACTCAGTACAATTTCACATTGATATACGTTTAACTTTTTGTCACCAAAGTACAGTATAGCAACTCAAAATATTTGTCAACTTAAGCTGAAGAGTGAAACTCTTATCTTCACCATTATTCACCTTTGCTACTTAAAAATATATTTTTAATGCAAATTTCTGTTTATCTGTGACAGAAGAACTAGACCCCAAACCTTCCTGATTTTATAGTCCCATTTGGGAGTTGAAAATGCACATTTTTGAAGGGTCAGGACTTTGCCAGCTTTTTTCTCAACGTTGTAGATGAATATACTTTTCAGTCATCTGCATCAATACGAATAATTTTTAAATCCTCAAATCCTAAAAATTATCCAAATGTAGTTCATGCTCTGCTCACTCACCTTGCTCATCTGTTCAACATACATCTGTAGCAGTGTGCAAGAGACATGGTCCCTGTCTCCTTAGAGCTTACATTCCAGAACTATAGTGTATGTACCTAATTACTTATTTCCAATAGGACTTGTTAGAACTTCCCTGGAAAAGAAGCACATGTTCTCTAATAACTGCCGGGCTAGAAGGAAATTCTCGAGTCATCTAATTTAGGACTTTTTAGCTCGTGTACCTAACAGAACCCTGAGTGGCCATACCAATAAAACCCTATTTGACAGAGCTGGATGAAAAAGCATCCTGCCAGGTTATCCTTTGGCAGGAATGTCTGTCATTTATAGCTAAATAGGGCTGTGGTTTACAGCTCAGACAAATGCTGAGACTGGGAACTCAGTTACTATCCAGCTGGGCCGGCTGAACCCTGAGTAACTCTCTTCTCTGTCGGGGTAGAACTAGCTCTGGCATGGCCCCTCTCCCTTTTTTGCTTTTTCCTTTCATTTACCAGTCACTATCATCACTGCCATTGATCTGTGATCTCATAGCTAGGATGCCATGGAAACCTTTTCATTACGCCACTGCCTGATGCACCTTTGGGCATCTTTAGAGAGATCCTTTGGAGCAGTTAAATGGTAATGGTGCATTCTCTGTAATGCAGTTAGGAAAACTTCTGATTTCCCATTACTGTCTTGACATTAAAATTTGTTTTTTTTTCCTTTCTTTCTTAAAGTTATCTCTGCACCCACGATGGGGCTTGAACTCGCAGCCCCGAGATCATGAGTTGCATGCTCTACCGACTGAGCCAGCCAAGTGCCTCTAAAATTTGTTTTTAAAAAGACAAATCAGCTGCATTTTCAGTATGACTTATTTGACCAAAAGCCATTTTATAGGAAACTCCACTTGAATACGGTCTCTGCTCACATTTTTATTTTTCAGATGTTACTCATCAAAGAATATGAGAGGGACTTACCTAATAAGCAGCAGGGTGGTCCAGTGGTGAGAACACAGCTACTTTTCTTAGAATGTTTCATCTTTTCAGCTGTCATTAAAATCACCATCCTTATTTAAATACTTGTGCATTTAAATACTTGTGCACCTGTATAAAAAACTTATTATTTCAGCTTTGCGCAGTGGCAGTATCGTAGCCAATGAGGTTTATCCAAGGTGCGATTATTGCTAATTGAAAAACTTATTATTTCAACTTTTTTTTTTTAAACCTGCTAAATGTGGTGGTTTTTTTTTTAAAGATTTTATTTATTTATTTATTTATTTATTTTTTAAAAGATTTTATTTATTTATTGGACAGACAGAGATCACAAGTAGGCAGAGAGACAGGCAGAGAGAGGAGGAAACAGGCTCCCTGCTGAGCAGAGAGCCCCATGCGGGGCTCGATCCCAGGACGCTGGGATCATGACCTGAGCCGAAGGCAGAGGCTTAACCCACTGAGCCACCCAGGCGCCCCGAGATTTTATTTATTTATTTGACAGAGATCACAAGTAGGCAGAGAGGCAGGCAGAGAGAGAGGGGAAAGCAGGCTCCCTGCTGAGCAGAGAGCCCGATACGGGGCTCGATCCCAGGACCCTGGAATCATGACCTGAGCCGAAGGCAGAGGCTTAACCCACTGAGCCACCCAGGCGCCCCTATTATTTCAACTTTAAAATTTTTCTTTCAATGTGTGGAGATTTAGTGCTATGTAAGACAGATAAAAGAATTATAGTTGCTATAACTCTGATAGTTACCATCTGTGTACAGTGGAAAAGATATTGGTGATGCAGTCTTTCTAGTGACATCTGTCCCTGCAAGTAACAATCCTACTAGCATCCTAATCTTTGAAGATAGAGTGATATGCATAATTATAAAAATTTGACACATTTGTCAATAAGAGTTTCAGTTTCTTTATATCTGGATTTGTCTACCTTTTAAAAAAATCACTCTTCATAAGACTTTTAGGCATTTTTTTTTTTTTTTAAGATTTTAAAAATTGATTCATTTGAGAGAGCAAGAGATACACTTACACATAGAGGACGAGTAGGGGTGGGGCAGAGGGAGAGGGAGAAAGGAAGCAGAGTCCTGGCTGAGCTGGGAGCCTGCCCCAGGGGCTTGATCCCAGGACCCTCAGGTCAAGACCTGAGCCAAAGTCAGATGCTTAGCTTAAAAGACTGCATGACACAGATGCCCCTAGGCATTTTTTCTTTCTTTCTTTTTTAAGATTTTATTTATTTATTCGACAGAGACAGAGATCACAAGTAGGCAGAGAGGCAGACAGAGAGAGAGGGGAAGCAGGCTCCCTGCTGAGCAGAGAGCCCAATGCGGGGCTTGATCCCAGGACCCTGGGATCATGACCTGAGCTGAAGGCAGAGGTTTTAACCCACTGAGCCACCCCGGAGCCCCTAGGCATTTTTTCTTGTTTTCCCCATGAAACTTTAATAACAGATACACTGTCTGTCTTTTTACACAGTGTGTATATCTGCTTTATGCACAAAAAGAGTAAGGCTTTTGACCACCATAAGCTAATTTTTGCTCACTTGAAGGCAATATTACCTTCAATGAGAATATATGTTTTAGACTAATCTAAAACAATCGTAAGAAAAATAGGCAGAAAAATACTGTTTGATCACGCTTTGTATGCCATCTAATAATAGTTTTGAAGGAATGACATTAGTAGAAGTTATACATTTTTCATCAGATTGGATTAACCTAAGAATTAAGTTTGCTGTCATCTTGAGCAGCCATAACAGGGATTTCCTTGCCAGGCTGGGGTTTGTGTAGCTTTTCTCAAAGTCCCTCTAGTAATAATAATATCCTTTGATATGGGTAATTGATGTTTTCTCAGTCTTATATAAAGTATCAGTAACAGCACCTTTAAAAACACTTTATTATTTGTCTGGCATATATAAACTAAATGAAGTCACTGAACTTTCTGTGCAAATCCAACTCAGGACAAGGCGTTGAGCTCAGCCATACCAGTCATAAGTCATTCTTACAGAGAAAATGATTCCCATAAGCTTTGATTTTTATTTATTAACATAATCCTACTACCTTTAAAACACAAAATAGGGAGGGGTGTCTGGGTGGCTTAGTTGTTAAGTGACTGACTCTTGATTTCAGCTCAGGTCATGATCTCAGGGTCCTGGGATCAGCCCTGCATCAGACTCCATGCTGGGTGTGGATTCTGCTTAAGATTCTCTCTTAAAAAAGAAAGAAAGAAAGAAAAATAGGGAGACACTAAGAAGCAGAATGGTGTGACTGTATTCTACACTGAAAAGTGGTATTGGGGAAAAAAAGTCTCATAAAATAGTTATAAATATACTTTCTTTATTTGTCTCTATTTCTAAAAACCATAATGAATACTTTGTGAATATATTAAAAACCACCCCCTTGTATATGTTAAAAGGCTGAATTTTATGGTGTGTGAATTCTATCTCAATCAAGCTGTAATTAATTTAAAAATTACTTGGAGTGGGGATGACCAGATTGAATAGAAGAAAGATTTACTTCACTTAAACTGTAAAAAACAGAAATTACTATTTTTAAAGTAATGGTTTTATATCCAGGAATCTTTTAGAACTTTTTACATTTTTAGAAAATTTTTGTTTCTTTTTTTTCTCCAAGAAACAAAAACAAAATAAAAAAATCAATAACTAGAAATGTCCTTGCCTGTTTTGAATAGTTGTTTTAAATTTAGAAAAGTAAGCACTTCTTGGAAAGAATGCAGACAGTTGAATTTGTGGGGGAGAAGGGAAGATGAGTCAGGTGCCCCACCTCTTCCTCCACCCCCCAGTGTGGCCAGCTGCTTAGTAGCCTGGCAGGGGGCCACCTCATTGTGTTTCCTCTAGCTGCACTGAAGGTTGTCCTTTCCCTTTCCACTCTGACTTTTTTAACTGAATTTTTTTTTTAAAAGATTTTATTTATTTATTTGACAGAGATCACAAGTAGGCAGAGAGAGAGAGGGTGAAGCAGGCTCCCCACTGAGCAGAGAGCCCGATGTGGGGCTCGCTCCCAGGACCCTGGGATCATGACCGGAGCTGAAGGCAGAGGCTTTTTTTTTTTTTTTTTTTAAGATTTTTTTTTATTCACTTGACAGACAGAGATCACAAGTAGACAGAGAGGCAGGCAGAGAGAGAGGAGAAAGCAGGCTCTCCACGGAGTGGAGAGCCCGATGCGGGGCTCGATCCCAGGACCCTGGGATCATGACCCGAGCCGAAGGCAGAGGCTTTAACCCACTGAGCCACCCAGGTGCCCCGAAGGCAGAGGCTTTAACCCACTGAGCCACCCAGGCGCCCCCCACTCTGACTTTTAAACCTTCGGATTTCATTGGATCATGTCTATTTCCTGATGTAAAACAAGTTAGAAGAAAAGATGTAGTCCAAGAAAAGTATCTCTGCATGAATAGATTTTCATGACCCACAGACCTGATGTTTCAAAAACTGAGCTGTTCCTTTTCTTTAAACTGCTAGTCTCTTTTTTTTTTAGAGGCCTGTTTATTTATTAGTGTGTGCTCCCGCATGTGCATGCTGGTGGGGTGGGGAGGGACGGAGGGAGAGAGAAACCCAAGCTGACTTGGCACTGAGCACAGAGCCCGCTGTTGGTCTTGAACTCATGTCCCTGAGATCAGGGCCTGAGCCCAGCAGGTAAGTGGTGTAAATATGTAAATATCTGCCTGACTGAAGTATTTCCCCTGCAGACCTTGCATAGTAAATGAATTTAATACTATTATACTATAATTAAAGCATGGATACTTAGCATGTTACCTATGAGCAATAACATGGTAGATAACAGATATCTTCACATAGCAAGAGAGTGATTTTAATTTATGGACTGAAGATCTTCGAGTAGACAGAGCAAGCATTTTGACTGAGGGAACTGCACTGTAAGAGAAAAGAAAGTGGCGTGTTTTTGTTTTTGTTTCTGTTTTTTTTTTTTTTTAAAGATTTATTTATTTATTTATTTGACACAGAGAGAAAGAGAGAGAGAGATCACAAGTAGGCAAAGAGGCAGGCAGAGAGAGAGGGGGAAGCAGGCTCCCTGCTGAGCAGAGAGCCCGATGCGGGGCTTGATCCCAGGACCTTGGGATCATGACCTGAGCTGAAAGCAGAGGCTTAACCCACTGAGCTACCCAGGTGCCCCGAAGTGGCAGTTTTTATGTAGAGCATGAGACATTACTGAGAAGACCTGAAGGGGGCTGGAGTGATAAGAAGAACAGTGTAAAAGCCCTGGGTATTTGGGATTTGGGCAGGAATGGATAGTACCATAGGGTGAGAGAAGGAAGCAGGAACAGGAGGTGTTTCCTACTTTTTCTGAGGATAGCTCTGAGGTTTGGGATGGGTTGTATTTTGTGATTTGTTTACTCATCTGTTCAATGAATTGAGGACCTAAAATGTGCCAGGTATGTCTTAGTTCCTGTCCTCAAGGAACTTATGTTTGCAGTGGAGGGAGACAGACAATAAAAAATGTACGGTGTGGGGCGCCTGGGTGGTGCAGTTGGTTAAGCATCTGACTCTAGGTTTCGGCTCAGGTCGTGATCTCGGGGTCACGACCTGGAGCCCCGCATCGACTCACGCTCAGCATGGAGTCGGCTCGAGATTCTCCCTTTCCTTCTCCCTCTGCCCCTCTTGCACGCCCATGCATGCACAGTCTCTTTTCCTCTCTCTCTAAAATAAATAAATCTTTAAAAAAAAGTATAGTGTGCCCAGTGGCTAGTGCTATGAAGAAGTATAAAGCAGGGTGAGGAGGTTGGGCTAGTGACGTGGCAGCGTGGTCAGGGAAGGCTTCAGAGTTGAGGTGGATTTTGAGGAGAGACGTGAAGAACATGAGGGAATGAGTCCTGTGAAGTGGGGGCATCGCCTCATGAAACAGGCTCCGAGGTGGGGATGTGCTTGACAGTTTTGAGGAACAGAAAGAAGGGCAACGTGGCTAGAGCAGAGTAAGCCAGGGGAAAGTGGTGGGAGAGGGGACCGAGAGGTCCCGGGGAACGGAGGAGTGTTGGGGTCACAGGTTATGTAGGGCCTTATAAACCATGGAAAGGATCAGATTTTACTCTGTGAGATGGGAAGCTTGTGGAGGACAAGAGTGTGTAGTGTAGAGGAAAGAGCTTAGATTTTGGTGTACAAGGGCTATGTTTAATCCTTTCTCTGCCAAGTGTCTGCTATATGTTCTAGTCTCATTTTCCTTATATATAAACATGGGCTATTAATTCCCTTCTTCCATCTGTGCAGAAGTAGATGAGATCATATGTGTAAGGTTCCTAATACAGTGGTGAAGATACATAGTAGCTAATATTGTCACTGATATTGTTATTGTTGATATTAACAAAGATCCAAGATAGCAATTGTTTTCTTTCTTTCTTTTTTTAAAAGATTTTATTGTTGGAGAGAGAGAGCATGAGTGGGGTGAGGGGCAGAGGGAGAAGCAGGCTTCCCTCTGAGTAGGGAGCCCGATGTGGGGCTCTGTCCCAGGACACCGGGATCGTGACCTGAGCTGACGGCAGATGCTTAATCAACTGAGCCTCCCAGGCACCGCAGCAGTTGTTTTCACAAGTCTGTTGACCCACATGAGAAAGTGGTTCTGCGCTATTACTACTTATGTGTGTGGTTAAATATATGGCACATGCCATTTTAGTATTTGTCTGAGGATGCTCTGGTAGAGACCTAGTTCAGGGTTATACATTGAATACCAGATAGACTTTGGGGTCCCTGGCGGCTCAGTCGGTTAAGTGTCTGCCTTTGGCTCAAGTCATGATCTCAGGGTTGTGGGATCAAGCCCCATGTTGGGCTCCCTGCTCAGTGGGGAGTCTGCTTCTCCCTCTCCTTCTGCCCTTTCCCCTACTTGTGTGCGAGCCCACTTGCATATGTGCTCTTTCTGCTCTCTCTCTCTCTCTCCCTCCCTCTTAAAGAAATAAAATCTTTAAAAAAAATACCGGATAGACTTCCAGTAGTGCTGGACAATTGATACTTCCTACTGTACTCTGAAATGTGAAATATACTGACCAGTAAACAGTGCTGCTTCTTTGGGTGGTAATCCAGACCACAATCAGATCTAGCGCCTGCCCTCTTAGGGCTTGAAATATATTAAGGGATGGAGCACCTGGGTGGCTCAGTGGGTGAAGTGGCTGCCTTCAGCTCAGGTCATGATCCCAGGGTCATGGGATAGAGTCCCGCATCCGGCTCCCTGTTTAGCGGGGAGCTTGCTTCTCCCTCACCCTCTGCCTTGTGCTTGCTCTCTTTCTCTCTTGTACTCTCTCTCTCTCTCAAATAAACAAATAAAATCTTTAAAAATATATATAATAAGGCCTGTAAGCTCAGTGTTTGGTATGTCATAGGTACTCAGTCCAGGTTTACTGAGCGAATAAGTGAATGAAAGAGGAATAAGTATATAATGATGGCCTTCATCTGTATACTTATCCTGTGAAAAACCTTGAGTCAGTTTATTTATTTTTTTTAAATATTAAATTTTTTTGGAGGAAGAGGGAAAGAGAATCTCAAGCAGACTCCCTGCTGAGTGCAGAGCCTAATGCGGGGCTTGATCCCATCACCCTGAGATCAGGACCTGAGCCTAAGTGAAGAGCTGGACACTTAACCAACTGAGCCACCCAGGTGCCCCACCTTGAATCAGTTGGAACATTTACTTTCATTTATCTTTTTTTCTTCCTTTATTGTTTTGGATTATTCTTAATAGGTTAGAGTCCATACTTGGGAATTTAAACTTGCCTCTTAGAATTTGGTTAGTCGAACAGTTAGACTAGGAGTTTCTTACTCCTCCAGCCCATCACCATTAAGATTAAGTCCAAATTCCCCAGTTTGCAAATAAGGCTTTTAGGATAGGACTCCTGCTTATATGTCTGGCCTCGTCTCTTACTGTCTTCTCCTCAGAGGCTGTGCTTCAGCCGTACTGAACCACTTGATGTTTCCGGAAGGCACTACACTCAGTGTGCCTTTAGCAGTCATTTCCCAAGCTCTTCTTTGTGCTCACTCACCTCTGCACATCTTGCAGAACTCACTAGAATAGTCTCTTCTAAGTAGTCTTCCTTTGTTTTACACCTTTACACCTTTGTTTTACACCTTTTCTGCATCCATTGTACCCCAAACACCTCTGTTTTAGTGGTGATACTGTGGTTAGTGGATGTCTTTTCTTGTCTTCCCTTTTGGATGAAGTTCCCTAACACGAAAGCTATGGATTTCTTGTTTGTATCCTTAACCTCCACAGTGTCTGATGCAGCCCAGCTACTCAATAAATGCTCAAATGAATGTTGCATATTACAGTAGTCTGTTGTGTGTCTTAAACTGGGGAGTTAATTTTAATGCCTAAATTCATATGATATGCACCCTCTGCTGTTCGTTTCTTTGGGAGTTAATTTTAAGTCCTAAATCCATGTGATACACACCCTCTACTGTTCGTTTCTTTGTTCATTTGCTAATTTTTTTTTTTAAACCGTGTAAAAGTGCCATTATGTCATCCCGTGGTTCCATACTCTGGTATGGATTTCCCAAGTGGAAGCTCACAAGGGCTTGAGTAAAATGGAAATCTCTCTGGGAGCAGATTCTTTGAGGTTTAACTATATTATTACTAACCATCGGCAGATGTTTCTGAATTATTTGGCATAATTAGATAACAAATTCCACTTCATTAAACTATTGTTCCTTTTCATTTCAATAGTACAAAGGAATTGCACATAAATTAGCTTGGTTTGTTCACGGTTTACCCTCACGGTAGGGAACATAATCAAACTGAATAGGAATTCAATATGAAAATGGCTAACTTAACTTTTTAGAAAGGTCTGAAAATGAAAACATAATCTTTCTCCCATAATAATAAATTGCATCCTACATAAGCATTCCTATTAATTGTCATATGTTTGTTAGAAGAGTAGATACAAACAACAGTCCAAACATTCATATTTTTAAATGGATAAAAGGAAAATTTTATTTGTCATTTATGAACACCTCTCATTGTTCCAGAAAGAAATGAGGTGGTTTACAAAAAAGCATAATGAAGAGGATTGAAAACAATAAACATAGGAATTCGCTTTTCTCTGTCTTGTCTCGTTAGTTTCCTCCTCTCCCCTGTATCGGCTCCCTTACATTACAGCCGTGCTCTCCTAGTCAGTGTGAGGAAGCCTTTCCTCGACTGTGGGACCCAGCACAAGTGTTAGCGCTCCACCCTTCAGCAGAGTGTTATGGAAAGAACATTCTTTATGCCCCACCGCCTCTTCCCGCACGGCTGCTTCCTCCTTAGCCCTGTCTACACCATTGCTTCTCAGCTGGTGTTTGGTTGTAATAGTTCGGTGTTTGGGAATGGCATTCGACCCTGGTGAAAAGAAATGTGGGCAACTCTGAAGGCACAGCAATTTCTGACACTTGTTTAAAGAACAAGGAAGACTCAGGACTATCGAGATAGGTGTCGAGAGATGGGCCTTACCCCTGAATCTGAGAACAGGGGAGGATTTGTAGCCGAGGAGCAGGTTCCAAGGGTGTCAGGGGTTGGAAAACGCCTAAGAGGAGACAAGGCAGGGGGAATTCTTGCTATACTGACCCAACAGGATTCTCAGGGAGGGTAGACGAGGGTGATGAGATATCAGAGATCAGGGGCGAGGAATTTGATCAGATATCAAAGGGACAAGGATTCTCTCTCAACTGAGTTAGCAGATGTCTTGCTCAAATGTCACAGCAGATGTCAAAGCTCAGGCTTTGCAGGCCTGGTGAGGCCTGGGCACAAGGCTGAGGCTAGTCAAGAAGAGGGCTTGGAGGAGCCTGACTCAGGTTTGGTCAAGGAGAGCCTCCTGTCACAGCTGCCGCCTCATGTTCAGCTTCTGTCTGGCCCGAAGTGGTTTTATCAGTGAGCAGCCAGTAATCCGTGGCTTCCCCTCAGTCCTCATCTTTGATCTTTCTGAACTCTTCATGATTTTGACTACCTCTTTCTTCTTGAGAACTTTTTCTGTTGTCCTTTAAGACACTGTGTTCTCCTGCTACTCCTTTTCTTCCCTTTCACTCTTCCTCAGTTTCCTCTGTTTGCCTCCTGAAATGTCTGCTTTGCAAGAACTGGCCTCCCTTTCTCACTACGGAGTCTTCAGGCTTCAACCGTGCGCTCTGGGTGGGTGATTCCCAAGTCTCCTGGCACCCCGCCTCCAAATCTCTTGTGCGCTCCAGACGGCACATTCCCGGTGCCAGAGCCTTAGCTTTCCTTCTTCTGTCCTTCCTCCCTCACCTCCGTACCCAGTCAGCTGCCAGCTTGTGCCCATTCTGCTTTGGTCTGTCTTCCACGTCTCTTCCCTCGTCTGTATTTCCAGTGCTTGCTCTGTCCTTCCTTCAGTACTGCAGTTGGGACCCCCTTCCTGCTGCCACCCATTCCAAAGGAATCCGTGGTCTTCTGAATTCCTTATCTTTTTTTTTTTTAAGATTATATTTATTTATTTGACAGAGAGATCACAAGTAGGCAGAGAGGCAGGCAGAGAGAGAGGGGGAAGCAGGCTCCCAGCTGAGCAGACAACCCAATGCGGGGCTCGATCCCAGGACCCTGAGATCATGACCTGAGCCAAAGGCAGAGGCTTTAACCCACTGAGCCACCCAGGTGCCCCAGGAATTCCTTATCATTTTATCTGCAGATCTCCTGTGACATTTGCCAGTGTGTTCCTTTCATAGTAGTTACGTATCCTTCTATCTTTCTAGGCTGCTGGTGTATGTAAGGTAAAATCCATTCTTTCTTACTTTGTACTCACAGTGCTTAGCATAGTGCTTCACATGTAGCAGGTGCTCAAGAAATAATTAAGTGAATAAAATAGTTCTTAAACCATGGTACTTCTGTAGTTAACTTTTAATTCTTTTAGAGTTTATTTTTAAGTTCTCTCTACACCCACCGTGGGGCTTGAAGCTACTGTCTGGGTAGAGATCAAGAGTCGCCTGTTCTATGGACTAAGCCAGCGAGGTGCCCTGGTCCCTCTGGAGTTTAACAATTCCAGGATAGAAACATAGAGCACTCATTAATTTTTCCTATAACTTTACAACATGCCAATCAAGTTAGCAGTAGTAAACATATCTCAAAATCTCTCTTATTGTTTTTGTTGTCTAATTATCTTCAGTCTTTAAAGGAAGAAATATGCGTATATTTCTGCAATATTGTTGCTTGTCAAGGGCAGGACATATCATTTGCTTAGGGATTGGTTGCTTTTGTCAGCCTAACTTTTTTGAAAAGTTTTTAGTGAAATTCTGGTTGGATTTATACTGCTTTACATTCTGTACCAAAAAAAAAAAAAAAGTCTCTTCATTCTTCTTCCAACTTTCAAAGCAGAGGAGAAGGAACACTAAACAGGGTCTGCAAACACAGGGCTTTTTAAAGTTCGTTGTTGGTCCTTTTAGTGTTGCTGGGTGTCCAGTATCACCTGGAAACCAAACTTCCTCCTGGACAGACCACTAAATGTGAGGGGAATGTTGGGTACCTCTGGTTTGATATCTCTTCTCTGTTCATTTAGATATTTTCAGGCTCTTAGCAAGGAGGTGGTGAAGGGATGCCCTTCTTTGTTCCAGCCTCCCTTAGACCTTGGTAGGTTAGCTAGGTTCATAGCACATCTGCATATTAGTCCTCTGTTTACAGAATGGCACATGAAGTGTCTTTAAGTTGCTGGACAGAAGGCACAAAGCAGTGGATTAAAAAAGCTCATGTGAGTGAGTGTTTTTTAGAATGTGCTGAAACCCAAAAAGAAAGATGAAGTCCGTGGTTTATGGTACATTTCACATATTGCTAATAATATTTTATTTAATTGTGAAAAAAAAGTGGACAAAATTGACTTTGCCACTCCCAGAAGTTGTTTTTGATAATACTGCCTATTTAATGCTTTGGATAGCATTTGTTAATATTCTTAGGTTTGGATGTTGTTAAGGATGCTCATTATATATATTTCCAAAATATGCAGTTCAACATAAGAGCCACAAAAACAAGTCATTTTTTTTTAGTTCATCACAGTATTTAGAAGTTGACCAGACACTTTGAGTTAATTTCCTTGAATGACAAATTATTCTCAGCTTGTCCATTCACTCTTTAGTCGAAATTAAAAGGATAAATTATTTCAAAGGACCAAGAAAAAGGAAAAAGAAGGATTAATAATACAGTAATAGAAAGAAGGAATCAGAGATCGCTAACAATAGAGAGACTTGAAGAATACTCAGAGGCCTGTCATCCTGCATTTTTCAGACAGATGGCTCTGCAGTTCTCTGGAGGGGCCCAAGCCTCTTTCCTGTGCCACCCCCTCCCCTGCTGTTCTCGGTCTCTCCAGACAGGGGAGCTCTTGCTCTCTCTCTCTTACGGTCCCTCAATTCCTCCCTCCCTGCCTTCTCTCTCTCTCTCTCTCTCTCTCTCTCTCTCTCTCGATGGAAAGGAGGGAGCAGAGACGACACACAGTTCTCAGGACTTATTCTTTTGGGGCGAAACCTTATTCAGCTCAATTCCACTCTTCTAATCAAAACTTTATTCCTTTCATCTTGTTTTTCAAGTATAATAATTGACATTAGGAAAACAGGCATTTCAAAATTAGAAAACAATTTTTAGAAATAATTTTGACTTAATCAAAAGTTAATGAAAGTCTCAATAGAAAATATCCAATATTTTCAGCTTATAATAAGCTATTTTATGTTACCAAGGGAAGAAGGAAAATTAAAGTACGGTAAGTATATTAATATTAGAATGTTCCAAGGTAGTTTTTTCACTAGTAAAATTACATTTAAAATAAGCATACAGTTTTAATATGTTGCTTACTATATATTTTCAGCTGCTATTATTAGATGGCAAGGTATAATTTTTTATAAGTTGACATTTATTTTAAAATTTAAACAGAAGTCTTATGGAAATATAATTAAATTGCATTTAAGTAACAATTCCTAGATTAAGAGACTAAGAATTTATAGTAGATGAGTTTCATCTAAATTTTTTTAATTGAGAAAATGCAGCCGCTTTTAATAATAAATACCATCAAGTAGCACTTTTTAAAAACTTTTATTTTAACGCGGACTTAGAAATGGTAATATAAATTGATGTGAATGAAGTCTGTCACTTTAAACTCTCATGTCTTATATTTCAAATTTATTTTCTTAGGTTACATCTATCTCAGACTTTTCATAATTAAAAAAATCTCAAATTTTTCCCAATTACCAAAAACCCCCACAAAACTTGTATGAACTGGTATATTTAACAGTGTATTATCACTTTACATACTTTCTTTTTTCTAAAGAATTCAAACCAGAGAGGAAGTTTAATAAGCTTCACATTTTATTTTCCAGTGCCTTATTATAAAAAGATTCACAGCCCCTGAGAAAGCCTCTATGGAAATATTATCTAGCATATTGCAACAAGGCAACTAAATATATTATAGTGGTTACGTTATAAAAAAAATCACTTAAAGAACTCGAATAAGAAAAAAAATCATTAGCAACACTAGCAAAATGGTATGCTGTGGGCTAATTTTATTAAAGCAGATGTGGGAGGCTATAAAAATTAAAAATGCTATCAAATCTTAAATCAACCCATACTTTACCAAAGTAATGTTCTCCCCTGTCTTCCCCAAGTATTTAGTCTTTTCCCCCTCCCATAAAGAAAATGTCGAACCATAACACAGATCTCCCTAGTTCTTCCTACCACTAGTAGGCTTGGGTTTCCCTTTGCAAAGCAGAAAACTCTCTCAAAGCTTTGCATCTCAGAGCTTTGTTAAAAAAAAAAAAAAAAAGATGAATAGGGGTGCCTGGGTGGCTCAGTGGGTTAAGCCTCTGCCTTCAGCTCAGGTCATGATCCCAGGCTCCTGGGATCGAGCCCCGCATCGGGCTCTCTGCTTAGTGGGGAGCCTGCTTCCCCCTATCTCTCTGCCTGCCTCTCTGCCTACTTGTGATCTCTTTCTCTGTCAAATAAATAAATAAATAAATAAATCTATCTTTAAAAAAAAAAAAAAAAAAGAATAATCTGCAGACCTCCAGGCATAGCTGCCTCATCAAACAACAGCAGAACTGGAATTAAGCACTTTTCACCTAGAAAACTGGGGGAGAGTCCTTAAGCAGATAGCATTGCTCCATAACATGAGCTTGGATGTCATTATGTACCGCCCCCCCCCCCAAAAGAGTACCAGGAAAAATCCTGAAGGAAAAATGAAGGAAGCCAGAAAGAAAAAATGTAAATGTAGGAAAAAATGTAAACCAAGGCCTACAACTCAAGATACCTGCAGTGGGCATAGGTAGCAGACAAGAGGAGATATTGAGGAATTTCCTAATTTTAAATGTTGGTATTTCATTTGGGCCTTAAAAAAAAAAAAAAAAAAACACTGGGTGACAAAGAAAACACATCTGTGGGCTTGTGGTGAGGCAACTCCACACTCCTTGGAAATGTAGAATATTAATATTTCTTCATCAATAATATAATAATCATACTATTTCTAAAGTCTAAAGAGAATCATGTAAACATGACTTTGGGGGCATTTCCTTTCCTATTTGTCTTTTTTTTTTTCCTTATACTATGAACCTCAACTCCTAACTTGATTGGTAAACTTTTACTTATAAGGCACACGTACATGCGTGCACACACACGCACAGTAGATTTATTAGTTCCACTGAATTTTCGAATTCCTGCTAACTTTTTTGATTTAGCCTTTATTAACAACAAAAGGCCTGTATTTTGTGAGGCACTGTTCTATGACTTGGCTACATTACAAAATGAGAAAACTCATTCTAATGTCTCTATTGTCTGGATGCTTTTATAATTCCTTTGGTATATAGATTCCCAAGCCTCATTATTGTATAATATATCTCTGCAGCCTTAACTCCTGAGGATGTTGTAAAGATAAAATATGATGGTTTGGCTTTCAGTATATCAAGTGCTTTAGAAGAAAGCTCTTACTCCAAGTCTACAAACACACTTTATTACAGTTAATTGGTATTTGGACCCCAGTTAATTGGTATTAATACTTTGATTTAAATTAAAGTAACATTTTGAATATAGAGAATATTGTATTGAATAAGTATAAAAATTTGCTTCTGGAACTGTACTGATGAATATAGTAAAAATGTTTCCTAGGAAGCCCACGAGATGGCGCTTGCCAGCCTGTTTCCTCTGTTTTTCCTTAGCTTGAGGAAATTCGGCAGTAATAATAGGAAGGAACATCTAACTATTTAATGTTAGAGTTTAGGTTTACAGAAAGCTTGACTCCAAAATTGATGAGTTTCAGTTTAACATTTTGAAAGGTGTTCATTTATATTACAGCAGTTAAAAGTCTTTGTTGAAGATTTTAAGGCTATTTCGAAAACACTGGGATCTGTGTAATACATAGGACTGTCTTCATTCATTCCATTTGCCTTTGAACACTTATTTTTAAAGAACATACATGATTGGGGTTCCTGGGTGGCTCAGTTGGTTTCATGTCTACCTTAGGCTTAGGTCCTAATCCCAGGGTCCTGGGATCAAGCCCTGCCTCGGGTTCCCTGCTCAGCAGAGAGCCTGCTTCTCCCTTTTTCCCTCCTCTCTTGTGCTCTCTCTCTCTCAAATAAATAAATAAAGTCTTCAAAAAAAAAAAGAGCATATATGGTTAATAAGATGTAGTTTTTATGTGTAGCCCCTAAACATTTAAAATACTGACATTTATAAGGACCTGGCCATTAGTAATTGTTCTAAAATAATTTTTCTGTTGTTTGTTTCAAATCAGGGAGGTATACTTGGAATATAGTTTAGAATTTCTAATAAAGAATGAGATTTAATAAGTAGAACAGTAATGAAGGGCAACAGGAATCCACCCAATCATAATATGGATTACATAAGGCTTCCTTTTTACCCATGTATATTTAGCATTTAATTAACACTGTTTTACATGACTACTGTTCACTTTAACATCGTTGTTAGAGAAGGGAATGATAGTGAAATTATGTTGAGATTGCTAAGGGAAGTTTTATATGTTTTTATTGTTTTCTGAAATCCTGATCATAATTTCAATGAAAAGAGCTATATTCATAAAAGAATAAGATAGGAAAGTATATCCAGTAAAATTTAGAGCTAATTAGGTTTAGGACTATGGCATTCCATAGGCCTGATTTTTCTCAGTCTCATGGTAAAAGTGAGCAAGCAATAAAGTCCAAGGGGTATTATGGAATAAGAACAATAAAAGGAACTTTCTGTTGAAAATGAAGTCATACTTTTTGAAAATTAAATTGAAGCTTAAAACCAAATATTTTAGATGGTTGTGAAAGTAGTCATTTCTTTCACCATTCTTAGGAAGGTTTGGGAAGAAGGAATCTATTATATATGAAGAAAAAATCACTAAAGTTTTCTTTTTTTAAGCAATTACTGTATGTGCTGGCTGCTCAGCTTGCATAATAAATACGTTCTGTGGGTAGGCTGCACACTGAACCCGCTCCTTTGTTAGCTTGCCCTTTTCTCTATCAAGGGTGTAGTGTTCAGTTTCTTATTGCCATCATTTCCATCATGCTGTTTGGCACGGGGTCTGCTTTAAATGGGCTTATAAAACACCATCTCTTTAAAGTCAATAATTTTCATTGAATTTATGTGAGCATTGAATTTAAGCTCACTTAGTCTCCAAGCAAAGGAACTTCTTGAGAAACATGGGTCAGAGCAATGTAATAGAGAAGCAGATGAACCCCCAGCGCACAGTGCTGATTCATTCATCCGCTGGCATCTTTGAATCCTGAGATCTCAAGATTTTATTTTTAAAGTGCTTTGATTTTCCATGGATAAAATGAAAATTGCACTTTCAAATGTGCCCCTTTCCGGTGTTAAGAAAACAAAATTCAGCTGAGTAAGTTTGAAGACCTACTTGGTTTTATTCAAAGATTCATGAATCAGTATCCCATCTAGCAAATACGAAGGAGCGCCAAAGGGCTGCAGGAGAGGGAAGATTATTAAAGGCAGAAAGGGATAGGAACAGGAAGTCATAAATGGAGAAAAAAAAGAGGATTGTTTTGGGCAAGGTTACCTCTCTGGGGGACATAGGGACTCTCAGATGGGTTACCTCACTTGTGCTGACCAGGAAATTCCGGACTCATAACCCATCAAGATATTCTGTGGGAAGGTTGAAACTGCAGTTATGTTGGGCATAAAGCCTCAATTTGGTGACGTGGACTTAGCACAAGCAACTCCATTTTGGGCCTGTTGGGTTTTTTAAAAAATATCAGGTTTTTTTTTTCCCTAGAATTCTAAAAAATTTCTGAAAATGAAAAAAAAAACCCAGTAGAATTCTTTTCTTCTGTCTTTAGAGTCCTAGTACATGTTTGAGAACAGAAGAAATTTAAATAGCTTAAGCTGAAATATGTTCTTTGTGGGTCTTTTCCATCGTTTTCAGAAATTGTAGACATGTATGTAATTGTCAGCTGGTCACCTGATTGCCTAGTTTCTTCTGAATGCATGAGTTCTAAAGTTGGATTTAGACTTAGATACATTTTAGTTATTTCTTCTTCTTTCCTTAAACTGTGGAGTGCTCAATTTACCTCCCTGAGATTTTTTGGCATATAACAAGCTCTATTTGAGATAATTATTGCACCTTCCTCAGACTTGATAATTAGAACTACTGATGTTATAGGAAGCACAGTGGAATTGTGAGGAGCGGTATTTATTTATTCCTCAAGGAATTTTTTTTTTCATTTTTAAAGTGTAACATATAGACAGAAAAATGCAAAATACATAGGCATGTTTAAATAAAATACACAAGTAAACAAATAAGTGAAATACGGAAGTCCTGAGCTTGATCATTTACCACAAAATGAACACACCCATGTAACTAGTGCTCTGGTCAAGAAATGAACATTACTAAACATCCTAGGTAGACACCCCTCCCCACCCTCCAGCTCCTCTCAGTCTGACTTGACTCGTCCAGCCTCCCCAGAGTTTATCACTTTCCTGACATCTAACAGTAGAGGCTGGCTTTGCCTACATTTTTTAAAGTTTGTTTTTTTTTTCCGCCTCTTTCTGGTGGTGGTGATGAGATGCTTTTTTATATTGAAGTCTTTAGTTGAATACACTTCAACCAAGGAAAACGCTTCTGAATCTCATGGGAGGGGATGTGTATATGTAAGAGAACATTGTATTCTTAAAATACTTGTTTAGTGATAATTTAAGACAGAATTTCCTGGTATAAAACTATTTTAAACTCCTGAGAGATCGCAGTAACAGGCGAAGGTATGTGCTGTTGCCTACAGGAAAAGTGATGCACAACAAGGAACATAACCTTACACTTGTTTTCATGCTTGCCACTAAGGGCAGAGGAGAATACATATGTGGGACTAGAGAATGCTGGCGGACCTTTCTGTGTCATAAACTGATATAACTATAAGCATGATATTTCTTCTAGCTAAATGTTATCTTAAAAATTAGGGACTTTTGGGGGGCACTTGGGTGGCTCAGTGGGTTAGGCCTCTACCTTCGGTCATGATCTCAGGGTCCTGGGATTGAGCCCCACATCGGGCTCTCTGCTCAGTGGGGAGCGTGCTTCTTCCTCTCTCTCTGCCTGCCTCTCTGCCTACTTGTGATCTCTCTCTGTCAAATAAAAATTAGGGACTTTTCATGTTCTCCTTAATTTATCCATTTTGAATGTTCTTCCATATTAGAAAAGAAGTATTTACTATTGCTTTCCTTAGTTAAGAGACAAAATGGTGATGCATTGTCCCTTTTGGATAACTGCATTGAATGAAAGAGTGTTCAGATTCATATACATGTGTTCAAATGGGATGAATTTTTTATTTTTTTATTGCTTTGTATGGGGTGTTCAGACTATTGCTTTGTATGGGGTGTTCAGGCAGTCCTCGGGAGGGATGCTGAGTAGCTTGGGCATTGTTTTTGTCCTTTACTTAGAGTTTCCATGATGCATCATCTGAGAAGCTGAACTGCTTTGTTGTATGGAAAACTGAAAGTCACTTATTCATAAGTTAACATCTTTTGTTCTCTCAAAAATAATTATTAAGGGAATACTTTCGGTGACAAAGATTATGGCTGTGTGAAAGGTACGACGGCTTCTGGGGCGGTGGGTGGCCTTACTGCTGACAACCATCTAGTGTTGTCTGTCCTTTTCAGCCCAATATCTGGATAGATGCCCACAAATTTTTCAGTTGATCTCAAAACTCTTGCTCTGTCATCAAGCACTTTGCAAAGTGACATGTCTACGTAGATGTTATTATTATAAGTAAATGAACAAAGACCAAATTATTAAAATTCTTTTCCAACTTGAAGTTAGAGAGCCAGATGAGCTTCCTCAGTCAGCTGATAGTTGAGCACATTAAAGGATATCAAAGGATATCATTTGATGAGGGCACCTTTCTCTAATTTGGTTTTCTCCTTTTGCCACATGTGGATTCAACTTTAGCCTAAACAAAATTTGGCCAAATTCTACATTCAAAATGATTTTTAAACTGACCTTTATGGAAACTTTGAGTAGTTTAAAAATAGGCAGATTAGCTTGAGGTCGAGCTTCTTACTTTATTGTTCCTTGCTAAAATGCATTTATTTACTGGTTAGTTGCAAAATATCTTTGTGGTTTTTCCTTCCAAATTTACATGATTGCAAATCACCTGTGATAGTTGCTATATTTCTTATCCAGATCTTCCTCAACTTACGATGAGATTATGTTCCCAGTAAACCCATCACAAGTTGAAAATAGCCAAGGTTGACAATTCATTTAGTACACCTCACTTACTTAACCTTAAATGTGTTCAGAACACTTAGATTCACTTCCAGTGAGGTAGAATCCTCTAAGTAAGACAAAGCCTGTTTTATGATAAAGCATTGAGTATCTCCTGAACTTCATTGAATCCTGTACGGAAAGTGAGAAACAGAATGGCTGTAGGCATATTGATTCTCTGCCCTTCGTGATCGCTGGCTGGCCAGGAAAAGATCCAAATTCAAAACTGAAAGTATGGTTCTACTGAATGCATATTGCTTTCCCATGATCATTAAGTTGAAAAGTTGTAAGCAGAACCATCTTAAGTCAAGGAGTGTCAGTATATAAAAAATATGAAGGTTCAGGTTCATTTGTTCACAATAATGTGTCTATTTAAAAAAATCATTTTCTTAGTACATCTTATGCCTTTTAGATGACTGCAAACTCTGGCTGTTTTATTAGATGTGGTTGAGGAAAAACATAGCTTCCTAATCACCATTAAAAACCAGGTCTGTATCTCATCTGAATTTCCTTTGTACTTCCAAATGCGGTGGAAGCATAATTATGCCCGGTTTAAAAAAAAAAAATCATGCTCCTATTTGAAAACAGTCCTCAAATCATAATAAATACTGTAAAGTTTCACCAGCAGAAACAGAGCTTCAGGTATTTTTCTGTTCTAGGAACTCAAACTGCTGGAGAAGTGGGACTACACGCAGGGTCTGTAAACCTGATCGCGTGCAGTAGCAGCAGGGCATTGCACTGATGTTCGTGAGGGTTTGTTTGTTTCAAGTAAATAAGCCAACAAAACAAATGTGGATTCCTAGGGTGAAAGCTTTTTTTTTTTTTTTTCTTCTAAATCTTGCTGTTGGGTCCTCCTGCTCCCTTGGTGTACTGAACATAGCAGAGGTGGTGTTGGTCAGTGTTACCAGCCTGTCTTTTCCTCAGAGCACTAGCTTTCATGGTTCACTTACACTTGACAGCAAGAATAATATAATAACATAAAAGTGCTGGTGGTCCCAGTTATGTTTTTGTACAGGAAGCATTTCCATTCTTAGGGCTTGTGTAACCTCCCTTTTCCCCAGAGAAGAGGAAGAAACCTCCGGGAATACAAAAATTCCAAAATTATAAACCTTGGCATAAAATTACTTTTTAAAAAAGGTGCCTTTTTAACCCTGTGTACAGCCTAAATATTGCTTTGTACCTCATGAGATACAGGTGACCAGAGCCTGCCAGTAGGCATGTTTCCTGGGCTAACTGTAGAGAAAGAAGAACGGAGAGGACTGTGATTTTAGCCTGGGTGACATTAGGTTGGTCTTGCCTTTTTTTAAAATAAATACTTAGCCTGTTGTCTAGAACACTTCCCATTGCTCATGAGTATTTCATCAAATGAAATAATTATTCTGTGTATCAAGAACAAGTTCTTGGGGCACCTGAGTGCCTCAGTCAGTTAAGCATCTGCCTTTGGCTCAGATGATGGTCCTCAGGGTCCTGGGATCAGGTCCTGTATTGGTCTCTCTGCTCCGTGGGGAGTCTGCTTCTCCCTCTGGGGAGTCTGCTTCTCCCTCTGCCCCTCCCTTCACTCATTCTCTCTCTCTCCAATAAATAAATACAATCTTAAAAAACGAACAAGTTTTTATGGTTGATAATGATAATACCTCTCATATTTTTGTTCCCAAATCTCTTCCTCTTTCATTATAAGCCCACTGAATTCTCTGAAAAATATACTGAGTGTTCATAACATTTAGTAAATGGCAGAGTCTGGGCTTGAAACTGGCTCTCCTGGTATCCATTAGCAACTCTATGGTAACATTTCTCACACTGCATTGTGATTATTTAATATCTTTTTTTCAGCCCTTAACTATAGAATTCTCAAGTATAGGACTGTTTTCTAGTCACATTCCTTTCTAATTTAGCCCTAGGTCTCATCCTTGCTACGTGTTTGATGGGTAGAGGAATGAGATTTTATCTGATAGAAAGTGATGCAGATTTTCTTCTTTTGAGTCACTAAAGGTTTGGCTATCATTTTGATTTCCAGGGTATTTTGAAACCATTTTATTGTATTTTATGAATTTATTATTATTCCAGTCAGTAGGGAAGGGTAAGAGATAGTATGCTGGGAACAATTTAAAATTATTGTGTATCATTGACTACATTTCACACAAGCTAGAATTTTATCAGCTGTTATTGAAATCTGGAATCAATCGTTACTGCATTTTGACAAATGTCCGTGTTAAAAAAAAAACAAACAAACCAGAAGTAATGTTAACTAGAACTGATTAGACATGTAGTTGAAGCCTGGAATTAATATTTACAAAATGGCTGTATCTCCTGATGTGTTGCTGTGGGAAGAGCGAATCACCATCTCTGCAGTAACAGGCTTGCAGAAATGCTTACCCTGGATCCTGGCTGCCCTCGTGGGATCCTGGCTGCCCTCGTGGGTGTGGAGGACCCGTGCCGTCACACGTGGCCCTGCGCTCAGAAGAACTTTGCTTTCAGTTTAATGCCCTGCCATTGCCATCTTGAAATTCTCAATACTTTCTGAGCAAGGGATTTGGAAATTAGGTAACAGGTCCTGCTCTGAGTCATAGGGAAATGATCACAGAAATACAGACTGTGGACAGTTTACAAGACAAGTGGTATAGTTTTTTTCAAGTGTCATGAAAGGTTCTTTAAAAAGGTAGAGAGCAAGAAATGTTCTTGCCTAAAGAGTGCTGAGAACACATGGCAACGAAGAGCAATGGGTGAACCTTGTTTGGATCTTGTATCAAAAAAACAAAAAAAGGACTTTTTTCCCCCTGTAAATTTAATAGTATATTTAAATCTTGATATGCCACCAGGGTCCTTTTTATTCAATATTAATTTTTGAGTTTCTTTTTTGAGAAGATCTAACTCTTTGCCAGGGGCTTTCTAAAGAACAAAGGAAATTTTACCTTTAAAAAAAATAGAATAATATCTTGCAATTACCATGTAGGGTTTCTTTATAAATCTCAGACACATTAAGGGATTTTTATGATCTTGTTTTTCCTGCATCTTGAAACATGTTGCCACTCTATCATTTTAGGAATTATTTCATCTTTACTTATCAGTTATTCTCAATTATGCTATAAAAAAAAGACCTAAAATAATAAGAAAACAGAAGAGCACTGTGGTTGTGGAATAAATGCTCACTATTTTGTCATTGTCCAGTTTTCTTACTTTGCTGTCCAAAGTATTGCATCATCTTCTAGGAAGGTACAAAAGAAGCTTGGAGACATTATCTTTGTAGTTGTGTTTTGTTAAAATTTCATTGAATACACCCCAATGACTTTCTCATTTTGTGCCCACCTACAATAAAGAATGTGTAAATCCCCCTAAAAAAAAAAAACAATTTCATTGAATACACTTCACTGAACACAATTAGAATTTAGAACTTTTTATTTCCTGTCCATAATGGCAAAGGAAAATATTTTGACAGAGGAAGACATTTCACAATAGATAAATTGGAAGGAAGATGAACAGGTAACAGTACTCTAAACTATAATAATAATGGTTAAATTTATCATACAGTAGAAATCTCAGAATATATATTATCAAGTGATGATATCCAGGGTCAGCAAGGCAGCTTACCATTTGCTTTCATAAGTAAATTTTTATTGGGAAAGCCATGCCCATTTGTTTACATATTGTCTAGGGGTAATTTCCCACTCTACAGGCAGAGTTACATAGTTGAGACAGAGGTGGTTTGGCTTGCAAAGCTGGAAATATTTGGCTCCTTTCCTGGTTCCTTATAGAAAAAAATTGCCAACAATTAGGTGAATTTTTTCAAATTCAAGAATCATGATGACCAGTATGTGTCTGAGGAAAAAGGAAATAAGATATTTGTATCCATGTAGTCATTCAACAGGAAGAATTTCATTGCGTCATATTTTGTAGCAAGAATCTGGCCCATCCCATTTTGCTAATAGGACAGTAGACATTATTTTTTCATCTTTCCTGAGGCTTGTTTACCAATATATACCTGATAGAGTTCTTAAGTAGACAAATGCCTAAGATAGGTGTTGTGCAGAAGTGATGGGAAGGAAATAGATGATGTAGAGATGACAGATTTATTGGAGTGGTCATTTTAATTAGTTTTTATAAATCTAAAAAGTATTGCAGTTATGGAACAAAGTAGATGACTCTCCTCTCTTTGACAAAATTATAAGCCATCTGAATTTTCAAAAGTGTTATGTGTTGAAGATAAAAGTGCAAGAAAAACCAGAAATAGTTATAAGCTAGAACACTAAGAAGATGTTCTTAGAATATGAAACACTGCATTTTGACAGTGCAAGTGTGAGAAAAAGAACCAGTGCAATGATAAGCCAAATTCTGTTAGAGATGTACTTGAGACCAGGTCTCTGTATTTATAACATGGATATGTAGGTTCTTGAATGGCTGTTGGTGAGCAGTTAGTTGCATTCAACAGTGATGTCTGTTTGAGGTGTGTTCAAAACAGAAAAATATGGAATAAAATTTGGGTTTGCATGATTAAATTTTCATTAAATTTCTAATATGTTGTTTCCCACTATCCTTTTAGTCTTGAATCAGTAAATTGACTTACATATACAAAAATTAAAAAGTGTCATGGATCAGATAAATAGTGATGGTTGTTTTTCCTAGCTTAGAGAGGGTTAATTTCTTGGGTGTGAGAACACTGTTTTGTGTGTGTGTGTGTGTGTACGAGAATGTTTTTATTTTCAGAATATACATGCTGGACTTTTTTTTTTTTTTAAGATTTTATTTATTTATTTGACAGAGATCACAAGTAGTCAGAGAGGTAGGCAGAGAGAGAGGAGGAAGCAGGCTCCCTGCTGAGCAGAGAGCCCGCCGTGGGGCTTGATCCCAGGATCCTGGGGTCATGACCCGAGTCGAAGGCAGAGGCTTTAACCCACTGAGCCACCCAGGTGCCCCCATGCTGGACTATTTATCAGTGAAGTTTTACTATTCTGAAATTGTTTTGGGGAGAAGGGGGAGGAAGTAACAAATGGGCAAATGGTTAGCAATTAATGAATTTAGATGAAAGATGCACCAAAGAATGTACTATTCTTTCAATTTTTTGTAGTCTTGGATATTTTCAAACTAAAAGAAAAATTGAGAAAAAATTCACAGAAATGATAACGGGTTCTCAAATATATGAAAAAAGAACCATTTCCTCTGCCTCCCCACCCTTTTCTTTTAGTGGAAAGACTTGTATTTATACTAGAAACATAAATATTTTCAGTTATTAATTTAGCTTGCTTCTGATTCTATCAGCATTTTGCTGCTGAGCAGTAGAGGAATAAAATGGTGAGGTTAATAATATGCTTTTGTTTGCCACCAGGAGTTTTCTTAGAACTTCTTGTGCTTTCAGAAAATACTACATTTACCAGTAAAATGCAGAAATTATCTTCCTTATCTATGATGCAGGTTTGTTAGAATAGTTAATGCCTAGTGGGCAGGTTGGCCTGTCTTACTATGTTACCTGTCATTTTTACCATTTTTTTATGACTTGCTTACATAGAAAATCAAGAGAATTTTCCTTAAAATTACAGGCACATTTTTTTATACTGAGAACTCAAATTTTCTGAAATTGTTTGTTTCATGTGTATGTGCATGCATATATATATGTAAAAATGCATGAAAAAATCTAGTCACATGTGTATTACTGATATGAATAAAATTATATTACTTTACCTTTGTTTTTGAACATTTCATTGTTGAGAAAACATTTACTAATAGCATATTTGTGTTGACTTTCAAAGGTACACCAAATATTTTAGAATTATGAGAAAAGAATTTGATTTGTCATTTGTGAACTATAAAAATTCATTTATTTTGTTATAATATATTACAAGAATTTTAAGTCTTATTAGAGATAAATAATTTTCCCTTGCAGACTGATAAAGGCACATGAAAATGTTTTTCCACTGCTGTCATTTCTCTGTGCTTGATGTTGGTTTGAATCAGATAAGTCTTTTTTCATTTTTCAGTGACAATGACCTTTTCTTTTCCAATTCGTGGTATTCAGCATCCTTGAGGGCATTCTAACAGTGTCAGTGCAGTAAAGCCTGCAGAAAGTATTTCAAACGAAATGCTTGTTCACAACCCCATGACATAAATCATGCAGTCTGCTTTTTGAGTAACAAATAATATTGCTTATTAGAAAGCTGCATCAGGTCTGGGGTTAAACAGAGTAAGACTCTATTTAGATTTATTTATTTATTTATTATTTATTTTTTAAGCAGGGGGTGATGGGAGAGGGAGAAGCAGGTTTCCCTGATGAGCATGGAGCCTGATGCAGGGCTCGATCCAGGACCCTGGGATCATGACCTGAGCTGAAGGCAGACACTTAACAACTGAGCCACCCAGGCGCCCCTAGGTATTTTTAAAATGAATTATTTAGTTTTTCATTTTAGTAAAGCTATTGGGCTGTAACATTTCATGTATGAAGTGTGTTGGGCATTGGCACAATATTCTTTCTGAGTCCCGAGGGAGAAGTGAGGAGAAAAAACAAATGATTTTTAAAAATTAATTATTTTTATTAACATATAATGTATTATTTGCCCCAGGGGTACAGGTCTGTGAATTGTCAGGCTGACACATGTCACAGCACTCACCACAGCACATACCCTCCCCAATGTCCATAACCCAACCATCCTCTACATACCGCCCCCATCAGCAACCTTCAGTTAGTTTTGTGAGATTAAGAGTCTCATGGTTTGTCTCCCTCCCAATCCCAACTTGTTTCATTTTTCCTTCCTATCCCCTACAACCCCCCACTCTGCCTCTCAGATTCCTCATATCAGGGAGATCATATGATAATTGTCTTTCTCTGATTGACTTATTTCGCTCAGCATAATACCCTCTAGTTCCATCCACGTTGTTGCAAATGGCAAGATTTCATTTCTTTTGATGGCTGCATAGTATTCCATTGTATATATATACCGTATCTTCTTTATCCATTCATCTGTTGATGGACATCTAGGTTCTTTCCATTGTTTGGCTGTTGTGGACATTGCTGCTATAAACATTGGGGTCCAGGTGCCCTTTCAGATCTCTACATTTGTATCTTTAGGGTAAATACCCAGTAGAGCGATTGCTGGGTTATAGGGTAGCTCTATTTTCAACTTTCTGAGGAACTTTTACATAAGGACAGTTAAAGTATGGTACCTTGAGAGACTTACAGGTATTCAGTTTACATGGTCGCAGTCCTCACTTCCCATCAGAGCTGGTAGGAATTCCCTGAGTTCTAGTTGTGCTTGTATAAGGGATCCCATTGACTGCTTTAACTCATACATTTCTCTGTACACTTTTAACCTGGTTTTCCACTGTGCCCCATGCTTGATTTTGTATACTTGGATATTATCGTCATTATGTACACGTATATTGGCGTATATGTCATATATTGTCATGTATATAGTTGTCATGTGCATGGGGGTTGAAATCTTACCAGATAAATGTTGGCTGGAACTGAATTAGACAACTTGGACTTCAAGTCAGAGAGTCACTTTGTATTAAACTCTTTGCTACTTATGCTACAGAAGATGCTCAGTAGCTTTGGAAATGCTGGTTGCAGAGGGACAGAAAGGAATGCTGTTGTGTGGTGGCTTCCGTTACAGCATCTTACATGTTTTGAAGACCATCTACAAAAATCTTACTCGTGACATCCACATTTCTTCCCCTAGAAATTTCTTTACTATCAGTTACCTCAGGAATCAGGTTACAAATTTATTGCTAATAATAACAGCTAGTATTCATCCACCCAGGGTGAGACCCATAATTCGAAAGTACTAGTAGAAGAGGCAGGTTTCCAAGCACCTAGAGCCCACACTTGTAACCAGTACTGCCAAAGCTAGTAGCACAGTGAGGCAGGTCCTCATTTTTCCTTCTGAAATTTAACACCTGTCTGGCAGATAGCATACCAACTCTACTTCTTCCTGACTACCCAAGGGTGAAGAGCACAGCCATCCTGTTCTTTAGAATATTCCAGATATTTTAGAGGAATATCCTGCAACTTTGTTTCAATCATCAATTTTCCAGACACTGGTGCATATATTGTCAGCTTCTACTCCTGGTTTCTGCCCTTCCTAAGAAAACTGTGTTTTGGGACCCGGCTTTGAGCAGCCTAAGTTGGCCATTGCTGTCATGCATTAAGACCACATTGCTCGCAAGACCACATTGCTCTGTGGAATCTAAGATACTAATAACTGTGTTTCATATACATATTTTCTGTTTTATGATCCAGCAAAATGTTGAATCACTACAGTTCTGCATACCATATGTTGAAGCACAGGCTGTGGTAGAAGGAGGCATGATCATTGGACAGCATCCCACACAACTATGGAAAATACCAGTGAGCATAATCACTGTTTTCCAGTATTCTCTTTCTGACCTTAGACTTTAAGTCTGATGGTCCCACGTACAAGAATTTGTGACTGAGGAACTGAAGGGTTCTAGTGTTAGGATAGTCCTAGATCACCTGTGAAGCTGTGGAAGCCCTCTTAATGTTCTTTTTATAATCACTGAAATAAAATGAAGATAGAAGACTAGAGAGAGAGAATATCAGTTATTATTATACTCATCCTAGGAATGTTTCAGGACCTCCCAAAATGTTGAGAATTTGCTTGCAAGTTCATTTTTTCCCATTGTTGTACATATTGTGCATACTAAGAGGTTCTCCTTTTTTATGTCAGGTCTTGCATGTGCATAGCCAAGTCAAAATTTTCCAAACCTTCTCTCTGATTGGGCTCTATAGCTTAATTCCTCACGGTCTCAACACTGAACATGTTAACACATAGATGAACATTCTGACATGACTTTACAACCTTCTTTGCAATGGTGCGAGGAGAACAGGCCCAAGCTTTCACTCTTGTTTTCTTTGTTCTGACTCCCACTATTGGTCTGAATGTTGTAGTGCTCAACCGTGACTACTGCTGTACCACCACCCACTTCATCTTCTGTTTTCCTCCCCAATCCTAGATCACTCATTTTTTAATCATCCCTAGCAAAAGTGATTCATGGTTTAAATATTACAGGAAGTATTAATTTCAAGCTTGTAGAAAGTATATCTGCATATCCTAGTAGAAGTTTTACCTTCGGAAAATTCGAAGCTGGAAAAGAATTACTGTTCTTGACCTTATTGGACACCTCCATAAAACAGACATTAGGTGCCCTTTTTGTCACTAATCCAGTCAACATAATGGAACTTAGAATATCACCCAACTGTAGGCCTAAAAGGAGGCACTTCTTGGTGTTGACAGATTTAACTTTTTTTTTTAAAGATTTTATTTTTAATTAATCTCCACACCAAACACGGGTCTTGAACCTACAACTCTGAGAGCAAGAGTCCCAGGCTCTACCTACCAAGCCAGCCAAGAGCCCCGATTTAACTCTCTGTGATAGATGGAAACCAAAGTTGATAGATGGAAACTCTCTTTGGATGTGGCAACCAAAGAACAACTTTAACATTTCACAGAAGGTTATACTCAAGCTTGAGCTGCAGGGAAACCCGCAGCGTAAAAGGACTTTAATGCGTCGGAAATGAATCTGACCATAAGCGATTTATTACCCTTGGAAGCTGGTCTTGAAGCTAAATAGACATCTCAGCATTTTTATTGTTCATTCCTCAGCTTGTGATAGCTGTTGTGCCCTTGTAGGCTACAACTGAAACATTTACCTTCTGCCTCTGAGAAATTGTCCTGGCTTTTCTTCTGCCCACAGGAACCTCCTTAGATTGTTTCTCTTCAATCCCCAGTGCATTTCGCTTTTTTTTTTTTTGGCTCCTGGTCTTGATGTTTTTAAGTGCAGTCACTTGGCTTTGCACTGTTGGTTTTGTTTTTAACATAGCAGAAGTTTATAATAGTGACGGTAGTGGCTAGGAGCATACGGTCCAGAGTCAGATAATCCCAGCTCATGTGCTGGCTCTACCTACCACTTGCGACTTTAAGCAAATGCCCTCATCTCTCTCACGTACTGGTTTTCTTACTATAAAATGGTGATAGTAACAATACTTTATGAAGTTGTTTTTGAGGCATAAGCAAAATAAGTGTCAAAACATTTTTACAGGCGCCGAGCACATTGTAAGGGTTCAGTGCAACAAAATTTACATTATCTAGTAGTTACTGTCTAGGCCAGTGGTTCTCAAGCTTTTTAATCTCAGGGACCATTTACCCTCTTATTATTATTGAGGAACCTAAAAAGCATTTGTTTATGTGTGTTAAATGTATTGCTGTTTACTGTATTTGAAAATAAAATTGAGAAAAAAATTATCAGTTTATTTAAACCTGATAATAAACCTGTTACTGTTAACATAAATAACGTATTTTATGAAAATAACTTTTTAAAGGAGAAGAGTAGCATTCTTTTACATTTTACAAACTCTTTAATGCCTAACTTAAAAGAGGAAAGCTCTTATCTGCACTCATTTGTTGTTATGTATTATTTTGATTGGAGTGTATGGAGAAAATCTAGCCTTATTAAGTGTATAGTTGGAAAAGAGGGAGGTATTTTGGTAATCCTTTAAAATAGTTGTGATTATTCTTTGATACTACACTAAAACTTGACAAGTGGTATTTTTTCAAGGTCAGTTGCAATGTAGACTCTGAAACTGTATCAGTGAACATTTCATGCTATTACATTAAAATTCATTGGCCTACCTTGTACTTTGACTGGCTCTTTGGCCCATGCACAATTTTGTACTATAATGCCTTTGTCATTTCAAAAATATTAGCTCACTGAGTTATACAGATCCTACAGATGTTAGCACATTACACTATACAGAGTATTAATAAATTACAGTCTTTAGTATCAATCTTATCAGAAAAGTCTTTAAATATTAACAAAGTGTCAAGCTCATGACAGTGGCTACAGTTTTCTCCGAATTCTAATGTTCACTCGAAAGCTTGGATTTATGGCTCACAAGAAATATTGTCAGTTATTGTCCTTGAAGTGATAAGGTAACTTTGTTCATTTTCAGGAAAATATCTACCAGCTATCCAAGTCTGAATAGCCATAGTTTGTCAGTCATTCTTCCCAGGGAGACAATGTTTATGAAGATTGCACCTAGTTCAGCTCATGGCTTGAGTGATCGCACATATTTTTTCCCAAGATAGCATCATACTGTAGATACGCCTTATGCACACTTCCCGTTTTATCACTCAGACTATTAAAAAGACACATACTAAAGGGTCAAGATTTAATAAAATTAATGCTTTTTAAACTGCTTCATCAAGGGCATTTTTAAATGAAAGTGCTTTTGTTTTTAAGCCATGAGCATGTGTGGTGGTGAAGAATACAGTGACAGCTAGTACCGTTTGGTGGCCCTGTATGGTTGGGTGCTGAAGCTCACTGGTTTTACCCACCACAGATTTTGCACTGGTAGTGAGAAAAGCAACTAACTTCTCAGTATAAATATGAAAATAGTTTTGGTCTTGGGCTTCCCCTGAAAGAGTCTGAGTGATCCATAGGGGTCCACAGACCAACCTGAGAATTGCTGTTCCAAGCAGTGTAAGAAACAGAGAAGAATTTTGGCCTCTGAAGCTTACATTTAATGGGAAGAGACGAACAAAACCCAACATAATTTGGTAAAATGTTCATATTTTAGATAGTGATAGGTATTAAAAGGAAAAACTATGACAACTCATGAAAACGAAGAATATGAATTGTCAGGGGATTTTGAACATTTTAGATGGGGTGACAGAGAAGGCCTCACTTAGAAGATGACTTCTGAGTAAAGAACTGACACAGGTGAGGAGCAAGTCAGGAGAGATGCCTGCAGGGAGAACATGTCAGTCCGAGGGAGTAGCCAGCTGGAAGTGTTTCTTATATGTTTGATACATGGCAAGGGAACTAGAGACTGGAGAGGAGTGGGTGAGGGGAGAGAAGTAGGGGGTGAACCCTGCAAGATAAGGACAGGTCCTCTAGGATCTTGGATCTAGGATCCCCTAGGATTCGTGCTTCCGCATCACAACGTGTGCATCAGCCAGGGGGCTTGTGACAGTGCGGTTTCTGATTCACAGAAGGGAATCGGGTCCTACAGTTCTGCATTTCTAACAGACGACCAGCTGACGCCAATATTGTGGTTCTCTTTGAGCAGCAGTCTTGTAGGCTGTTGTAAAGAGTTGGGCTTTTAGTCTGAGTGACACAGGAAGCTGTTGGAGAAAATCTAGCAGATCAGTGTCATGTTCTGATGTGTGCATTCACATGGTCAGCTGTAAATATTAATGACCCCGGTGGATCTGTAATGCCTTACCCTAACCCTCTGGTTACAGGTATGCATTAGAATGTACAATCTTTCAGATTTTAGAAAGGCAATACATTTCATACATATGTAGTCTATTTTACAACACCCCAGCATTGTCTAAGAGCACACTCTATAGTCACACATGGATATTTCTGCAATGAAACAAATGAGCAGTCACACTCAATGGAGTAAGTAAGAAACCTAAATATTTTTATATCCATTCAGGTGAGGCTTTCTTTGCCATCAAATGATTTATAAGGAATTATGAAAATACTTTTAGGTTCAGGTCAGACCAGTGTGTGTTGCCAAATGAGTTATAAAAACACTCACTTTTCAGAGCATTTGGATTTGAGAATTGAGAAAAGGTGAGCCTTTGTTGCTGTTACACTTTCAGTAGTTCTTCGTCTGCCCACACTGCAGGAACTTTTAAGACGAATAAGGCCAGCACATATTCCTTTTAGGCCTCATTGGATGCAGCTGCCGACCAGAGAGAGCTTTCATAGCCTGGGACCTGCTCTCAAAGGAAGAAAAATAGGTACCTACCAATTTGGAACCCAAGTTCTCATTTCCAAAGAGTTTTTTGCTCTACCATCATGTGTGAAGTCGGAACACATTTAATTAAAACATGCTGAGCATTTTATTATACTGTGGGATGGTTAGCACGCGCTCAGAGTGATCCATTCTGCTCATTTGTGGCTAACACAGTATTACTTCCATATCTCACTCAGCTTTCTTTCCCATAGCTTTGAGCTGCCTTATTCCCACATTTGGCTCCACATCTTGTAATCTAAAGCAAACTTCTCTCTGTTCTTTGCAATCCACTTTTTTTTTTTTAAGTGACTGATTGCTTTCTCCAGAGAAGCCCAGTTTAAGAGAAGTGCGTTAGGAAGTTATCAGTGATAAGATGAGATATGTTGTGATCTTTTCCCATCTCAGTTATCTGTGATGTTAAAGTATGAATAATGGAAGCATTCTCTCTCTTTTCCCCATAGGGCTTCATTGAAGGGTTAATGTATCCTCTGTTCTGAGTACCTGTCCTCTTGATGAAGCTTGAAAACACTGATGTACGGCCAGACTTTGAGAGCCGGCTCTTTTAGTGCCTGCTAGCAGACTGACGTGTTGACGTTCATCATTGGGGAATGCTAACTACTGTATGAACCTGTGTCCAAAAAAAATGCACATTTTATTTTTATTTATTTTTTTAAGATTTTATTTATTTGACAGAGCTCACATAGCACGGGAGCGACAGGCAGAGGGAGAGGGGGCAGACGGAGAGGGAGATGGAGGGAAAGGGAGAGGGGGCACAGAGGGAGACAGAGACAGAGGGAGAGAGAGAAGCAGGCTCTCCCCACTGAGCAGACAGCCTAATGTGGGGCTCGATCCCAGGATCCTGGGATCATGACCTGAGCCAAAGGCAGATGCTGAACCAACTGAGCCACCCAGGTGCCCCCCCCAATAATGCACATTTTAATAAACACTTTCTAGGGCAACTCCTAAGCCTGAGAATATGGTGATAGATTCCTTTGCTGCAAAACTATGTTGGTTTATGGGAAATGTGTGGGTTAGAAATAGTTGTCTCAAAGGATGAATAACAACAAGGGAAAAATACTGTTTGCAACTTTTCCCGTAAGAAAAGAACAAGGAGGATATACAGTGGACTCTTAGACGTTGCAGGGATAGGGGTGCCCCCCTCCCTTGTTGATAATCTGAGTGTGACTTTTTTAAAGATTTTATTTATTTATTTGACAGATAGAAGGAGAGCACAAGCAGGGGGAGGAGCAGAGGGAGAGGGAGAAGCAGACTTCCTGCCAAGCAGATAGCCCGATGCGGGGTTTGACCCCAGGACCCTGGGATCATGACCTGAACTGAAGGCAGACGCTTAACTGACTGAGCCACCCAGGCATCCTTGAGTGTAACTTTTGATTCCTCCAAAACTTAGCTACAAAGCCTTACTAATAATATAGTCAACTAACAAATATTTTGTATATTATATGTATTATATATTCTTACAAGACAGTAAACTAGAGAAAATAAGATGTCATTGAGAAAATCATAAGAGAAAATACATTTACAATACTCTACTGCATTTATAAAAAAACAATCCACATATGCATGGACCTGCGCAGTTCAAGGGTCAACTGTACACTGTTTCTACTGAAGGAAATGAGTGCATTTGAGACAAGAGAGTTATGATTCTTATATCACTATTTAGGAAGCTACCTACTAAAAGTAGAGTTTTAGTTGGTTATTTTCCAGAACTTATATTTATAAAAAGCAAAAATTATCCCGAGAGTGTTCATGTGATTACATTTTTAATATCTGTAACTTCAAGTGCCCTGGATGGTTAAAAGTCTAAGTTGTTGGATTTGGAAAAGTGTTAATCAGGTATATTCTTTTTGTGTGTGTAGTGAAATGTCTATACCACATGGTAAGATGAATTACAAGGGCTTCATGAAGAGTTAACTCATTGCAGTCTGATTTTAGAAGTGTGAGCTATAGAAAAATCAAGTAGAAGGATATACTTTTTTTTTTTTTTTGCTGTTGAGTTTTATGTATTCTGTTTTTTGTGGTAAAGGGTTAGGAAATGTGTCATGATATTAGAGGTAGATTTTTATACTTACCTAGTAAATCCAAATGAAAGCCATTTGAGAATGTTTAGATGTTATTGGGAGGCTTGGCAGGAGTTAAATTTCCTCTTGAACTTCTCTTGTTAAAAACCTTGTGGTTAAGTAGGCCTATCTGAGGACTTTTCTGTGAATGTGCCAACATACTAGGGTAAACAGTATCAGAAATGATCAGATTCTTTAAAGAGAAAACCTTAGAGAGCTAGGACTTGCCATCTAGAAGAAGGAATAGTAGGTTGGAAAATGACAACCCTTATCTTTGACTTGAGTTGAACGACCCAGTTCCTGTGTATAGCTTTTTGTTTCTTAGCGTATAGTGAAAAGTTTGAGTCAGCAGACTTTGTGTAGTCTGTTTGCGAGGTCTGCCAAGCTGGTTAGAGGAAACATTGCTTAGGTCTTTAATAAAAGGCCAAACTTGAGTTTTAAAAAGGAGAGGGTTTCCAAGTTTGGTTCACATTTCATTCAGGAGGCTTTGTTGGCCCAAGCTCTGGGTCCATGGTGAAGAGATGAACACTGCATTGATAAAATGTTTGTTTTTGGAGATCTTTGGTGAAGTCACATGTGAACACTGTAGTTGTAGTCAGAAATTTTCTTCCGTGTATTAGTGGTTCTGGGTTATTATTCTCTGAAGAATTAAAAACAATTATCTTTGGTCTTAAAATAGTTTATTTCTGTCAGAACTATATCATGACACATCAGTTTTCAACTTGGAACAGTTTTAAATGACTTTTCTTCTAAGGGTGAATTTAACTGACCTGATTTGGCCATGACTTTGCAGAGTGAATTTTAATTATCTTAGCCGAAGTGCTTACTTCCCATGTTTTGAAACATTTTCAAGGAAAGAAGTTTTAGTCAGGATATGAGATACCTAGAAACATAGTGAAGCACTTTTTTATTTGTTTCCTCTTTTGTTTAAAATTGCTCACGTTATTATGAGCCTTTTAATTTTTACTCTGGATTTTTGTACTCCAAGAAATATTTTTCTTTTATTTAATTATATTTCCCCCCAAAATGTATTTCTTTTAGAGTAGGAAGTTTCATTGTTTTCTTTTGTGAGTCTCTCAAATATTAACAATAGAATTATTTGTTATTTATTGTGAATTTTATGCCCTTGTTCTTTTAAAAAGATCACTTTATAGTAAAATAGAGTTTTGTGATCACAAGCATCTCATTATTTATTATGCCAAAAACTGGTACAGAAACAGAATAGCAACATGTCATTAATGCCTTTCATTTTCTGATTAAAGCAGGACAGGGAATCTCCTGCCAGTTGGCTGAAAGGTGAGTCTTCATTTGAAGGGAAGAAAAGCTCTTTTTCTTGTCAATAAATGTCATTCTTTTTACAGAAATCAAAATTGTTAATTTTCAAACCGAAGGCAGTCTGAAACAAATGCGCTTTAAAACATTAATCACAGTTTTTGAGGGTTCATGCCTCATTAGTCTAAACCTCATTTCAAATGCAACATAGTCCTATTTGAGAAAAAGCCATCTTATCATTAAAAAATTGCAAAAGCATTTTTGGTTTGAGTCTTGAAACAATAAACATCTTAAATTTAACATTCTAGTCTGTTCTACAGTGAACTGTTTATTTTTTAAACTAAAAAGCTAAGCAGATTTAAACTTAACCAGAAGAATGTTGTTCTAAACCAAAGAATTCATATAACTATATAATGATACACAAACTATGTGATAAAAAGAATGAAATTTTTTGTTTTGTTTTGTTTTCTAAAGTCAGTAATTTTCTTTTTCTTTTTTTTTTTTTTTAAGATTTTATTTATTTGACAGATGGAGATCACAAGTAGGCAGAGAGGCAGGCAGAGAGAGAGGAGGAAGCAGGCTCCCCACCAAGCAGAGAGCCCGATGCGGGGCTCGATCCCAGGACCCTGGGATCATGACCTGAGCCGGAGGCAGAGGCTTAACCCACTGAGCCTCCCAGGCACCCCGAAAGTCAGTCATTTTCAACAACATCCGTAGATATGCGGGGTGTAAATAGGATCCAAATGGAGACAGCACAGAGATTTACTCAATTACACGATGATTTGGGTGTAATATAAAAATGAAGAATACTAGGGTGTTTATAAATAAATTTAATCTTGTCAATCAATAAATGAACACTTTGAGTACCTCACAAATAGCCCTAATATTGTGAGTTATAATATAGCTTATCAAAGATACTATCCTAGGTATATTTCACCAAGATATTGAAATCATTGCATAAAGATACAGATGAGCATTTTGAAATTTTTAATATTAAAGAAAAAAAGTAAATGTCCTGAAAATACTCATATTTAGAGAAAAAAGGCAGCACAGATGAAAATTATAGGCAAAAGCAAGTTTAACACTAGAATTTGCTTTAAATCTGAACCTTTGAGTTTTGAAAAGCGAGAAAAAAAGTTGGAATAATTTTTCATAGACATGATAAAATATGTAAAAGTAAGATCTCCTTGACTCACAATTTTAGCAGCTAACCAAAAGTAAAAGAAAACTTCATTATGAAACTGTTCTCTTTTCCTTAATGAATGTCTGCCGTTCCGCAGATTCAATTAGAACAGGGAGAGGAGATAAATGAAGACCTGCATAGAGATTCTGAGGGGAATTCAAAGACTTTTTAGGAGGATGGTGCCTTATGATGTGTAAAGTTGCCACAAACCTTGTCTCTGATTTCCAGGCCTCTCAGACTGGGAATCTGATTTCTCAGGTAGTTTATTCATTTCAAGAGCCACTCAAAAAATTAGCCTGTGGAGTTTGTCAAATGGGACTTTTCTCTGAATCAGTTACCCCGTTTCCTGTTCTTACAGATAGTTAACTTTTGCTTTTTGTTTTTAGTAGTTTTCTTTCCTCCTTAGTACAAATGTAACATATTCATTGTATAATTTTTAAAAAGCCGTATAGACATATAAGACAAGTAAAGTCACCATCCTGGTTCTGGGAAAAACATAATGCCCAATGGCCTAGGGCATCCACTGTGTATAATAAGTTAACTTCTCTCTGTGCTTCTAGAGAGATACCCATCCATGGGAGAAGTGAGAAAATAGTCCCTCACAGCATTTTCTGTGCTCTGTGGGTTGGATGAGGACCCTGGATGAGAAAGGCTGATCTAGAGATCACAGCTGTTATTTGAATGAGTGTATGCTATTCTAGATCTTTCATATTCTCTCTCTTTGGCCCTCTGCCCCCATATATACACACACAAACATCTTTTCTTTCATTTCTAAAAGTGCAATCAAACTGTACATACTAATCAACTTGGTCTTCATTTTCCATACAGTTTACAGGTCTCTTTTTTCCCTTGTTTTCCTGCATTTATTTGTTTAGATTTTGCTTACAGTCACCGAGGAGAACGTCTCCAACAGTCCCTGTCTTTTTACTATCCCACTTGCTTAGACAGTGCACCGTAATCTGCCTTCTCAGACCTTGCCCGCCACCTGTGATTTCTGGGCTCGTTACTCTCCACATCCTCCAAGTCTTTGCCCCATCTGATTTCTTGGCTGTTTCTTCTACCTTTGGCCTTCCTGCTGCTTGGCTTGTTTTCTCCAACTCATGAGAATTGGTCTGGGCCTGGCTACAGTACCCCTCTCTCTGTAGACATCAGAGTATTTAGTGGGAAGTAAGGACCCAGCAGAAGAAAACACATGTCATTACTTATAGATGCTTCCTGGACAATTTAGCCCAGGATCCCTCCAGTGCCCGAGTCTCAAGCTTTCCTCAACGTGTCTTTTATTTCAACCAGTCTGCATTATTTGTAGTTCCTCAAACACTTCCTGAACTCTCTTGTTTCTGTGTCTTTACTCACTGTGTTCCTTTGTTCAGAATGCTGTTCTCCCTTTTACTTCCAGTCTCCTTCCCTCAGCCCCTTGACTTTAAAAATCATCTGTCTTTCAAAGCCTTCATCACAGGATACCACCTCTGTTTTTTCTTTTTTGGCACTCTGGCTAAAAATGACTCCTCCTTGGGGTACCTGGGTGGCTCAGTCAATTAAACCTCTGCCTTCAGCTCAGGTCATGATCCCAGGGTCCTGGAATCCAGCCCCACACAGGGCTCCCTGCTCCGCGGGGAGCCTGCATCTCCGTCTGCCTGCTCCTCTGCCTGCTTGTGCTCCCGCTCTCTCCGTCAAATGAATAGATAAAATCTTTAAAAAAAAAAAAAAAAGTAAAAGTGATCCCATCTTTCCTTCTATTCTTTCATTAGTTCAGCAAATACTGGGGACCTGGTCTTGCCAGTCATTTTGACCAAATGATGGTTTGTAAAACTCCTATTATGTTAAAGAGTATTCTGTACTGTTCTTATTATACTCTTGTATATTACTTATATTATATTACCTTGTTTGTATAATAATACTAATTTATTTTCCTTACTTCCCTTGAGGGCATAAATTACATCTGGACCCACCTCGTAACTGACATTTTTACCCATAGAAATGTTTAGTACATATTTATTGAATGAATGAAACTTTCTGATTATTTTAACATGAGTATGCCAACATAACTTTTTTTTTAAATAAAATTATCTTTTGAGTAGATACACAAGTATTACTGACACAGACAAGAAAGAAAATCCTTTAATGGATTTTGTAGGTAGGTACCTGATTTAAACACTCATTCATATCATGCTAAGGTTATTTTAAGCAGCTGTCCCTGGGTTTTTAAAGATGGTTTTAAGGTGAGCTGTCCTGGGTTCATAGGTTGTCTGGCTGTCATTCTCGGTCGTGCTATAGTGATGGAAGTCTCTCGTGTTTATATGCTTGGCGTAGATGGTTTTTCTGACAGAATCAAAACAAGGTGAGGGGAGCCCTTAAAACTTTCAGCTGTAGGCAGATCACAGACATTTGGTACTTATTGGCCCATAACTTCCTTTGAACAAGCTGAAAGGACTGTAGACTGCTAAAAGACCACATCATTTCTTCTCTTTTCTCTTGTTAACTTTTGTATTTCTCTATTAGATGAAATGTATCTTAGCCCACCATACCCTATATCCTAGATATGCCAAAGAAATCATGGTTTAAAATAGTTATTCTCAAAGTGTGTTTGGGGAACCTCTGGGGGTCCCCAAGTTTTTTCTGAGTTTCTAAAAGTCAAAACAGAGTAAGAAGACAACATTATTTGCCTTATTTACTCTCATTCTCTCACAAGTATCTAGTTGAATCTTCCAGAAGATACATGGCAAGTGATATCACAATATATTAAACACAGAGGCAGATATGAGAATCTGTCTTCAATTAAAGCAGACATTAAAGATATTTGCAAAATGTAAAACAAGTTTCTTGTTTTGAAAATAAAGTTATCTTTTATAAAAGTATTAAAATATAATATTTATATTATTTAACAAATGAACAAATAACAATTTAACGAATTAACATATAAAAATTTGTTAAAACAAATGAAAATAGGGACACCTGGGTGGCTCAGTGGATTAAAGCCTCTGTCTTCGGCTCAGGTCATGATGCCAGCATCCTGGGATCGAGCCCAATGTTGGGCTCTCTGCTCTGCGGGGAGCATGCTTCCTCCTCTCTCTCTGCCTGCCTCTCTGCCTACTTGTGATCTCCTCTGTCAAATAAATAAATAAAATCTTTTAAAAAAACAAATGAAAATAAATTAAAATGTGTCAATTTTAATTTGTAATATGGTTAATATCAGTAGATATTAAAAGCTCTTTAGAATTCAGATTTTTGAAACCAAAAGCTTGAGAACCACTGGTTTAAAAGATGTAAAATATTTAAAAGAGAACAGACTTTTAATGGATTACGAGATGAAGTCCTTTTGATGTAGAAAAGTTGTCTTCAAACTGGAATATGTAATAATTGATCATATTGGTTTTTAGTTGTTGGGTGTTTAGGTTGAATACATACAGTTTTTTAGCCTTTTTTTAAGATTTATTCATTTATTTTTATTTTTGTTTTTATTTTATTTTGTTTTTTTTTTTTTAAAGAATTTATTTATTTATTTGACAGACAGAGATCACAAGTAGGCAGAGAGGCAGGCAGAGAGAGAGGAGGAAGCAGGCTCCCCACTGAGCAGAGAGTCCGATGCGGGGCTCGATCCCAGGACCCTGGGATCATGACCTGAGCTGAAGGCAGAGGCTTTAACCCACTGAGCCACCCAGGCGCCCCTATTCATTTATTTTTAGAGAGAGAGAGAGAGTGAGCATGAGCAGGAGGGGCAAAGGGAGAGAAGAGAGACTCTCAAGCAGACTCTGTGCCAAGTGGCCCAATGCGAGGCTCAATCCTATGACCCTGAGATCACAACCTAAGCCAAAACCAACAGTTTAAGGCTTAACAGACTGTGCCCCCCAGTTTTTTAGTCTTAAAAGTAATATCACTACTTTTGGGTGGTGCGGTTCATCAAAGGATGACTTTTGATTTTGGCTTAAGTCATGATCTCAGGATCAGGAGATCGAGCCCCATGTCAGGATCTGCCCTCAGCGCAGTCAGCTTGGGATTCTCTGCCTTTCCCTCTGCCCCTCCCTCCACTTGTACTCTATTTCTTTCTAAAAGAATAAACAAAATCTTTAAAAAAAGAAGTAATATTACAGTGATATTCTTTTATATTGCGATTTTCTAAATATCCTTAATTGTTTTACAATCAATTCCTAGAAAGAGAACAGAACTGCTGGGTCAGAAGGTACACAGAAGGAACCAGCATGACTTTTTATATAAATTTAGGGGCCAAATATGCTCCTGTGGTGGTGGTGGCGATGGTGGTGATGGTAGTCATGGTGGTGGTGGTGGTGATGGTAGTCATGGTGGTGGTGGTGATGGTAGTCATGGTGGTGGTGGTTGGTGGTGGTGGTGGTTAATCAGCGCCCCAGGTAGTAGGAAGTTCAGTGTCTTCCTCTTTAAGCAGCCTCCCCCTCCTGCAAGTTTGAGCCCCAGTAGTCTTACTCAGTCCTGCAGTGGTCCCATCCTCTTCCAAAGGCCAGAAAGAGAGGTGCACTATAATAATATACCATCTGTCTTCCTTATCACTTTCTGTCAGTGTTAAAGACCAGATAAAAATAAAAAACCATATTGTTTGTTGATAGTTGCTTGCCTAACTGCTGCTAGGATGCTCTTTCTGGTCTGACTTGGCCCACGTCACAGTAGTGACCCCACTTGGAGGTCCAGATGGTGGTTCGTTAGTTCATGTTCTTACCATCAGCGATTCAGTGCTGGGGAGGTTGAGGACACTTCTCTCATCAGCCCCATGCTGGGTCAGAATAAGCCCATAAGCCTTTTGGGTGGCTCTTCATCATCACTTTCAGTTAATCCATTTCCAAGTTCATTTTATTTCAGGAGTGTCCTCGTCTTTTCTTGCCAGTGGATTTGGTGTGAGCTATGATTCTTCAATAACAGAACTCCTTAACTTTGAGTCTGAGGAATCAAAGAGTGGGGTATTGTTTCTTCCTTTCCAGAAGAATGTAGGATCCTGACAAATCATTCTCCCCAACTGTAGCAACTGATGCTGCTCACCAAGAGGCTGGGGCATGTTTTTCTAAACCATCCAGCCATGTCCCCTCCATGGGCTCCTTAAGCCTGAGTTCTGAGGACAGTGGTGCTTACCCATTGCCTAACTTTGTCAACAAAAAGACCAAGGTGACCTAAGATTGCCAGCCTTAAAATAAGAAAGATTGTCATAATTTTTAAGTGTTTTCTTTTAAAGAGCATCTTATTTGAGCTCTGCAGCAACAGGTACCTATTAAACACTTCTAAAGGCTTTGGTCTTGTGTTGCTAATTGCACTCCAGAGAGGTCGGGCCAGTCTGCACTCCCATCACCAAAAAATAGATTGCTAGGAAAAGACTTCTAAAACCCAAACTTGACTCTTAAAAGTCACTAATCATTAGAATTGTTTAAATATTACGGGAAACAACAAACTTTCCTCCCACTAGTTCTTGGTTACTTGTTAAATGCTCATTTTATTTGGCCACAAAGTTGTGATCTGTAGCATCTTGAATTGTGTCTTCTGTAATACAGTAGGTATATAGGGAAGAACAAATAAGAAGAAAATGCACAGCTGAAATCATTGACAATGGCCTGAAGCTAATATGGTAACATCACTGAGTTTTTAAATTCACTTTTGGTGAGGGCAGGCGAGGGAGCTCATTTACTAAAAGTCTCCTAAGTGCAGGGTGCTCTATGTATGACACCTGGTTTGGACCTCACAACAAACCTGTGTTGTTACTGTTCCCATTTTAGACAATGATGTTACTCCATAGATAGTAAGATTCAGAGAGGTAGTAAATTTCCTAAAGTCACACAGCTTTAAGTAAAAGTTGATGCTCCCGAAGAAAGCCCTATTTGGGACTAGATACACAATTCCCCAGGGGCAGGATTTTGAGAATTAGCCTCTTTCTCACCTTCTCCAAAGTTAAAGGACTCTACAGAAGGCTCTTACTGCTTCGGTACAGTCTTTGCACAGGGTTTGTAAGAATAGAGCCAACTACACAGTTAGAGGGCACAGTCCCAAAGGCTTCCCTGAATTCTGACACCAACTGCAAGTTGGAGGGGGTTCCCTCAAACTCCCCTCAGGCTTGATAGTTCACTGAAAGGACTCCTAGAACTCAGTGATCACTGTTAATATAGTCATGATTTATTACAGAGAAAGTGCAAATTGAAATCAAGGGAAGAAGCACATAAGGTAGGGTCTAGAAGAAGTATAAAACGTGGAGCTTCTCTTGTCCTCTCTCTGTTTAAAATGGCCCCCACACATAGTGATGTCTGGGGTTGCTAAGCTCAAGAAGGCTGTGATGTATCTTACAGAGAAAGATACAAGTGTCAGATGAGCTTCCCTGAGTCAGGAGTTAAAGTGCTGTTGGCCATGAGTTCAGTATTAATGAATCACAATGTTTATTAAATAAGGTGTCTTTAAACAGAAGCACAAATAAAACAAGGTTATGTATTGATGGGCTGAAGAGAATGTTGTGACCAGAGGCATACAGGAACCTAATCTTGTGTTTTCTGCTAGGAGCAATTGTTCAGCGTTCACTTATGTGGTGTTCAAGGTGGCCTCTGTAGAATATAACTAGGACAAATAATGAGAGCCAACTGTATTTTGTTGTGTTACTTCGTTACTCATTTATTCATGTAATCTTTTATCTGTTCATTAAAAAACATATTTGAGCACTCCTTCTGAGTGCCAAGCAATTTCTACATGGCTTAGAATTTCCTTTTTTGTGTTCTTATGCCTATCATTAGTAGTCTTGCTGTAGCCCTCTGGCTCCAAATATTTGTGTGGTTTATTAGTGAAGTGTCAGTATTTTAAAGACTGAGGGGAATGATGAGTCTATTATCATTTTTACTTAACCTGCGTATGCTAGATCCAGCCTTCACGATAAACTTTCCAGGAATTTTCTTGCCTCCTTGGAGACCAGGATCTTTTGGACCTGACTCCTTAATGGGTTTATATCGGGTACCAGCAGAGCCAGGTGACGTAGCTGGCCACAGATTTCCACGTTGCTATGTCTGCCAATTTAGCTACGTAGTCTTGCAGGCAGAGCTTCAGACCAACAGAATTAATACTGAGCTGCGCTTTACTGATGAGATGCCAGGCCACACTGCTGCCTCTCCTTTTTCTAATTCCCCCTCTCTCCATCATGTGTTTGTATTTCCATCTCTTTCCACCTCTTTACACTCCTAAGTCCTCATTCAGGCAGAGTGAGGGGAGATGGACTGAAGAGCAGATGTTCACCTCATGACCTTTGTGGGTCCCTGGATGCACTGTCTTCCAATGGAATGTTTCTCATTTCTTGGTTGCAGTTGTCCACGATGAGTGAAGAAGTACCTTGCTGCTCTTCTCTCCTGGTGTTAATAAAATCATTTATACTGGAATCCCCCAAATGTGATGGGGGAAGTACATCTCCGAGGATTAAGGGTTACCTGGTCAGTATTACTGAAAAAGAAAAGTTCCAGTGATTTAAGGGATCTTTCAGTGAAATTGTTACGGGGTTATGCCCGAAGATGCAAAGACTTTATTGACTATTAGTGACTGTCAGAAATGAGTTGCAAAAATTAACCTTGGTGGTGTTATGTGATAACCAGTTGGATAAATACAGTAACTTTCTTTGAACATCTTTGTGAAACTGTACTCCAAGAAAGTAAGGACCAAGACTAAAAAACCTGTGAATGCCCTTTAGAGTCTAACACAATGCCTAGGACACATAGACCTCAACAAATATATATTAAATATATGTTTAAATATATGCTGATATAGCTTAATTTAATTATATTAAATATATGCAATTAAATATAAATATTCAATAATGTTAATTTTGCGTTTATTCTTCCAGATACAGATGAATATAGACCTCCTGTTTGGAAATCTTACTGTAAGTATACAAATAATTTTAAATTGGGTGGTTTATAGTGCTTTATAAGTGATAGAGAAATAATAAGATCATTAGATAGGAAAATTCATTTCATTTTATACCCATTATTGAAAAATTAATCTACAGTAGGATTTGAGAATAGCCCAGAAATAATTGCGGGAAAACAGGAGTGTTTCCATAAGGTGTGTCTATGGTTTGCATGTCTAGAACGCATCTCATCCCTCTGAGTTTGCGTGGAATTCCAGCCACTTGTTTTCAGTGGCTGATAAAAACTAGTGCCAAGAGAAGCTAACTAAGAATTCAAGCAGTGTAATTATTCTCAAATCCTAATTCTTTGTATGAGAAAGTACTGTATAAGTGATAAGTCAGTAGGCTATCTTGATAGAATGAGTGGGTGAAAAGAGGCAAAAGAAAAGAGGGTTTTTGAGTCTGTTTGTTTTTTATAGGAATTGCTTTCCCAAATACAAAAGAGAGGCATTTGAATTTGAATTCTATATTGCTCTTTAAACTTTGCATTAGAATAAAAATTGTTTCCAAAGAGTCTAGGTTCTTAGTCCTTTATTTTCCCTTCCGTTCTCCCCAGAGAATATTATTTCTTCAGGTAAAAGATATTTCAGATTTTTTTTTTAAGATTTTATTTATTTATTTGACAGAGATCACAAGTAGGCAGAGAGGCAGACAGAGAGAGAAGGAGGAAGCAGGCTCCCCGCTGAGCAGAGAGCCCAATGGGGGCTCGATCCCAGGATCCTGGGATCATGCCCCTGGGATCATGCCCTGAGCCGGAGGCAGAGGCTTAACCCACTGAGCCACCCAGGCGCCCCAATATTTCAGATTTTTAAAAAGTGGAAAGAGGATTCATATAATCAGAGTAGCTTTAAAAAGAAATCCATGAATGCACTATTGCAGACACCAGTACTGGAAGGTTTTGTTTATCTATAAAGTTGGATAAGCAACCTAAGAAACCTGTACTTTAAATATCCATTTTTAACATCTTTGTAAACGTTGAGTTATCCTCAATTTGGTATCGGTACGTTGCTGGAATTTGCTGACTGAAGGAGCAGCGATTCAGATTCTTGGTTTTATGTTCCCAGAACAACAGATAGCTTTAATTTAATAGGTTGCTACTTTGGGCTAATTATAGTAAGTAAAATATGAACAGTCTCTAAAAATATTGCCATAGAGGCTTTTTCCCTCATCCCTGCTGGTGCCTTTTTATTTCTGGGGAATATAGTTCAAAGAATGTATAAAAATGACTAATGTTCTTTACTTCTTAGAGATTTTATCTATTCTCTCATTGGCCAGAAGCCTGGTTAAGATTCTTGTCTGCATTTTCCAGTTTTCAATTTACCTTTGTTCCCTTTGCTCTGACTTGTACCTTGCACATTTTTTTGTGTAAGAGCATCTGTGAAGCCTGTGATTTTTTTTCCCCTTGAAGAATATTGAGCACTAAATGCATAGGTAATCTGTATTTTCTGTATCTCTAAATGTCTTAGAGTAGCTACCATGTTTTTTAAAATGGCATTTTTTGTTTTGATGACAATTCTGCTACTGAATTTTATAGTTTCTTTTAGTAATCTCAATGCCTGAGCTCCACCCAACGTAATTCTATAAGCTTAAAAATATGAACCAGTAGGAAAATAAAACCAGCAAGATGCCTAAGTTGAGGACTCTTTTTTTTTTTAAATAAGATTTTATTTATTTATTTGACAGCGAGAGAGGGAACACAAGCAGGAGGAGTGGGAGAGGGAAGAGCAGGCTTCCACTGAGCAGGGGCCCCTCTGGGACTCGATCCCAGGACCCCAGGATCATGACCTGAGCCGAAGACGGATGCTTAAGGACTGAGCCACCCAGGTGCCCCAGGACTCTTTTTAAATAAATATAGTTTTATTGCCTTTTTAAAAAAGATTTTATTTATTTATTTAGAGAGCACGAGCAGAGGGAGAGGCAGAGAGGAAGAATCCTCCAGCAGAGTCCCCGTGCAGGGCTGGATCTCATAGCCCTGAGATCATGAACTGAGTGGAGATCAAGAATCAGACCCTTAGGGGCGCCTGGGTGGCTCAGTGGGTTAAAGCCTCTGCCTTCAGCTCAGGTCATGATCCCAGGGTCCTGGGATCGAGCCCCGCATCGGGCTCTCTGCTCAGCGGGGAGCCTGCTTCCTCCTTTCTCTCTGCCTGCCTCTCTGCCTACTTGCGATCTCTGTCTGTCAAATAAATAAATAAAATCTTTAAAAAAAAAAAAAAAAAAAAAAAAAAAAAAGAATCAGACCCTTAACTGACTGAGCCACCCAGGCGCCCCAGTTCTGTTGCTTTTTGATACAAATTGCTTGACTTAAACCAGGGCCCTAGCCTGTAATAAATGAGGTGAGTGAGCCAAGTGGCCCAGAGGGGAAGTGGAGCATGGATGCCCTGTTTTCAGAGGGTGGGTCATAATGAGCTCCCCTTTATCAAGCACTTGCTCGGATGTTGTCACATTTTCTGATTTTTTGGAAGTGGAGTTCTCTTTTACCTTTGTTGTTACTGTTAAATCTCTTAATTTTTAAATGTTAAAAACAAATTTAGGGCACCTGGGTGGCTCAGTTGGTTAAGTGTCTACCTTCGGCTCAGGTCATGGTACCAGGGTCCTGGGATTGAGTCCCGCATTCAACTCCCTGTTCAGCGGGAAGCTTGCTTCTCCCTCCCTCTTTCTGCCGCTCCCTTTCCTTGTGCTGTCTGTTTCTCTCTCTGACAAATACATAAATAAAATCTTTAAAAACAAACAAAGAAAAAAAACAAGTTTAAATTTAGAAAACAGCAAACCAAACATGTGAGCCTATTTTGACCTCAAGATACCTATTTGTGATTGCTGAACTTAATTAACAATTTTGTTACTGTCTCCGGGTACTGAGAAATTCACTAATGACAATATAAGCATTGACATTTCTAAGGCAATTGAAAAATGTTAAGTACTCTAATCATATGTCTTCTCATCTTGAATTCAGCAATTAATTTTTGGTGAATCACTTAATGATTGTGCAATTTAAATTTCACCTGAGTTCCAGTTTAAATTAACCAAGAATTCTAAATTGAGAAGAGCCTAAATTAGTCTTTATTACGGTGACCTTTTCAATGGTCTTTCTGATAGGTATTCCTTGAATTCATATGTTACATTCAGTTCTACAATAGCTGAGGTTCCCCTTCTATGTTAGTTGTTAAAAATGGGTCTTAAAGGTAAACCAACCATTGGTCGCAAATGAGGAAACATTTGTGTAAAAATTACTCCTCTCCATGAAGCTCAGCTTTATCCTTTGAAATGCTGATTAAAACAAAAGCTACAATTCTCATGTGAGGATATTATCACTCCTTTTTTTTCAAATTGGCTCATCTTAATGTGTGCTTAGTGAATGGGTAAATCCATAAGTGGCGATAACCATATACTTCAGTATTTGTGCTTTGAATCAAAATCGATGTTTTATATTCTCTCGTAATTTCTGATGTCCTTCTTGACTACCATTCAGTTCTCATAATTGAGTCTCCATAGGTGACGGTACTTTCCCAAGCATTTTCTTGATAAAGAAAAACTGATCTTTTGAGGATTACTAAGAGTGGAAATGTGCATTGACTTTTCACATGGACTAGTTAGCCATATGGAGGAGTGGACCTGAAGAATCCTCCCTTTGTGCAAATCATGTGTTGGCTTCTGTTAGGAGGATGGAGATTTATCTGGGTGTGTCTGGGTGCTGTGTGTGTTTTGTCAGTCTCAGAACTGGACAGACTTGGCCTCTGCTCTTTCTAACATTCTCCAAGAGCTCTGAACTATTCCTTCCATATCATCTCTATCTTTAACAATGTATTCACAGGAATATTTTTGAAAAATCGACTTTCACAATAAAATATGGATATCTAAAACTATTTTTAATATATGAAATGTCAGGCATTTTTGCAACAAGGAGGAAAAGACAAAGGAATTCATTTCTATCTGTAGAATTTCATACATTATGAGGGAGTGGGTTTTGTTTGTTTGTTTGTTTTTTGGTTTTTAAGTAGGAAAGCTATGTCGTCTTGGTACCTTTTAAATTACAACATTTCCGTGGTTTTGGTGGTGAATTCAAGAAATATCCTAGCAACCAAATATTAATGTAAATAATTGTATGTATTATATCGGTCACCTGTGTATATTAATAATCTTTATTGAGTGTTTTCTAGGTGTTAGCAACTATTTTACATCTCCCACATATAATAATTTATTTAATTCTTTCAGTAATCTGTGAAGTAGAAACTATTATTATCTCCATTTTACAAATGAGGGAAACCGAGGTAAAGTATGCAGGGTTGGTGGCAAAGCTCCAGTGTTTAAGCCCCAGGTGATCTGTTTCAAGATTTAAGATTCTTAACTGCCATAGTATATATTCCCTTGACAAAGCAATACAGAACAGTGAAGTGTGTCTGATATGTGCTTCGTGTATATTTTGTGTATATACATACATATATACATGTATATAGTCTAATTATATATGTGTGTATATATGTATAGTATAATTAAGTGTATTTCCATATGTCCCTATGATAAATATAAAAAATAACAGAAGTGGAGCCTATATAATGATGTCCAGTTGAAATTTTTTTTAAAGATTTTTTTATTTATTTGACAGAGAGATAGAAAGTACAAGCAGGCAGAGCAACAGGCAGAGAGAGAGAGGAAGAAGCAGGTTTCCCGCTAAGCAGGGAGTCCCATGTGGGGCTTGATCTCAGGACCTGGGACCACAACCTGAGCTGAAGGCAGATGCTTAACTGACTGAGCCATCCAGGAGGCCCTGTCCAACTGAAATTTTTTTAAAAATCGATTTTATTTATTTATTTGATAGACACACAGCGAGAGAGGAAACACAAGCAGGGGGAGTGGGAGAGGGAGAAGCAGGCTTCCCCCTGAGCAGGGAGCCAGATGAGGGCAGGATCCCAAGACCCTGGGACCACAACCTGAGCTAAAGTCAGATGCTTAATGACTGAGCCACCCAGGGGCCCCTGTCCAATTGAAATTTAAGTCATTCATTATCTGACAATTGCAGAAGGCTGGTTAGTTTGATGTTATGGTGACAAAATGTCACCAAAAGTATTTAAGTACATTATTAACTTACATTCAATTATATGTGATTATGTATGTAGAAATAGAAGAAAAAAAATACCTCCAAGAGATAAACTTAGATAAACATAAGCATACTCTCTCTGATGACTATCACTTTCTGTTCTTTATTTCTTCATTACAAATCAGAAAGCCTGAAGTGAGGGTAGAATATCATAGTACTGGTATAATTTTCATGGATTCATTTTCAGGTACTCTAAAAATTACCCTCCTCAGTAGTTAACAAAGTTCCTTAAGTACCTGAATTCTATCTTGTGCTGTACTTGCTCTAGTGGAAGAAACGGTGGTAAATTTGGCTCAGAAATTTTGTTTTTAGGGGAGATTATCCTTGAAGATAGACGTTTGCAGTATAAATAGGGGAGAAAAGCAGCACATCTGTTACTTCTAACATAAATCCTAATTTTAGTTTCAAGTTTGACATGTAATAATGTGCTTTAAGAATATATAACCATTATTGGCTTATATGAGAGACATGATTTATGCAATACATCCACCAAGAATTGGAGAAAATAAAAGACCAGATTATGGAGAACACAGCCAAATACCCAGTACTGATTTGTTATGAGGTAAAAAGACATTTGTATGGATTTTGATTTTTCTATTTATGCTTGCTTTTGGGCTTTCATTAAGTTTAGATTGTTTTGCTTTCTTTGCATTGCTCTTAACAAATTTTAATTTAATAGCAAATAGGACTGTACCACAGTTTTCTTGGGAATGTAAAAAAGCAGCCGATTTGTGATTCCTAATATAGTCAAACTTTCTACAAAAGGGACATTTAGGATTATTTGTATAGCAGAATATTAGAAAAAACCTGAATGTTTGTCCATAGGAGACTAATTGAATAAACTCAAACGCTTAGAAGAATAAGGACGATTTCTATGAGCTCATATGGAATGATTTACTCTCTGTCTTTACAGTGTATCAGTTGCAACAGGAAGCCCCTCATCCTCGAAGAATTACCTGTACTAACGAGGTGGGTGTGACAAAACTGTTACAACAAAATGTCTCTCCGGTGCCTGTTTCCTGAACTTTGACCTTCCTCAGCGGCAGGGTTATTTGTGGGGTTAGCCAGTTATGTTTGTTAGGGCCAAGAAATTGTACTTGAATGCATTTTTCTTAACATTCAACTCCCATTTTTTAATGGACTATTCAGAACACGGTGTGGAGTGGGACAGTATAGTTTCAAATGATATTTAGTGTTCTTCTCAGTCAAGTCATATATTCTTCCAATTTTCATTTTTTATTCTTTTTGAAACCAAGTTTGAAGGCATTATTTTTTTTTTGAAGGCATTATTGAAGTAACTTTTCCATTAAGAAAAGATTTAAATTGTGGTTTTAAAAATGCACAGAAGACACAGTTCACCAAAAAAGATATGACTTATTAAAATATGTGAGATGATATTCAGCTTCATGAGCAATAAGAGAAATGCAAATTAAAATACACAGAGCGACCACTGTCACCTTTTCAAATTGGCAGAAGTTCAAAAGATTCAAATATGCTTAGCTAGTACGTCTGTGAAGAAAAAAACACGCTCATATATGGCCGGTACGAATGTGAAGTGCTAGGATCTTAGGAGGGTTTTATGACAGCTCACAAGACTGGGCCTGCATTTACCTTCCAGTCCAAGTTCTGGTGGTTTACCCTCATGGATTTCTTGTACAAATAGGGAATTACATATGCCCAAAATTGTTTATTATAGGATTACTTGTAACAGCACAATATTAGAAAACACCTAAACTCTGTCCATAGGACACTGATCAAATAAACTGGGATATTAAGGAGAATAAGGAAGATTTCCATGAGTTGATCTGGAATGATACCCCGATAGAAAATATATATAGAAAAAATATATATAGAGAGAGATATATATAGATAATTCAATAATTTGGGTTAGACCCACTGCAATAAAGAGAGTCAAAGGAGTTTCTTTGTTTTCTAGTGCGTATAAAATTATGTTCACACTACACTGTAGTCTATTAAGCATGTGATAGCATTATGTCCAAAAACACAACGTACATGCCTTGATTTAAAAATACTTCATTGCTGCAAATGCTGTCATGGGAGCTTTCAGTGAGTGGTGAATCTCTTTGCTGGTGGATGTCCATGCCTCAGTGCTGAAGGCTGTGCCCGATCGGGGAGCTGGTTGCTGGAGGTGCGGGTGGCTGTAGCAATGTCTTAACATAAGACAACGGTGAAATTTGCCACACTGGTGGACTCTTCCTTTCATGAACAGTTTCTTGGCAGCATGCGATGCTGTTCGATAGCATTTTACTCACAGCAGAACTTCTTTCGAAATTGGGGGTCAGTCCTCTCAAACCCTGCTGCCTCTCTGCCAACTAGGTTTATGTAATACTCTAAATCCTTTGTCGTCATTTCCACAGTCTTCACAGCCTCTTTATCGGGAGTAGATTCCGTTTCAAGAAACCACTTTACTTTGTTCATTCGTAAGAGTCAACTCCTTATCTGCTCAGGCGGCAGCATGAGATCGCTGCAGTGCTGTCACATCTTCGGGTTCCACTTCGAGTTCTCTTGCTGTTTCCACCACAGCGGGAGTGCTTCCTCCACTGAAGGCTTGAACCCCCTCAGAGTCATCCGTGAGGGTTGGAATCCACTTCTTCCAAACTCCTGTATTTAATGTTGTTATTTTGAGCTCTTATGAATCATGACTATTTTTAGTGACATCTAGAATGGTGTTTCCTTTCCTGAAGGTTTTCAGTTGTCCATCAGAGCAATCCCTATCCATGGCAGCTATAACCTATGAAATGTATTTCTTAAATAATAAGACTTGAAAGTCAGAATTGCTTCTTGATCCATGGGCTGCAGAAGAGATGCTGTGTTAGCCGGCATGAGAACATCATCAGTCCCATGGCACCTCTCCATCAGGGCTCTTGGGTGACTCAGTGCATTGTCACTGAGCAGTCATATTTTGAAAGGAATCTTTTTTTTCCGAGCAGTAGGTCTCAACAGTGCACTTAAAATATCCAGTAATTCAAGTTGTAAACCAATGTCCTGTCATCCAGACTTTATGGTTCCATTTATAGAACACAGGCAGGATAGATTGAGCATAATTCTTTTTTTATATATATATATTTTCTTTATTTATTTGACAGAGAGATCACAAGTAGGCAGACAGGCAGGCAGAGAGAGAGAGAGAGAGAGAGGGGGAAGCAGGCTCCCTGCTGAGCAGAGAGCCCAATGTGGGGCTCGATCCCAGGACCCTGGGATCACGACCTGAGCCAAAGGCAGAGGCTTTAACCCACTGAGCCACCCAGGCGCCCTGATTGAGTATAATTCTTAAGCGCCCTAGGATTTTTGGAGTGGCCAATGAGCATTGGCTTTAACTTAAAGTTACCAGCTGCATTAGCTCTTAACAAGAATCAGCTTGTTTTTTGAAGCTTTGAAACCAGGCATTGACTTCTCTCTAGCTCCGAAAGTCCTAGATGGCATCTTCTTTTAATACAAGTCTGTTTGATCTACGTTTTTTTGTTTAGTGTAGCCACCTTCATTAATGATCCTGGCTAGATCCTTCTGGAGAACTGGCTGCAGCTTCTACGTCGGCACCTGCTGCTTCCCCTTACACCTTGATGCTGTGGAGACGGCTTCTTTCTTTAAACCTCACGAACCAGCCTCTGCTAGCTTCCAGCTTGTCTTCTGCAGCCTCCTTACCTCTCTCAGCCTTCAGAGACTTGAGAGCTAGGGCCTTGCCCTGAATTAGGCTTTGGCTTAAGGGAATGTTGTAGCTGGTTTGATCTTTTATCCAGACCACTAAAACTTTCTCCATTATCAGCAATAAGGTTGTTTTGCTTTCTTATCATTCATGTGTTCACTGGAGTAGCACTTTTTTTTAACATGATTCTAATTCTTTTTATTGTGGCAAAATATACATGGCACAAACTTTACTATTATTATCATTTTTTAATTTAAATTCAGTTAGCCAAGGTACAGTACATCGTTAGTTTTTGATATAATGTCATTCATTAGTTGAGTGTATCACCCAGCACCCATCCTAGCATGTGCCCACTTTAATGCCTGTCACCCAGTTACCCCATCCCCCAACCCACCTCCCTTTCTACAACCCTCAGTTTGTTTCTTGGAGTCAGGAGTCTCATATGGTTTGTTTCCCTCTCTGATTTCTTCCAATTCAGTCCCCCCCACCACTTCTATTGTCCTTTGAATTTCTTTCAAGAATTTTTCCTTTGCTTTCACAGCTTGGCTAACTGGTACAAGAGGTCTAGCTTTTGGCCTGTCTCTACTTTTGACATGCCTTCCTCACTAAGCTTAATCATTTCTGACTTTTGATTTAAAAAGAGAGATATGTGACTCTTTCCCTTGAACACTTAAGAGGCCACTGTAGGGTTATTAGTTGACCTAATTTCAATATCGTCGTGTTTCAGGGAATAGATCTGGGGGGAATAGGAGGGAGATGGAGGAATGTCCCGTTGGTGGAGGAGTCTGAATACAGAATATGTCACAATTAAGTTTGCTGTCTTATATGGGTACAGTTTGTGGTGCTCCAAAACAGTTAACCGTAGTGACATTGAAGATCACTGATCACAGATCATCACAGTGAAAAAGTTTGAATATTGTGAGAATTACCAAGTTGTGACACAGAGACACAAAGTGAACAAATGCTGTTGGAAAAAATGGCACAAATAGCCTTGTTTGTTGCAGGGTTGCCAGAAACCTACAATTGTTAAAAAAAACCAAACCACAACACAATATCTGTGAAGTGCAGTAAGTGAAGCGCAATAAAATGAGGTATGCCTCTATGCTAATTATGGTCCATTTTTGGTAATAAAGAAGGGAAAAAAAATAAGGCTTATTTTTGCAAAAGAGAAACATAGGAAGAGTTAAGCCAGAAACCAATGAAATAATTATCTATAAGGAGTGCTTTGGGGGGCAGTTTGGGGAGGATAAGGCTGGGAGGATATGTTTTTATTTAGTTGTGACTTTTGGATTATGCAACTATTTCACATATTCAAAGAACAAAATTAAGTAAAAAATGATAAAAAAGCAAATCCTAAACTTGAATACAAATAGAAATAAATGACCCTAACAAATTCATAACATACCCCCAAATTAATTTAAGTAGCTTATAAATATTTTGACTGTACAGACTTGGAGGGGAAGTATTCTAAGAATCATAACCTACAAAGAGATATTTATACTTAGCCATTTGTTGTCATTAGTGGTACTTGTGTAGTAATTCTGAAATTATTTTGTGTATAATATAGGACAGAATAAATGAGTAACTATATTGGATTTTGGGGAACCAGTGTTTTGAGGGGATATAAATATGGAGTAGAAGGAAATTGAGAAGTGCAGCATGGTTTTGAATTTGAATTGGAGGTATAAATATGACTTCACAGATTTGTAAAAATTCATTTTCTGTCTCAGTCCATGGAAAGGCTTTAGAAGCAGTGATGCCCTAGTAAGAATGAAAATACTCAGTGCCCAAAGTTTGATTTCCAAATAGTATTTCCTACTGAAAGGAGCCAATTCTCCTTGGAGAAATTCCTGATTCTGGAACATGGGGCAGGCAGTGAGATCCTAGAACATTTTAAATCAGAAAGAAGAGCTCAGAAATGGATGGGGGCATGTCAAAAGATCTAGCAGCCCACTTGAATGAAGGGTTCTCACAGGCTAGATTTGGGATAATTTGATATCAAAAAGAAAAATAGTAATGAATTATAACACATTGAATGAAAAGATAATGTTAGTCCATAATGATACTTAACCAAAAAACCCTACCTCAGTGTAAAGAAAAAATGGGGGAAAGGGACAGAATGTAAAGTTGTCCTTTACAGCAGAAAGGTGGCTAAACATGTAGAGTGATAATGCTTTGTGCCTGTAATTGAGTCAGGCAAGGATCATCATTCGACATTAAAACCACTGAGTGAAAGATTGTAGATGAGGAGGATATTTACATGGTCTCAAGGTATCGCCCTACCAGTTTTTTTATGAATTGGAAAGAGAAAGATATGTTTTCATAGTGGAGAGATCTGGCAGTCACACCTTTATCCATGTGATCAAATTTAGCCTTACCTGTAATGGGTCAAACTGATGTGTCTCCGGAAGTGATGTAATGAGGCACGCACAGCACCATCTATGCGGTATTTCTGCCAAAATTCTTAACTTCTGTCTTTTTATGAAGTATGAATCAGACACAACCAAAATGTGTACATTCTATAAGACATCTGTCCTGCAAATGTCATTTTCATAAAAGAAATAACTGTGGTGGGACCATTCTAAAATGAAGGAAACTAAATGCTCCCCAGATGCAGCACGGGTACCTTAATAGGGTCCTAGAGATCGAGATCTCTCTCTCTCTTTGTCTGTCTCTCTTTCAAGCTACATAGTTTGGGTGTAATTAGATAAATTTGAATAAGAACTATATATTAGGTAATGTGGAATCATAATAACTTTCTTGGATGATATACTATTTAAAAGAATTGCTTCTCCATTGTTCAAAATATGTTGAAATAGATGTTATTGGGAAACTGGCTAAAAAACACTGAATAGCTCTGAGAGTACAGAGACATAAAAAGTATAAATTTATCAAACTAGTTGGGGATTTCATGAGATTGTCTTTAAATGTCCTATTGCAGTTTAAGTATTTGTAGATATCCAGTCTGCACGTATGTATGTATGGAATGAGGATATAGTGTGTAATGGTTGCATTTTATTGCTACTGTGCCAGGATCAAGGATGATGAAATAATTTTATATGTAGTGGGAATTTTTTTTAAAATGCTGTTTAAAAAAACGTTTCATTTTGTTTCATACTCTGACCAGACATAACTTTTTTTTCAGACACAACTTTTTAAACTTTTAACAGAAAGTGAGATTTGGACCGTAGTTCTGTGAAAAGTATGGAAGTACTAGTAACACAGTTATCTTTATTGAGAAATATCTATACTTGCTTTTCTCAAAAGAATTTGAGGCCACACAAATGAAGACGTAATAAAAGGAATAAAAAAAGGAAAGTTAAGGCAGGTAGAAAAGAAAAAATGACATCATTTGATTGCAGTGCTGATTGAGGATCAGTAACGTTGTGTGAAAAGGGAACCACGGGAATAAAGTACATAACCCTTGAGGACCAGAAAGGCTAATAAGATCCAATTTTTACCTGAGCTAAATTCTTTTCAAAAAATCATGTGGCTTCTTATATGAAGTGCATTTATTGATGTTATATTGACCAACTGTAGTTTCACAGCCCATGTGAAAGTAGACTTAGGGTCCTTTCTCACAGCAGCTGGCATAACATTAAGGAGGAACACATCATTGAAGCTAATTCTTAAAAGGGCTAAGCTGTTGGGGCCCAAGTCTATAGGCTTCTGGTGAATCACTGTGATTCAAACATGGGATCCTAGAGATTGGCTGGCTCTTAGAGTCTCTGAAAATAATTTTCTTGGTTTAGTTTTATGATGTGGTTGACTGAATAGTGCCATCCACTAAAAAACAAGAGTGTCGTATGCAATACTGTTGGTTAAAGGAAGGCATAGAAGGACCGGGAAACAAAGGGTATACAACTGAGATTTTCTTATTTAAATTATTTTCTTTCATAAGAAATTAGTAATCCTGTTCTAAGGGCAAGTTGGTGGGCACGGAATGCTGCTCTATGGACAGAAAGGTTTATTGTGGACTGGCTCTCCTATCCCATTGTAACCACCCTCTCGTGTTGTTCAAAACTAATAATCTATTAGCTACTCAACTTTGACAGCTTAGTAAAGATTAATTATGCATGCAGAAGGATGTATATTTAATTAGCAAATTAGTAGTTATAACAGCTTGTTTCTGTATTTGACCAATCTCTGTAATACTCAATAATGTCTTTCTATTTTTATCTGGTCATAACCGAAGGGTGATTAATGAAGAGCGGGAAATGGTCTCATTTTAAAGAAATGACATCCCTATTCAATATTGGTCTAATGACTAAGTTTATAAATATAGATATTGAGAGTGTTTCTGTCACTAATGCTGCTAATCTGCTTATTTTGATCAATATTCAGTCTCATGGAATTCCTGTAAAACAATCAAATAACTTAGATATCTATTTAAAGTGAAAATAATTTTAAATGAAAGTAAATTTAAATTTTAAAATGAAAGTAAAGCATTAATCAGAATAAACTTATTGAATAAAGAAAGTTTCAGTCTTAGTCTTGATTAAATGATAAATAGCTGGCTTGGGAGAATTAAAGGTTCTTGGGAGTGATGAGCACTAAAAATAAAACCGTACTGAGTAACCAGTTGCTGTTTAACCTCAAGTATTTAACTGAGGAATTGGATTTGGGACATTAAGCGCTAAGTGGCCACTGTGTTTAAGGGGGAAATGGCAACAGGATTTAATTACCACTGAAACATGGAGAGAAAAAGAAAAGTTAATGCAGTAGATAAACTGATGGCTCTTTTAAACAAAGGTTAGTAATTTCTGGGGGTGCCAATTGTAATTATAAAAATGGTCCAATGACATTGTCTTGAAGGACATTTCTCTACTACAGTTGTAAGAAATGGAGAGCTGACCCTGTTCATGGGGACGTGCACATTTCCACGCCTTTTTCTTCTAACCCCGTAACAATATATCGCAGATTAGAAATGCAGAGGCTGGGGAATTATGCACACCCAGAGGGAATATATATTTATTTACCCAGCCATGTCTGATGACCTTCTCTCATGATCTAAGCCCTTAGTTCCAGTGATGAACTCCATGTCCTGCTCTTTCTCAGCTGAATTTCTGTTAGCATACATGAGAGCAAGATGTGCAGCACCTTATTTTAAAACCTGAATTATTCAACCATTAAATTGTAAATTATTGAAGACAAAACTCTAAAACAATATATCTAATAGTAAGAAGTAACATAATTTGACAGAAAATACAACAGTAACTAATACCCTTTTTTTTTTTTATTTCAGGAGATCTTACCAATTGCCATTGTGAATGTTAAAATACAGAACATTTTTTTAAAAGATTTTATTTATTTATTTGACAGAGAGAGACACAGAGAGAGAGGGAACACAGGTGTGAGGAGTGGGAGAGGGAGAAGCAGGCTTCCCACCGAGCAGGAAGCCCAATGCAGGGGTGGGGGGAGTGCTCGATCCCAGAACCCTGGGCTCCTGACCTGAAGGCAGCCGCTTAACAGCTGAGCCACCCAGTCTCCCCCAGAACATTTTTTTTATTATTATTAAAGGCTATTTTTAGGAGAACATTTTGAAATTTAAATATGAAAATAAATCTTTTTAAAGGGAAAGATGTCCAGGTCCACAACTAAGTACTTTATGCATGCCTTAGAGACTAAGCAAATGCGTAAAAGCTTGAAAATGATTCTTAGTAATGTTGTCACAGTGCAGTTTTATCTTATGGTGGAGTTATTCTGAATTTAGCACACAAGTCGAAGTCTTACATAATCAGAATTACCTTGGAAATCCCTTATCACCTATAAAGTAATGGTACATATATTTGTGTATACAACTCTGGGTCAATAAGGGAATGCATAAATATGCAATTCAATGAAATATAGTTTATAATAAATATAAAATGTATACTTATGTGATTTTCAATTATGTAAAAAGTGATTTTGTTATTTTATGTCAACTACCTGGTTGAATTCAAATAAATGTATATGTATGTGTGTGTGTATGCATATGTGTGTACATAGGGAGACAGACACAGGTTTAAATTACATAGATATACAGTATATGTATTTAGAGATATCAAAGAGCTTCCATATCTTTAGTTGATTCATACTAATATAGTATAAATCAAACTAGTTTCATATTTGAGCACCCTTAAACATAGAGCCTTAAAATGGATATACTTTTGGGGCGCCTGGGTGGCTCAGTGGGTTAAAGCCTCTGCCTTCGGCTCAGGTCGTGATCTGAGGGTCTTGGGATTGAGCCCCGCATTGGGCTCTCTGCTCAAGCAGGGAGCTTGCTTCCTCCTCTCTCTCTCTCTGCCTGCTTCTCTGCCTACTTGTGATATCTATCTATCAAATAAATAAATAAAAATCTTTAAAAAAAAAAGATACACTTTTTTTTTCTGGCAGCCAAATAGTGGGAATGTAGTTATGATTTTTAAATGCATAAAACCAAATCTCTGCTCTCTGTGAAATGTTTTTGGAGCTAATGTTGCAGGGAGCTGGATAACATTTTTGAGGAAGCTTCTTATTGTTATAACAACCACAGTTGTGTTTTTCTAGGGTAAACGGGGAAAGCAGACTGAGGCTGGACAGAACGCACCAAACTCAAGTTCAGTGCTGTTAATGCAACGAGAAATACAGAGAAAGTTACACCTTTCATGCTGTATTCTAATTCTAGTCACAGCACCAGTTAGATGTATATTTGATATACATTTTGCTAGCACATGTTTTAAAACTTAAAGTCTCTCTTCAAGTCTGGTCATAGAAGTAGGACATTGACTGTAATCATTTCTTTCTTTTTTTTAATGATTTTATTTTATTTATATATTTGACAGAGATCACAAGTAGGCAGAGAGGCAGGTAGAGAGAGAGGGAAGCAGGCTTCCCGCTAAGCAGAGAGCCCAATGTGGGTCTCAATCCCAGGACCCCGAGATCATGACCTGAGCCAAAGGCAGAGGCTTAACCCACTGAGCCACCCAAGCACCCCTGTAATCATTTCTTTACTTACTGTCTCACCCCAGTAGATTTTATTCAGCACCTGGCTATGATAACTTGTATACAATAAAAACTCTTAAATCTTTATTGAATGAATGAATGAATGAATGAATATTGTTGTGCAACTTATTTGGCAAAATAACACTCTTATTATATGGTTTACCAAAACGTGTATTAGTGTCGGTAGCCCTTAGGCTCCAGTCCTTTCTGTGGCCTGTGTGTATTTGTTGAGTCAGTATTCTCTGAGGGTTTTCTACCTGCCAAGTCCTCAGGATTCGAGGCAAATAAAGCAAGTCCCTTCTGCTCGAGGATCTTCCTTTCTAGGTGGTGGAGGGAGTGGTGAATCCGGCATTATAGCAGATGTGGCGGCAGTTCCCTCGTTACACGTGGCAGTTCCCCGGGGCAAGCGCAGAGTACCTGTGGGAGCACTTGTGGGCGCATGGCAGATGCAGCCCCAGAGCTAAGTAGGCATCACTAATAAAAACTTCTGTGCTCTAAGCGTGGACATTTGGACTTTATCCTGATAGCTATGGGAAGGGAAAGTGTTAATGGGATCAGATTTAGGCATAGAAAGCACATTCTGTCTGCAGTGTGGAAGATGGACTGGAAAGGGAGATGGGAGATGGAGATTTTAGAGACAAGAGGACTTGGGGTGCCTGAGTGGCTCAGTGGGTTAAAGCCTCTGCCTTCGGCTCAGGTCATTATTCCAGGGTCCTGGGATCGACCCCCGCATCAGGCTCTCTGCTCAGCAGGGAGCCTGCTTCCTCCTCTCTCTCTCCGTCTGCCTCTGCCTACTTGTGATCTCTGTCAAATAAATAAATAAAATCTTTAGAGACAAGAGGAGTGGTTTAGGAGGAATTGCGGTAATCCTAGTGAAGAGTGCTGAAGGCATATAAACTGTTTCTGAGAATAACCAATGGGGGCAGGAAATGGGAAAACGCAAAGCGGAAGAATTCACAGAACTTGAGTGAGTTAGATAGTCATGGGGATGACTGAGAGAGGGAGGTCTAGTAGCTGTGGATGAACCAGTCCGCTTCCCTCTCATGATCTTCTCTGATGTCATACTGGCTTGGCAAAACCACAGCCCTGTTTAAATCCGCTCTTGCGTACTTCGCATGTACTCCCAAGAAACCGAGTATGGCTGGAGAAAATGAAGTACTGAACAGGGTTCACGTTAAATTTATGAACCTCGAGTTGGTGCTTACTGTTCCCCCGTGGGCATACTGTGCTTTCCCTCAAACCTTTACTACCTTACTCCTCACCTCCTTCTCAGCTCATAATTTATATCCTACTTTAATCCTGATTGAAGCAATTAGAAGAGAACTTCCCACAAACTTGCAGTGCCGCATTGCCTCAGCCTTTAGCATTCGGGGCCCCGTATTCTGCGTTCTTGCCTGTTACCATAGATCGCGGCCAGCTCTCCACTACCCCTGTTTTCCTCTCGTCTACTTAAGGACCTAATCCTAGCAGTTCCTCAGTCTCCTTAATCATCAACAGTTTTCTCTTTTTCCATCAGCCCACAGACATCCTATTATTTCTCCCATCTTAAAAAATTGTCTTGACCCTACTTTATCAGGCCTTGCCCAATTTCTTCGTTCCCCTTTGTAGAACACACTTGAACGTACTGTCAGTGCTTGCTCTTTCCAGCCCTGCTCCTCCTATTTTCTCTTAAACCTGCTTCTGCCAGACTGTTACCCATGACTTCCACCTTGCTCGATCTCATGGTCGGTTTTTCTGCTTAGCCTCTCAGCAGCACTGGGCACAGAGGATGACTCGCACCGTGATACACTTTCCTCACTTCATTTCTAGGACATTGCCGTCTTTTGGTCTTTCTCCTGCCTTCACAGCCCCTTTGCTGGTTCCTCTTCTCTCTGACCTCGATGTTCAGATGCTCCAGGGCTCAGTGCTTGATCTTCATGTCTTCTCTGCTTATATTTATTCCCCGACAATGTTGCCAGTTTCAGGTTTTAATACAACTTGTATTTCCAGTCCAGTCCTCTTTGCTCAGATTCCAGACCATGTAATCAATTGCTTACTCTGTGTCCTCCCTTGATGCCATCTCAAATATAACACATTCAAAGAAACTGACATTTATCTTCCTCCCCAAACCTGCTCTTACCAAAAAAAGGTTTCCACATGTCGGTTAATGGCAGTTCCTTCCAGTTGCTAGATCAAAAACCATGCATCATACTTGGGTCTTTTTTTTTTTTTTCTTTTTTTTCTCTCACCATCCCATGATTAATTCATCAGGAAATCATACAGGGTCTATTTTCAGAATATGTGCACAATATGTTAACAATCCTACCACTTCTTGCTATTTCCATGGCTACCGTTTGGGTATGAACTGTGGGAACTGCTAGATACCCACCCAAATCCATTCTTCCTTTTTTGAGAAACCTGGTTAGTATAATTTCCCCATCTTCATTTATATAGTTATGTCCATATGATGGTTTTCTCTTGTGGAATAGAAGTGAACTTGAATGCTGGACCCATTAAAACTTCCCATCTAAGTTCCTCCATATTATGTTCCTTCCTGCTTGGATTCAGATAAAAACAGGGGACCTCGAAAAGACGGGGCAGAGCTAAAAGATGGAAGCTGTCTAGATGTAGGACAATTGTCTTCCTGACCTGAATACTTATCCGGGGATGTTATACAAGCAAGACATAAACTCCTGTTATGTCCAGTTAGTATATATTTAAATCAATTTGTCATAGTAAATTATTCTACCCCAACATTCAGTAATCTCTCAGCTGTGTAACTGAAATAGTTCTTAACTGATATTTCCCTGGTAGTCTGTTGTCTCCCGAATGTTCTTTTTAAAATTTTAGTCAGATCTGGTCACTCTTCTACTCAGAACTGTGCATTGGCTCCCCGTTACCCAGAGTAAAAACCAAGTCCTTACAAGGACTTTCAAGGCCCTACGTAATCTCCCCATCACTTTAGTTTTCTGTGCTTATCTCCTCTCCTTCTCTCCCCATATCCTGCTTTGACCGTACCATCCTTCTTGTTTTTCATACATTCTAGCTGTGCTCCTTTCTCCAAGCCATTGCACCAACTCCTCTTTCTGGAATGTTCTCTCTAATATCCAAATGGCTACTTCTTCATATCCTTCCAGTCTCTCAAGTCTTCCCTTCTCAAGAGGCCCATCCTGACCACTGTATTTAAAATTATATTTTATCACCCCCCCCAGCATTTACAATTCTTAATTAATTCTACTTTGTTTTTATAACACTTTTAATTTTGTAACATTCTATAACATATAGTTTACTTATTTTTTATGTTTATTGTGATCTTCCCCTCCTTGAATACAAGCTCCATGAGGGTAGGATCTTGATCTGTTTTGTTCATCAGTATGTCCCAGGTGCCTTGAACAGTGCTTGACACATTAAGTAAGGTGCTTAAATAAAGACTTGTTAATTGAGTGAAAGGGAGGTTTAAAGCATTTATGTTTACTTTATTTTAGAGGACATATTTTGCTAGGTGGGAGTAGAAGAGTTTATTTCAGAAGTGAGAGGAAAATACCTTAATTGAAATCATAGCTTCACTGCTGATTGCTGCTTTATGCTGACAGCCTATAGCTCAGTTTTGATTCTATAAAAATAAAGATTATCCTGCTCAGAGATCTCTTAGATGTGACAATCTCTTACTTAACACTTATTATGTACTTTTCAGCTAGAAAGTGTTTTTTTATGAATGCTGAGTAATAACATTGAATTATTAAAACCAACTATTTATTTTAAATTCAGCCTATCATTCAAAAGTCTGTTTTTGTCTTATTTTACTTTTGAAATGTGCCCCCCCCCTTTATGGGTCATCTTTTGCTCTTGTTTAAAATTCAGTGTTCAGTAAGCAGTTGTGGGTAGTAAGGTATGCTTTGATGTCAAAATCTATACCTTAATGTAGAAGTATATTTATAAAATTGGAGATCAAACTACAATTCTAAAAGGGACCCCTTAACCAGTTACATAAACAGATTGGTGGTTTCTACATCTTTATTCTTACAACTTAAAAGTTACTTGAATCTAAAGTGGGAAAATAGTAAATACAAAGAATAGTGAATACAAAGAAAAAATAACTGATATCAAGAAACTGAACTGGTTTTTAGCAAGTCACTAGGTAGTAATTACAAAGCTTTAAAAAACCCTCCATAAATACATATGCTTTTTTTTTAAAAGATTATTTATTTATTAGAGAGAAAGAGAGCGCAGAATGAGTGAGAAAAATGAGTTGGGGGAGAAGCAGAGGGAGAGGGAGAAGCAGGCATCCCGCTGAGCAGGGAGAACCCGATATGGGACTTGATTCTAGGACCTCAGGATCATGACCTGAGCAGAAGGCAGATAAGTAATGACTGAGCCACCCAGGCATCCCTGTAAATACATATTCTTTATTGAATTTGTGAAATCTGACAGTAATAGAGAGCTAGCCTATTTGGCATGCTGAAGGTTAGTGGTTTTCTTGGGTAAGCCTAAAATATAGTGGAAAACAAGTTGCATTCTTAGCACTTGTAACTTTGATCTAAATATCAAGAAGGCTACAGAATTGAGGAGGAAAGCAGGTAGCTAGAAGTTTACCTTACTTTTAAGGGGGATAAAAAATTAAACAATCTTTTTAAGTTCATAACATTTCTGATCTCTTTTTTGTCACCTCTTCCCTGCAAGTCATTTCCCGCTGTGTAGCTCTTTGATGAGTACTTACTCTTCCATGTGCCGGCTCTGCTCTGTTTTTGGTTTTTCTGTTGTTGTTTTGAAGTTTTTTTAAGTTTTTTTGACTTGTTGAAGCTCAACTGTTATCCATGTTGATATTTTCTATGGTGTAAAATGCAGTGAGAAAAAAACCTAGTAATTTAGAAAATGTGGTGTAAAAATTTGTGCTTCCGTGGAAAGCTGCATTGTCTACGTGTAGGAGAGTAGCACCTCCTTTCTGGTTATCCAATTCCAGTCTTCCATTGTCTTTGAGCAGTTGTAAAACTCCTCTTCTTTCTACCCTCTCGCTCTCCTCCTCCCTAACTCTAAAACAGGAAACGAAAATAGATCCAAAGCTAGAGGTAAGTACTGAGTAACTTGCTAGTGTTTAATTCAGAATCTACTGCTGTAGGAAGCAAATACCGATGTGCATTTTCCCCCTTTTCCTTGTTCCATGCCTCCAAACTGAGCCACTTTGAAAAACAATGCAAAACAAAATCTTGACACTTGAAAATATTTGTTCTTTTGTGTGCTTTTATGTACATATTCTAGACTGCTGCCTGGAAAAAAAAGACTGTCCAGGGCTCTGTTATTTCTTACAATTTCATGTGTATATACCCTAACTTTTATAAGACTCATATAGACTTCAGACTAGGTTTCAAAGTACCTAGCTCCAAGTCCTGTTTTTTTAATGGGAACAAGAAAGAGAGAATTCGTGTGACTTCTTACCAAGTCAATACCACTGTTGGAAAAGAGCAATATTAAGCATTTTGGAAATTTCCTGAATGTTCTGCTTCATTGTTCTAGTGGCATTGCCTCTAGAAATATATATTCCTTAAATTTGAATTTAAATTAGAAAAATTTGGTGGTGGGGGGAAACAACTGTTCTGAACTATAGCCATGAAACAATAAAAAAATAACAATCTGAGAACTGAATCTATAACATTGTGTGTGAGGAGGGAAAGGAATTAACATTTATAATCCTTTTATTGTTTATCCCTGCTGTTTTCAGATTTCCTTTGCAGAGCAAGAAACTTATATTTTAAACAAGCTCTTCTTGTTTTTGTAGAAAATGATACAAAATAAGACTTCTTTAATTAAAAGAGTGTGGTTGGTGAATTTGATTAAGTTGTTTTATGTATGAAGAAAATAATTTATAACACTGTTAAAAATAACAGTAAAAAATATTTTGTTAGTTACAAAACTACAGTAAATGTTAACAAATTCCATTGATATTTAAAGTATTATAAAATGGTATCTACTACTTATTGAATTCCTGTGTTTACTGTGCACTTAATGTAATATTCAGTAATGATTGACTTAGTTCTTTCTCTGCTGGCATGACCTACATTGTAGCAACCAAACTACAGCACCTTTTATTTCTAGTTGGAATCTGTATTATTCCCCTCATTTTCCATTTTTCCTACCCATGATATGGTATCATGGAAAAAATGTTAACTATTAAACACAGAAAAGTAGAGAAAGCTAAAGCATATTATTCAACATAAGTACTAATTTAAAATCCCTTCTCACTTAGTCATATTGACTTTAGCTTAGTCTGTTTTGTTTTGAACTTTATTTTTATTTTTTAAAACTTAGAAACAAGTACATACATGTTTATATAAGCACAAATACATTTTTTATTATTCCATGTAACATTTAAATTCCCAGGTGGATGTATTTGCAAGTAAATTAATTGGAATCATTAATAATCATTGTTTATATTACTAACCCTTTTTTGTTTGATAATATGTCAGAGTAATGTTGTCCTAGGAGTTTGAAAAGTCTATTGCAGATCACTACTTAAGTAATGGTATCTGACACATCAGCAAAAATCTAAATGCTATTGTAGGGAAGGAAAAACTTCTTTATCCTCTTCGGTTCAGTGTCTGGGGCCTGCAAATTGAACTGACCAAAGAGAGATTAACAGTAGAAAAGGTCTATTTCATATGCATACAGGGGAGGAGGGGCCCACAGCAGATAAATGAAAACCTCAAAGTGGCAGTTTCATCCAGTTGCTTACATACCACTTTAACAAAGACTAATAAAGTGTGCTGAAGAGCCCAGTCAGAGCAAAAGGGGTTTGGGCCTCAGAAGGGTTAGGGTGAGTTGTGGAAAGGTGATTAGGAACTGTTCAGTAAGTAAGGGGTTTGGTAATGTGTATTATGCAGGCTCCAGCCATCTCAGTTGATAAGAATTGTCCCTGGAGTCATTGTGTTCTTCTCTCTCTGTTATGGGAGGGGACACCTTTACAAAGGGAAATTTATGCTGGCTTTGAGGTGAAAGAGGGAGGCCTCATTGTTCCTTCTGTGTTTGGGGTTTCTTAATTGCATTCAGCTCAAAATAATCCTTATGCTGAAGTGGCATATTCTGATCTCCTTCACTATCTAGGTAAAAGAGAAAAAAAAGAGTTAGTTTAAACTTGTTTTATTTTGGGGTGCCTGGGTACCTTGGTTGGTTAAGCATCTGTCTTGGGCTCAAGTCATGATCCCAGAGTCCTGGGATGGAGCCCCAAGTCAGGCTCCCTGTTGCTTCTCTCTCTCTACCTCCTCCTGCTTGTGTTCCCTCTCTCTCTGTGTCTCCCTCTGTCAAATAAATAAATAAAAGCCTTAAAAAATTTAAAAAGATTGTTTTATTTGATATTTCCATTATAGAAAAGCAGAAAGGAGGCAATTGATTTGTCAGTTTATCTTGGACTTATTGATGATTATAACAGTACTGTATTAGGCATCCAATGTTTACCTAATATCTTTTAATTCAAAATTCTTTTGGGTAAAACAAAATAATTACTCAGCAGTGTAAGACCTAATCAGTTGTGTTATGAAGATGACTGCTTAGGCAGTCGGTGGAAGCGTGTTGTGCACTGTATTTAATGCAGGACTTTCGCCTAATCTTATTGTCTTGGGTTTTAACACTGTTGGACTGCTGCACCATTTAAGGCCACCAGGATCTCAGCCACACCACTTCTTTGTACTGGTCTAGAATTGTCATCATTGAGTAGAGTGTATTCAAGAACTTTCCTTTTGCTTCACTCCCCATAGGCTTGATAAAGTGCTTTTACCTTCAGCCACCTGCAAAGATCTTATGATTTGAGGGACCCCGTTGAGGGGAATATATCCTAATGTGTTTGAGACTCTAATATTAAATTACACAAAAGTTAATCTCAATTTCTGTTTTTTTAAGGTTATATCAGCAATACATTAATGCATTCTTTATTTAAAAAATTCTATTACAGATAATACTGAAGTCTCTCTTTTGCCTTCCCATTGGGCCCATTAGTTCAGTTCTCCCCAACCTTCCTGGAAGGAAACCATTTGAATTTGGTGTATATTTTTCCAGATATTGCTCTAGTCTATAAATATATATTAAAGTATCAGTGTACATGGGCTTTTCCTGATTGGTGTCATACTGCATAATTATTCCATAACTTACGTTTGTATTGAGTGGTTTGTTTTGGTGATTTCTTCATGTTAGTCCCTGTAGATCTACATCATTCTTCCAAACTGCATTTACTGTAAATCAGCTTACTTAGTCCCCTATTGGTATATATTGGTGTAAATATATTTATTTTCATTTTAAAATTTTTATTAATTTAAAATATTTTAGAATCTGTTGTAATTTTATTTTTAATTTTTAAATTATTGATGTATAATTGATATACATTGTTACATTAGTTCAGGTATACAGCATATTGATTCAACAAGTCTATAGGTTACTCAGTGCTCACCACCATAGGTATAGTCACCATCTGTCACTGTACAACGTTATTGCTGCATTATTGACTATATTCTCTATACTGTACTTTTTATCTCCGTGACTTATTTTATAACTAGAATTTTGTACCTCTTAATCCCCTTTATCTACTTCACACATCCCCTCCCTCTTCCTCCTTGGCAACCAGGAATTTGTTCTCTGTATTTTAATAGTCTGTTCATTTTGTTTTTTAGATCCCACTTATAAGTGAAATCATACGGTATTTGTCTTTCTCTATCCAACTTATTTCACGTTGCCTAATATCTCCATGTAATTGCAAATGTCAAGGTCTCGTTCATTTTTATGGCTGAGTAGTAGTCCTGTGTGTGGGGGGGGTATGCAAACATCTTTATCCTCATTTTCTTTATCCTTTATCCTTATCTTTTTTATCTATTCATCAATCAGTGGACATGTGGACTCCCTCTATAATTTGGCTATTATAAATATAACACTGCAATAAACATAGGGGTGCAAATATCTTTTCGAATTAGTGTTTTTCATTTTCTTCGGGTAAATACCTGGTAGGGAATTACTGGATCTTATGGTATTTCTATTTTTAATTTTTTTTTAAAGTAAGCTCTACACCCAACATGGGGCTTGAACTCACGACCCCAACCAAGATCAAGAGTCATGTGCTCTACTGACTGGGCCAGCCAGGTACCCCTCTGTTTTTAATTTTTTGAGGACCCTCCATACTGTTTCCTGCAGTGGCTACACCACTTTGCATTCCCACCAACAGTGCACGAGGGCTCCTTTTTCTCCACATCTTCACCAAAACTTGTTGTTTCTTGTGTTTCTTAGTCTAGCCATTCTGACAGGTATAAGGTGATAAATCTTATTGTGGTTCTGATTTACATTTCCCTGATAATTAGTGATGTCACGCATCTTTTTGTGTGTCTGTTTGCCATCTGCATGTCTTCTTGAAAAATGTCTATTCAGGTCATTCAGAACAGTATTAAAATGTCTCCTTCTCACAGAGGCCTTTCCTGACCGCCCAGCTTAATACCTCATTAGCCCATCCTTTTACATTACCCATTCTTATTTTTATTATAGCATTTATTACTACTTTCTGTTTTCCCAATTTTTTCCTTGAAACTTCTTGTCTGTTTCTAAGTTTCAAAAGAGTAATGATAGTTTTTGTCTTATTACAGCGATATGTCCCCTTCTACAAAGGACAGTGCATATCACACCGTCGGCATTCAGTAAATGTTTCTTAAATGAATGGGCCAGATACTCTCTTTCAGTCTACCTCAGTGCGGATTCCTTAGACTCTTTTCTGCAGGGTCTTTCTTTAGCCACAGCCAGTACACCTGCAGTGGAATGCATGGAATTCAGGGAGGAGGAGAGGGATAAACTGATGAGGGAAGAGCTGATGGGAGGGGAAAAGGGCAAGATTAAACGGAGGTGCGAATGGGATGGGAAATGTGGAGTAACAGGAAGGAAGGGGAAGGGTGAGAAAGCCACAGTCTGTTCTGACACAATTGTGGCACTAGGAGATTGATGTTGTACTTTACTTTTTGGATTAAGTGATGTAAATATTTTATCAGATTCATAAAATCCTAGAAATGAAAGATCAAATTTAATCCAACTCTTTTACATACACAGCCCTTTTTAGATAAGAAATAGATGTGAGAGATGAAGTGACAAGTTCGAATGGCACAATTGCTGATAACTGCTGATAGATTTGGGACTCCAGACTCTGATTTTTCGAATTTTATTCTAATTCTTTATCTCAATATAAGCCTTAATTTGCCACATATACAAAATGTTGAGTTAGGTTCTGAACATTTGCATTTTCACAAATATCTTTTTTTTCTTCCCAAATAGGTAGAAAACAGACCAAAGTATTATGGAAGAGAGTAAGTATGGATTACGACAAAACATTTTATAGATTGGAATATGTAAGAGAGACAGGTAAATGGATGCATTGCTAAAAATATAAGCAAGATGAAAGAGGTATTCAAGTTTGAAGGAGTTAAATTATTTTTCTGATTACAAATATAGTTATTCTGGGGCACCTGGGTGGCTCAGTGGGTTAAAGCCTCTGCCTTCAGCTCAGGTCATGATTCCAGGGTCCTGGGATCGAGCCCCTCATCGGGCTCTCCGCTCAGCGGGGACCTGCTTCTCTTCCTCTCTCTCTGCCTGCCTCTCTGCCTACTTGTGATCTCTGTCTGTGAAATAAATAAATTAAATCTTAAAAAACCAACAACAAATATAGTTATTCTATTGGTGAAAATACGGAAAATAAAGACAAGTATAGAGAAGAAAATAGCATGGAAAAATGTATATGTGGAATGATGTTAAAAGAAAGATGCAATTCATATGAATAAATAATCCTAGACATGTATGAGGAAAATGTGTGTATTTGTGTGTATATGTATATACTAAGCATATCAATATATATTCACGTAGGTACATATAGCAGGGTAGGAGTGGTTCGTTGTATTTTTACACTTTATTTTCTAGATTTTCTATAAGTAAATTTATGCTCTGCAGCAATAGCTAGTATTAACAATCTGAAGTATTACCTTTTGAAAATCTATTTTCCTAATGGTTTTACAAAATTGAGATATTACAATTTTATAGACCGAATTTTTCCACTTAATAATGAACATTTTTCTATTTTATGAAGAATGTTGTAAAAATTTTTTAAATGCTTCATTTTTCTGGTTATTAAAGAAATAAAGCCCTTTGGAAAAAAGAATAAAAATCACCTATAATCCCATCATTCCTTGAATAAAATCATTTGTTTTTCAAGACTTAGGATCATATCAGGTACACAATGACATATATAGCAAGTATTTTAAATTTTTAAAAATTCTCTTTAAGTTTCCAAGACTTTTGTGACTAGAACATGGACACTTAAGAGTTGGCAGGGAGCCACTGATGTTTCTTATGGTTGTACCATTATTTAGTCACTTTGCTGCTTTGGGCATTTAGTTTGCTTCTAAGCTGTATTATTAAAAATAATACCATCAGAGACAACTCGGTGCATAAAGCTTTTTAACTGGGATAAAAATTTTGGTTCAAATGGTATGAACAGTTTTATAGTGCTTTAAATATCCTTGTCAAGTTCTGTTCCAAAGGTTGTATATCCTTGAATGTGATTTTCTTCTAAATTAGTAGAGTTTTTAAAAATAAATAAATATTTAATTTTACTAACTTTACTAACTGATGTCATGTAAACTTAAAATAGGATGCCAATATGCTAATCTAATCATATGCGTTACCGCCAGTGGTAGGTTATTGTCTTCTTGCCTCCGGCAGAGTCTGATGGATCTGGTTCCGAACTCATTATTGAGAAATATATGGAGATAAGAAATTCTCAGAGTCCATTTTGAACCTAGATGCTCTGATTGTCATGATTTGGACATACGTACCATGAACTGTTTTAAGACTTTCATTGAGAAAGACTGAACTATCCTCATGAGGAAACACTCCAAAAACTTGCCACTTGCTCCCTAGTAAAGTCCTTAAATTATTATGGTGCCACTTTGGGGCCTTTTAAATCTATCATTCCAAAATCAAGTGACTGCTGTTTTTTCACGCCAGTAAAAACCACAAAGTTTTCCTTGAGCTGTCCCTCAGTTCAGTTATCCTTGAATTACTGAAAGAACATAATGTATGTATAAGTTCTTTGTAAATCACCATACAGATATAAGGTGGTTTTCTCTTTTTAATAGTAATCATCAGTCACCACTGACATTTTTTTTTCTTTTTCAGTGTTTCATGTCAAAATGCTATAGATGAATCTGCTGTCTGTGTAGAGAATGTTTTATGTTTTTTTCTTCTTCATCCTTTTTCCTGTTAATCAAAAATAGGGTTTTAGCAGGGACTGAAAGCAAGTTATTACTATTGTTTGCTTTTGGCTTGAGTATCCAGTGATGCAGATTATGCACATTATTGGGCAATCATGCCAATTAAGGGCAACCCAGGGTCCTGGAAAATTGCCAGCTTAGACTGTGAGCCAGAATTCTGGAGCCGCGCCACTAGTGTGAAGGAAGGAAAGGGGACACATTGCTGTATATTTTTTAGTACGTCCATATGGTCAGACAGCTACATAAGAAGGGAATTGTCCTCTTGAGAGAGGTGGTTGATCTTCCCTTAGATGGATGTGAATTTTGATTTCACAATTGTTAAATGGATTGGGAAGCTACTTCGGTGTGGTTCTTGTTACCACAGAGAAGCTGGCCAGGGGCCAGGCCCAGAGAAACACAGGCAGAGTTAAACCCAACTGTTCCCCTTCAATTATATGGCAGTACTTTGTCTAGAAAACAACAGGAGGGGGTAGAGGGTTTTGTTTTATCTTGCTTTACTGAAAAAGGTGGAAAGCATTCAGTTTCTGAATTGACTTTTTTCTTAGGTTTCACGGCATGATCTCCCGAGAAGAAGCAGACCAGCTCTTGAGTGTGGCTGAGGGGAGTTACCTGATTCGTGAGAGCCAGCGTCAGCCGGGAACCTACACTTTGGCTTTAAGGTTGGTCATGGACCTGTAATTAGAACTGTGCTTCATTTAAAACCCTCTTAATGGAGGGCTTTAAATTTTAAAAGCATCCAGCATGTAATTGAATTGGTTCTTGTTTTCTTGGGACCTAATTACCATTTTAATAGCTTTGAGACCCTTAAAAATTCCTCATGAATGGTAGCACTCAGTAATTAAGAATTGAAAAACTTTTAAAGCATTTTTATTGTAGCTGCTTTCTTCTATTTCATCTTACCCATTCTCTCCCATCTGTCCTGCTGTGTTAGCTCCCATCTATTTCTTGAATAAGGAAAGAAACTAAGAGAAAAGATCTTTGTAACTCATAAGATTAAAGCCAATATCATTTCTCTTAGGTTGGCTTTTGATGGAAGCAGCTTTTCCTGGGAGCTTTTGGCTTTTCCCTGTCAACTGAACTTTGCCTAGTATTTTGGCTGTTCCTAGCTTCTAGTACAGTGCCCAGAAAACAAATATTTCCATTAGCCCTGCAATAATAACAGAGCAGTAATACAACAGCATGCTTATCCATTGGGCTTCCTTCATGCCAAGCCCTGACCTTATTTAATCTTCTCAGCAACTCAAGGATGGATGTACTCTTACTATCTCTGCTTAACAGAGAGGGAAACTGAGGACCTAGAGGTTGAGTTACTTGGCCAAGGTCATACATTTAATAATTCGTATAGCTGATATTTGAATGCAGATAATCTGGCTTCACAGTCTGTGTTCTTAGTCACTCTCCATTGCTCCCTCTCCGAAGGCTTGAGATAATTATCCATTGTCTTTGTGTATTTATTCATCTTTGGAAAAGACTTAAGTGTGGAAACTTCCTAAGATGGAGGCCAAAGGCGTGGCAGTTTCTTTTGGTAGCCACAATGAGAGAACAGAAAGATGATGTTGTTGCCCCAGTATGACCAGGTCGAACCCCTTCTCCAGTCACCTGTGCCTATTTGGGTGAGCAGGGACTGCTCTTAGTCCTTTCCACAAGACTTAATCTTCTTTTTTTATTTTTTTTTTTTTAAGATTTTATTTATTTGACAGAGATCACAAGTAGGCAGAGAGGCAGGCAGAGAGAGAGAGAGAGAGTAAGGGAAGCAGGCTCCCCGCTGAGCAGAGAGCACGATGCGGGGCTCCATCCCAGGACCCTGAGATCATGACCTGAGCCAAAGGCAGAGGCTTTAACCCACTGAGCCACCCAGAAGACTTAATCTTCTTGACAAAAAGAATGATATAACCCAGTACTGTTTTCTAATGAATTCTGAATCAGTTGTGTACTTGGAGAATAAAGCTTGTTGCAGGCATGGAAATTTGCTTTTTATGGCAAATTAAAAAGTGTAAATCCCCCTTCAGTTATTTGATTATATTGTTTTTCAGGTTTAAATTATGGTATATAGGGGAAAAAATCTGGGCTGGGAATTCAGATACTCATTTTACCACCAAATAAACTAAAGACAGATTTGGTGTAAATCACAGAACTCCCTCAAGTCGGTTTTTTCCTCTTTTTATGCCAAACATTTTGTAATTTTAGGATTCTGCAACACCCCATTTCCAAATAGTCTGGTCTTCTCTGTGTCTGGGGTAAACGAGTGTACATGTGAAGACTTATGGGCCAGAATAACGAAGAAGGAAGTGGGGTGAGGGAGAGACAGATATCTGCACAACACTCTCTTCCTTTCCCCTTCATTACCTTCTGCCCTAAATCCCTCCGAGATCACACAGTAAGTTACAAAACTGAATTTGAGCTCAGTGTCACCTCGTTGCAAGGTTCAGGCACTCCATCATACCATAATGCCACTCATCTTCTAGTGTGGCTGTCACTCACTTTTCACTGAGTGATATCAGGGAACACCCTAGGGCCAGTGGTTTAGTGTGGAGAGAAGTAGGACCCAGAGTTCCCAAGCTCTTCCTCCTTCCCACCTGCAGGGACTGTAGGGATACAGTGACCATATTCCTACACTGTAATTTTATAATTACTTCCCATCCACTTCAGTGCAGGAAATCTGACAGTAGAAATTGGAGAATATATGAACATGAGATTGATGGGAATGTTTTTAATTCATATACCTGGAGGAAACATGCAGCCTTCCTTTTGTTATTGAAAATGACCATAAAATTGTACAAGGAAAAGAAATAGTAACAAGTAACAGGCTGTAGTGGGAGTAGGGGATTTGTGAATATACACTGTGAGGAATTTATATGCTGAAATATGATCTTCCTTGTTTTGAACTAGGTGTGTGGCAGGGAAGTGTTAAGGAGAAAATGAAAAGAAGTTGTATTGATATATCTGATATTCCCCATTTCAACTGAAAATTCTCCCAATTCACATCAGTTTGTTTTGTTTTCAACATAATGCCTGACCCATTTGGGGGAGGCAGTTTCATAATTTTTGGCTGTTAATGTTCATTATGCGTTTACTCTGGTAACCCCAGGCCCTATAGTTAAAAACAACAAGTCCCTGGAGTCAGCTTGCTCCATTGGCACCTCAGCCTCATGATGTCCAAGACTGAACTTACCAGTTTTCCTCCCAAATATGCTGTAACATCTATATTCCCTTTATTAGCTGATGACACTATCATTTAGTCAGTCCACACGACTGAAACCAAGACCTTACTCTTCTTTTTCCTCTTAGTTCTATTTTAAGGTGTTTGTAGGCCCTGGCACTGCCGCATTTAGAGGCCTTCACCTCGCATCGTATCAGACACTACATCCTATAGCAAATATTTTTTTCATGTTAATTTTTAAAAAAAAACCTAAGTTGCATTTGAGCATGGGAGGTCATCTGTAGTTAACATCTTAGTTTTCTCTTGAGCACCATCTTCTCCCATACCCGACCTCAGCCTCAATTTCAGGCCAGGTTTTTCTGGCTTTGCCTTTGCTCATATTGACTCCTCGGTTCAAGAAAAATGATTGTTGCTCAAAGAAAGTTTTTTATACAATGAAAGTCTATGGACAGGCATCCACATGGTTGGAATGTGTAGTTGAAGATAAAATGCTGGCCCAAGCACTAGATTATACCTCAGGAAGCATGAAGTAGTCAGTGACTTTGGGACTTTCTGTGTATTGATATTGACAACATTTGGATTAGTTGTAGTTTAATGATATATTGTAACTATCAGTTATAAAAAAAACTAAGATAATCTAAGGAGTTTGGTTTTGAAAACATTTTTTATGATTTTCATAGTTTAGAACTGATTTTTTAAAAATACCATTCTCACTAGAAGAAAGAAATTAGGTTCAGTGTCATATAGAATGACAAAGGGTAGGACTAGTGCATGTTATATATTGTCATATAAAATATATACTTTTTATTAAATGTTTAGAACATACAAAGGAATACTTACAAGAAATATAAAAATTATATTTATATTATAGTTATTTAAAAATTATTAAATAACATGTTACTATAACTCTTATGTGCCCAACCTGTATTTTAAAAAACAGCTATTGCCTTTGGAGTCTCATTTGTACTATATATACCTGCCCCAATCCTTCCTTCTTCCTCCTGTCCCTCACACTGGCTAACCTATCCTGATTATCATTCTCTCACTTTTCTTTGCTAGCTTATAACATGTGTTTGTATCCCTACGTAATGCATTGTTTTGATTTGTTCATTTTTGAGCTTTAAATAAATAGAACGTGTAGAATGTATTCTTCAGTTTTTTTTCATTCCACATTATATTCCTGAGATTTTTTCCTTATTTTAGAACATGGCTATAATTCATTTATTTACACTGTTATATACCCACTAAATAAATATACTATGATTTATTTATCCATCCTATTATTGATGGACATGTGGGTGGTTTCTAGTTTGGTGCTGTTAAAAAGAGTCCTGCCATGTATAATAAGCTTGTAAATATCTCCTGGTATATATTATGATTTTCTCTAGAATATTTACTTAGATGTAAAGTGCTGCTTTTGCTTTATTAGATAATGAGTAATTTTTTCCAAAGTAGTTGCACAGTTTATTCCACAACACTGTATAAGAATTCCTATTGTTTTCACTTAATACTGTCAGATATTATGGCAGGCTGATGGTGTCTGCTGATTAATTTGAATGTCTCTGATTCCAAGTGAGGTTGAGCATCTTTTTGTATTTATTTACTATTCACATTTTTTCTTCTGTGAAATTTGCATTCAGATTCCTTACCCTGGCGTTTTCTTGTTGATTCATAAAAGTCATTTATTCTGACTACTCATCATTTGGTTATATACATATTGAATTGTCTCCTTCAGGTTTGTGACTTGTCCTTTATTTCTGTTTATGATGTTTCAAGTTTTTAATTTCAGCTAAAAATATAGAATCCATTTACATTTAATGTAATTGCTGATATATTTTGATTTAAATACTATCTTATTTTCTATGTAACTCTCCTGTTTTATGCTTCTTTTTCTTTGTTGACTTATTTTACAAGTCAATTTTTTTTTTAAAGATTTTATTTATTTATTTGACTGAGAGAGAGACAGTGAGAGCACGAGAAGTGGGAGAGGTAAGCAGGCTTCCTGCCAAACATGGAGCCCGATGTGGGGCTTGATCCCACGACTCTGGGATCATGACCCAATCGGAAGACAGATGCTTACCGACTGAGCCACCCAGGCACCCCTACAAGTCAATTTTTTATTGCATTCTTTCCTCCCACTTAACTTGAGTTACACATTCTTCTACTCTTCTTTTAATGCTTAAACTAGAGGTTAAAACATGTGGCCTTGGCTCATTTATATTTAATATAAATGATTGTTTCTATCATTTTCCTAATAATGTTAGAATCTTAGAATATTCTAATTTCCATTTCCCTCCCTCCTACCTTTTATCTTGTTATTTTTAGATGTTTTATTTCCATATACCATAAACCGCAATACCTAATTGTTATCGTTTAAACAGAAAAGTCAGTATTTGTCTCTATTTACTCCTATATTAACCCCTTCATTGTTCTTCATTTTTTCCTATAATTTTGCATTTTCTTGGAATTATCTTCCCTTAGCTTGAAAAACTCCATTAGTATTTCTCTGCTACAGGTTTATTCAGAATAAATTATTTTCTTACTTTTCTAAATTTTTTTCCCTCTGGACTAACTTTCCGACTTTTATCTCTCTGAACTTTAGTTTGAACATTTTCTATTGACCCATCTTTCCATTCACTAGTCCTGTATTCTACTATTTTTGACCTGCTGTTAAACCAATCCACTGAGTTCCTAGTTTCATATTTTGTGTTCCTTAGGTACAGAATTTTCTTCCTCTCTTTCTTTCTTTTTTTCGATTCTAATTCTCTGGTGAAATTCTCCATCTTTTCCTGTATTTTCTTGAATAATGACCTATTAAAACAATTGTTCACTGTAAATATCTGATAGAGTTACATAAGTACTGCACCATGAATTCTTGGAAATAGTGAAATAAGGTGAAAAGACCAGTGAAAAGCTAATATTAGTGTTCATATGAAATGATCTTTTAGATATTTGCTATCTATTTTCTCATTGCCACTGCTATACCTGATAAGAGTCTAACCAGTTTCTGCATGTAGGTCTAATCACAACGCATTCAAAACTAGTTTTTTCACTATGTTTATCTGAAATTTTCATGAAATTGATATGAATGCAAAAAAGACCTTTACTGTCTGAACAAATGTGTTAATAACATTCTGATCTTCAAGAACTGTTTACTTTTTCTGTCTTTAGTGTGCTAATAGGTGGAATCATAGCTCAACTCTAGGATTTCACTATTGTTTTCCTAAGCCATTCATTTAATGTGGGGCATACTTGCTTAGATTCCATCCAAGAATTTCCTTGGAAATATTAAAATACCTCTTTATATTGATGTTGCACATTTAATATGGTGTCAGGACTAAAGTTGTACATTACTTTGATGTATTGTGCTCTTTGATAACACTGGTTCCCTTTGATATAAAGATATCCCTTTTTCTCAGTGGCCTGATTTGCTTAATTTGTTCATTTTTACTGACAAGAAAAATGTAAGTATGCATTTTACTAAAACTAGAAAAGAAAGCTGAAAGAAGAAACATTTTTTTAAAGATTTATTTATTTATTTGAGAGAGAGAGAGAGAGCGTGCGCAAGCACACGAGCAAGCAGAGGGAGGGGCAGAGGGAGAATCCTAAGCAGACTCCTTGCTGAATATGGAGCCCGATGGGGGGGCTCGATCTCAAAACCCTGAGATCAGGACCTGAGCTGAAACCAAGATTCAGATGCTTAACTAACTGCACCAACCAGGTATCCCTGAAAGAAGAAACATTTACTGACCTAAACAGGAGAACTTTCAGTAAACATATAGGTTGAAAGAGAAGAAGGTCAGGGGCGCCTGGGTGGCTTAGTGGGTTAAAGCCTTTGCCTTTGGCTCAGGTCATGATCCCAGGGTCCTGGGGTCGAGCCCCACATCGGGCTCTCTGCTCAGCAGGGAATCTGTTTCTCCCTCTCTCTCTGCCTGCCTCTCTGCCTACTTGTGATTTCTGTCTGTCAAATAAATAAATAAAATCTTTAAAAAAAAAGAGAAGAAGTTCAGAGAGAATCAGGAATTGAGATTTTAAAACATCTGTCACAAAATATAATTTCAATTACCTGTTCTCACTGTAGAACTTTGGAAATAGCTGTAGTAGCTTAGAGTCTGACAAACATGAGTTCGAGTTGCCTAATCTTATTATATATATTTAACCTTTTTGAGCTTTAGATTCTTATGTGTAAAGGGGGATTATAATCCCATTAGTTTGCAAAAGAGACCTTTTAAAAGTCTGTAGTTAGTGGCAACCTTTTTTATTATTTATTTTTTTAAAAGATTTTATTTATTTGTCAGAGAGAGAGAGAGCAAGCGAGCGAGCACAGGCAGGCAGAGTGGCAGTCAGGCAGAGTGGCAGACAGAGGGAGAAGCAGGCTTCCCACTGAGCCAGGAGCCCAATGTGGGGCTCAATCCCAGGACTCTGGGATCATGACCCAAGCAGAAGGTAGCCGCTTAACAACAGACTGAGCCACCCAGGCATCCCAGCAGCAGCCTTTCTAAAAGAATCAAATTCTCTATCAATTGAGATTCGTTCAACTGCAAGTATTATCTAATATCTAAAACAGGCAAACTCTGTTGGCTCAAACAATAAATTACTTAAGGAAATACCTAATGAGAAATTTGGAAATGCAGTAACATGGGTGATCAGTGCCCTAGTGATGTTATCAAGAACTTGTTACCTCATTTCTATTCATGGCCGCTCACAGCATCAGCTCTGGTCTAAGAGTGGCTTTTCTTGTAGTCAGAAAGTGGCTGCCAAGGGCAATCAGAGTTGTATGCTTCCTTCTTTATGCCTGGCCGTAGAGTACAAGGGAACCTCTCCTTTCTCATGGCTCCTTCCCTTCAAGTGGACCAGGCCTCCGCAGCTTTCCCTTTCCCACCTCTGAGCCAATATCAGTCTGCAAGGAAATGCATGTACTGATTGATTGCTTATCTAACCAGCACATGGTTCTAGAGCTGGGAGATGGGATCAATTTCTTCTGGAAGGTAAGGCTTGAGAGGGAATCTGGACAAACAAACAAAATCTAGTTTTCTTTTCCTGTTTTAAAGAAGGAAGCCGGTTGAGTGAGGAGAGAAAATGGATACCAGGCACATAGTATATAACATAGTGGGTATTCATTAGTTTCCTTGTTTGACAGCGAGGATACATCTGTGGTATAATTATTCAAATCTTTTAGTCCTGATCAATCTCTGATTAAAGTAGTATATCCAATTTTAGCTTTGGTAAATAAGTGAGAGAATCTGGTATTACCTCCAAAGAAAGTTGTATATGAGGCTAGAGCTTTGTAAATTCTGTTTTGATGTTCTTTTGCCTATAATTTTTTTCAAAACTTGACTTAAAATATTTCCCAAACTGACTTTAAAGTAATTCAATATTTTAAAGATGATTGGAAAACCCAATTATATATCTTAAAATATTTATCTCAGTGTGTCATAAATGTGTCCATGGCTTTTGTTGAAGTCAGGAGCTTGGTCTTCACTGTTAAATTGGGTAATTAAAATAATCTCTCAGATAACTGCCTCATCAAAAATAGTAGTGTTTTTTGAGTTTCGGTGTTTTGACGGTACTATCAACTTGGGTCAAGAAAGAAGACATTTAAGTTGACTCTTAAAGGTAGACTAGAGGTGTGCCAGGTAGAAGAATAGAGTGTGTTGAAAACAAGCATTTGGGGAAAAAACAGCCAAGGCAGGAAGATATAGAGCAGAGTGGAACATTCGGTGCATGGCAGGCTGCTGGGGCTTGGGGGTACAGGAAGTGTTGGCAGTCAGAGTGCCAGGAAAACCTGGTATTTAATCCTTAAGAATTTGGACTTTATCTGTAGGAAATGGGAGTCACTGAAAACTTTTGATAGAAGGGGGTGATGATTACATTTGTAATTTGGAAGGATCATTGTGAAAGCAGAAAGAATAATGAGCAGAAAACTTAGTGGAACCTAAGTTTTACCAGAATTATTTAGGTAATTAATTTAGTAGGTGGTTTTCCTTTGGCTACTGAAAAATAACCTTTAAAAGGGTTTCTTAATAGATTTTAAGGGCTCATGATAAGGAGAAATGTTAACTACAGATTTGGCAATTCCAAAGACATTTCTTTTGAGTCTGACTCATTTTAGCTTCTCTAAATTGGGAGAAGAGCAAGATGACGTATGTGCAAGAGTCTTGATAATCCCTAAATTCTGTGTCTGGATATTCCAGAGAATGCTTTATACCCATAGTGCTTAGCACTTTCCTGTTAGTTTTGTGCTGACCACTAAGATAAGAATTATTTAGGAAAATTTTATTTTATTTATTTATTTTTTAAAAGATTTTATTTATTTGTTTGACAGAAATCACAAGTAGGCAGAGAGAGGGAGAAGCAGGCTCCCCGCTGAGCAGAGAGCCCAATGCTGGGCTCGATCCCAGGACCCTGAGATCGTGACCTGAGCTGAAGGCAGAGGCTTAACCCTCTGAGCCACCCAGGCGCCCCTAGGAAAATTTTAGATAATGGAGAACAAATGAGAATTTAAAGATTGAGAAAGCATATTGTGAATATGTTTAGATGTATTTATTATATGTATTTTTAAAAATAGACCTTATTGGGGCACCTGGCTGACTCCATTCAAAGAGCATGCAACTCTTGATCTTGGGGTCATAAGTTCACATTCAGGGGTAGAGATTACTTAAATAAAAATTTTTTTAAAAAATTAAAAAAATATATCTTCTTCAATAAATTTTGAAATATATATTGGTCCGTGTTAATTTGAAAAATAAAATTCATTATGTAGTATAGTATGTACAGTATTATACTACTAAGGTAAGATTATGTATCTATTGGGTATCTATGTAAGCAAAGAAATGTCTAAAAGAATCTTTATGAGTTGCCTGATTTTTTTTTTTTTACAGCGCATGTGTATCATTTTTATAATCACACACAAAAAATTCAGTAGTGTGATTTTCATTTTGGGAAGAATCAAAGAAACTAATTTGCAACCTTGGGTCAAATGGAAGGTAATAACTTCCAAAATTCTGAGGATTTAACTCTCAATGGAATGTATCAACTTATTTAAATAATTGGTTAGGAGAAGCATTGGTCAGTGTTGGGGGCAATAGAAAGGGAAGTCAGAGAGGACAGTGTTCTCGAGTTCAGGGTCTGTGGAACAGGGGATTCTTGGCCAACATTGGCAGCATTATCTGTAGTAGAGAGGTGAATTTGAGGAACCCCATGAGTGTCCTGCCATTAAATATAATTGGTTGGACTTCTTTCCTACCGTAGTTCTCAGAGCCTGTGGGTATTATTTAAAAACCATACTGCCTTTCCCAAACTCATTTGATTATGAGACCCTCTTCATGAAATCTCTCTGTGGAGCACTCTTTGAGAGATATTCCATTAAACATTTGATTTACTCACTTTCTGTATTTCTGGACTCCAGTGTCACCAAGCATTCTGCTTAATGGCTTTTCAAGTGAACTGTCTACAGGGAGAGAAAACTTTAACTATATATAGGTTGAGTATAAGAGCCTTTGATATATTTCTCATTTTCAGTCAACAAATTAGAATTAAATGCTGGAGGCAGAGGAGGGGTAAGAAGGGGAAAAAAATCTACCAGATTTCTTCTGTTTGCTAAGTTCAGATGCCTTCCCCACTTTTTTTCTCTTTTTCACAAACCCCCTGTTTTTAAAGACTTTATTTAGTTATTTGTTTGAGAGAGAGAAAGAGTGAGTGTGCATAAGCAGGGGGAATGCCAGGCAGAGGGAGAAGCAAGTGCCCTGCTGAGCAAGGAGCCAATGCAGGAATTTGCAGGAATTGGTCCCAGGACCATCCCCTCCCCCCCATCATGACCCAAGACAAGGACGCTTAAGCGACTGAGCCACACCGGCATCCCTTTCACACCCCTTTCTTGTTAAACAAGCCTAAAAGACTTCTTGCTGAAGTATTAGATAGAGAAAAAAAGTTAAGGGCTCATTGACTAACTGATTTGTTTTCTTCCTGTTTCCTGGGATTTTAATTTTTTTCCCCCTTGGACTGAAAAAGATTTCCCTCTTGTCCAGAATATTCTGTAACTTCAACCAATAGCAACCACTTAGTTTCTATATATTACAAAATTCCAACTTTTCCCCCCAACTTTATTCACAAGCTTGCCTTTTGCATGTTATTTTATCTTACTCTTTAAAAACATTTTTTTAAAAATTATAATTAACATACGAATTCACCCATTTAAATTGTACAGTTCAGTAGGTTTTGAGGCAGTCACAAAGTTATGCAACATAATCAATTTTAGAACATTTAATCACCCTAAAAAAAACCTCCATACCCATCTATAGTTACTTCTCTCTTATTCCCAACCCTTCCAGCCTCGGGGAACCATTGGCATGTTTTTGTCTCTATAGATTCATACCTCAAAGACATTTCATAAAAATTGAATCATATATAATATGTGGGGGTTTTTTTACTTCTTTCCCTTGGCATGTTTTCAGGGTTCATCTGTGTTGTCACATGTATCACTATTTTATTCCTTTTTATTAATGTATAATATTTGAATAATACCTTGATGTATAGATATATACTTCCTTTTGTTTCCCCACTCATCAGTTCATAAACATTTGAGTTGTTTCCACTTTGGGGCTATTATGAATAACATTGCTATAAATATGCTAGTATGGATAATGCTCTGTACAAGTCATTGTGTAGACATATGTTTTCATTTCTCTTGGGTACACACCTAGGAGTGAAATTGCTGGATCATATTGTGGCTCTAGGTTTAACATTTTGAAGAACTGCCAAATTTTTTTCCAAAGTAGTTTTACCATTTTACAGTCCCACCAGTGATGTATGAGGGTTCCAATTTCTCCAGTCCTTGCCAACACTTGTTATTATGTCTTTGATTTAAACAGTAGGTGTGGGGCGCCTGGGTGGCTCAGTGGATTAAAGCCTCTGTCTTTGGCTCAGGTCATGATTCCAGGGTCCTGGGATCCAGCCCCGCACTGGGCTCTCTGCTCGGCAGGGAGCCTGCTTCCTCCTCCCTCTGCCTGCCTCTCTGCCTACTTGTGATTTCTGTCTGTCGAATAAATAAATAAAATCTTTTTTAAAAAATGAAAAACAGTAGGTGTGATGCCCTAGTGGGGGTAAAGTGGTACCGCACTGTGGTTTTGATGTGCACTCTTGAATGGTACTACATTTGTCGTATTTTTATGGTATTATATTCACTCATATACTGTCTGTTTAAGCTTCAGTTCCATCTCGAAAGTATGCATACATTGCAGTGGATTTAAAACCAAGATAGAGAAATAAAAAAAGCTGATTTCAAGATATTTTTGGTTTTTGTATTCTTAAGGCACAACATAAGGCAAATCCCACAGAGCATTGAGGATGGAGTTGAATTTCAAGTACATTTTAGGGCGTATTGACAGGAACTTTGATGCGAGAGAGGCAACTCTCACTCTGATTATCTGCTTTGTAAAGGGAAACTGGAATCTGACTTACGTAACTACTCTAAGGTGCAGTGGAAAGCCTACCAGGTTCTCTTAATTTAAGATCTGTTTCTTGGTAACAGATACTGCCCCAGAATGTGTTGATAATGTGCCTCCTTTCCTGTGAATGATTTGGCATACATAAATATCTTACTAATGGACTTAACAGTTTTATAAATATAGTAAGAGTTAGCATTTACTGAATATTTCCTGAGTCAGGCAGACACTATGGTAAATACTTTATGTGCATTATCTTTAAGTATTTTCCAATACTTTTTCATATTGTGGCACCCACTGAAAATTATGATGTTCTATGGTACAGTAAAGTAAATGTACTGTATTTACCTCAGTGTGACCCAATGTGACCAGCCCAAGGACTTCACCTGCATCATACCTTCCTGGTCTTTAAAAAGGCTGGACACTTTTGGTATCTTTTAACCTGCAACCTCTTTTCAGGGCATACAGGTTGGAAAACTGAGCTTGATCTATGAAATAAGCCCATGTGGTATATACTGTATTTTCTGCATTTTATAGTTAAGGAATCCAAGGGTTAACTTGCTAAAGAACAAAAAGCTAAGAAATAGAGGATAAAGGGGCGCCTGGGTGGCTCAGTGGGTTAAGGCCTCTGCCTTCAGCTCATGTCATGATCTCAGGGTCCTGGGATCGAGCCCTGCATTGGGCTCTCTGCTTGGCAGGGAGCCTCTTTCCCCCTCTCTCTCTGCCTGCCTCTCTGCCTACTTGTGATCTCTCTCTCTGTCAAATAAATAAATAAAATCTTAAAAAAAAATAGAGGATATAACTTGTTAAAAAGAATATCCAAAACAACAATAAATCATGCAGCACTTCTCTAAGTGGACAAGGAGTGTGGCAGAAAAGTAAACTCTTAGCTTTTGAATTTTTTAATAAAGACTTTTAAGTTAACACATTATCATTTTTATAAAGCCTACCAGCCCTCTCTAAAGACTTTTAGGATAAGACTTACTCTAACTAATCCTTAAGGGTTAACTTTTCACCCCCGCCCCCCCAAAAAGAGAAAAGCAAAATCAAGTATGTATAAGTTTAATTATTTAAACTAAAATATCATGATAAAATCATTTGGTGATCATTTGTACTTATAAAAATAATTTTTAGTCAGCTTGGATAAAGAAAAACAATAGTCATCTATAAAAATAATCATATCTGCAATTATGTAATTTACTACATCTATTACGATTATGAAATCAACATGAGGATGTGGTTAAATTTTTTTTCCAAATAATGTCAAATAACCTTTCTTTTCTACCACATACTTCTTCTAGTTCCACTTCTTAGAAACAATGTCATTCACAATTAGGTGTCTATCCATTCAGAAATTTGTTGTGCATAAAATATACTTATTTTTATGGCATGTTTGCATTTTATTTTGTGGCACATTACATATATATTTTTATATAAAAGAAAAAATATTTTATATTAAGTGATCACTGTTAGAGAGTGGCTAACCATAGCAGTAAAGATAATCTTTAGTCTTTATGGAGGCTTGCCCTATTGTCTCTCTGGCTAAATAGTTACATAATAAACAATTAATGCCTTATAAAAGCCATCAATACGTTGTTTATTTCATTTTAGCTGATGGTTGGTAGTTTAAGAACATGTTGAGCTAGATTCTGTGGATTTAGCTTCAGTTCCTAGGATGGGGATTGATGATTGGTGACAGAATGGGCAAGAGGACAAAATGGGGCTCTTCTGTATTATGTGCAGTTATGATTTAATTTACTGTGTCTTTGAGTTTGGAATGCTGGTAAGATTCTATTAAGGAAGAAATTCCTGTGAGAATATGTTTTTATCTTTACAGTGCTGAAGATTTAGTATGAAGAAACTATTGCTCCTGTATTAAAAAAATTATAAAATTCATTGAAGTAAAAAATGTAATTTGCTAATAATTGGGGGAAAAAAAAAACCCTACAGGAATTCTTAATTGAATCTCAGAGCATGAGGTTGACTCTTAAAGGTAAACTCAGCCAGAGTTCCTGGATAAAGTCAGAGAATTACAGTAGATACTGGTAAAGGGGCTTTCACATTTTTAAAAGATAAAAACTGGTTGAAGGCTTTTTTCATGTATAGGGAGAAGGGTCAAAAAGAACCGGGGAAAGATTATGCTGGTGGTAGGCGTTGACGTGTTATGTACTATGTGTTCTTTTGATCTGATAGCTCATGATAGGTTTAGTTGGTTACCATGGTTTCATTTCATTTCCTGCAAACCTTGTGCTGTTTGGAATAAGTGGAAAATAATGTTCTGCAGAATAATTTTTCAGAAATGTTTTTGGCTTCTCTTAGTTAAGATTATGATGACTTTTGGGGAAGTTTTATGGATGTAAGGTTAGGTGATGACTCACATGACAACGATAGAATCTAGAAGGCTTGCAGTATCGGAAAATTGATATTGATAATTTGTAATACCATATTATCAGTGCCATGAACTTGTTAAAAAGATTGGTATATAATCAAGTTTATGTGAAGTACCTTCGGGTCAAGTATGCTTTAATAAAACAAACTATAGAAAATAATCGATATGATACTGTAAGAAGTAGGTAGGTAGTTTAATGTAAGGCATTTCTTACTTGAAAAAAATAGATGTATTCCTAAAAATGGGCTGCAAATTGAACCAAAATGTAAATGCGAAAAAAGAGATTAGTTTTTTCCTAACATGTATACAAACAGAAAACATTAAAAATGTAGAAAAGCAGGGGCACCTGGGTGGCTCAGTGGGTTAAAGCTTCTGCCTTCGGCTCAGGTCATGATCCCAGGGTCCTGGGATCAAGCCCCATGTAGGGCTCTCTGCTCGGCGGGGAGCCTGCTTCCTCCTTTCTCTCTGCCTGTCTCTCTGCCTGCTTGTGATCTCTATCTGTCAAATAAATAAACAAAATCTTTAAAAAAAAAATGTAGAAAAGCAAATGACCTTGTAGAAAAAAAAGACCTTTTAGTTTCACTACCCAGAGATCATCACATTTAAAGGTTGTAGTGTATGAAATTCTAGTACTTGCCAAGGTTTCATAAATCATAAAATAATCATATAATGGTTATATGGCTTATATAACCATAAAATGGTTTCATTTCAAGTACACTATTTTATGGTATATTTTTTCAGTTACCTCTACATCAGGAACATTTTCCTTTTCAATAAATATGTGCTAAGTTTTCTCTTTGAATTAATTCTGCATAAGATCAAGTTTCACCACCTCAATTTTTTAAAAAGTCTGATTTTCACTTACTGTATTTACTTATTTAGATACGGGTCCATCATAAACTTCTGTTTTTTGTTAACATGCATCATAGAAAATAAATGTAAAATGCAGAAAAGTAGGAAAAGAAAAGTATTACCCATAGTCTCACTGTCCTAAAAATAAATAGCATCTTTATCCTTTTTCAGAAGTATTTTTTGTTGTTGCTTTGTTTTTTAAAAATTGTTATGATACTCTTCTGAGTGCTGGGGGTACAAAGATGAACAAAACAGTCATGGTCCCTGGTCTTGTGGAGTCTATCAGGTAGTCAGACGATTCAACTTTAATGCAGTTGTCCCACACTCTTATCATTAAAACCGGAGGTGAGCTCTGTGAAGGGAAAGGGCAGGGTGCCAAGACTATTGAAAGGAGAATCTGATCTAAGTCCACGGAATCACAGTAGAAGAAGGCTCTTCTGAGAAAGTAGAGTCTGAACTGAAAGTCAGAACTGAAGGCTATGTGCAAGTGAACTGATATAAATGAGTGGGATGATGGGGAGAGAATGTCCTGGGAGAAAGAGTGTCCTACACCGTGGTTCTGTGGCTGGGGGCCGGGCGGAGTGGGAGGCAGAGAGGAAGCTGGAGAGTAAAAAGGCATAAGGCTGCCCAGTTCACTTCCTGTCGGACATGTTAAGGAGTTTGCTTTTTATCCTAAGAGCCATGGGCAAGTGGACCAAGTTTTAAGTTAGGCTGTCGTATCACCCTAGTTCGAATTTTTTTGTTTGTCTCAGTAGGAAAAACAGTCAAAAGGGGTCCCTAGTGCAGGCACATAAACAAGTTACTTGTTATATTTTCTCTTAGTTAACTGTTCATGTCCATTGTCCTATAAATTTTTTAATGCATTATATATGCAACTGTTTATCGTATTTATTGTGCATACTTTCTCTTTTTTTGTTGGTTTTGACTTAAAAATACTTTATTTTTTCATGATCACATTTTCAGTGAATCTTTTTCTTAATGACTTACTCCATTTTTCTTTAGCCAAGAGAGTACTAACTGTGCAAGAGATTTGTTAAATCTCTTTAAATTGGTTCCCTTCTAGATTTTATGATGTGTCTTGTATATTTAAATTTTTTAATCTCCAGCTAATTTATTTTGATATCATATGAAGTAAATATTTCCCAAACTATATTGTATCTATACTTTATTTGAGATATTAATAGGTATCAGAGAAGTAAAGTAAAATAAATTTAGGAACTGGTGTATACCATAGCCCTGCCTAGGAGATTTTTTTAAGGCTCTGAGAAGTCTTAGAGTAAAGCAAAATGAACACACACATACACATACAAAACAATACTTTGTTCAACTTTCTGTAAGTATTTTCCTAATTTTTGACCACAAATAACACTTATTAACATCTCTCTGAGTATCATAAGATATAATTCTAAGTAAATTATTTGCCAATTGTTAACCAGTGGTTCAAATTCTAAGTAGGCCTTTCTTTTCCAACTGTGGAAAAGACTTTTTTTGTTGTTGTTGTTAAAGATTGATTGATTGATTGATTGATTTACCTGAGAGGGAAAGACCATACAAATGGAGGGAGAGGGTGAGAGAGAATCTCTAGCAGACTCCCCACTGAGGGCGGAACCCGCCACAGGGCTCCATCCCACAACCCATGATATCACAATCTGAGCTGAAATCTTGAGTTGGATGCTTAATGGACTAAGCCACACAGGCGCCCCTGTGGGGATTATTCTTAATATCATACTGACTATAGTCAGTATATATACCACAGTACTATAGTACTGTGTAGCTTCACAAGTTTCTCAAATTTAAATTTATTTGTCTTGTCCTTAAGTATTAGTCAGAAAGACATGATTAATCGTGTAGATCAAGCACTGGCAATTTAGGATCGAGTACTAAATATTAAAGTCTTTGCAGGCCAATTGAGAGTATTTTGTTGTGTAGGTACTTATATAAAACGTAACCATTTAAAAAATGTAAAACCCAATTTTAGCTTATTAGCCATACAAAAACAGGTAGTGGCCTGGATTTGGTCAGTGAGCTATATTGCTGGAACCTGTGTAGACTGCTCTCTATGTAACTGCTACTACATTTGGCTAATTTTTGACCTCGTTATGCATTCTAGAGTTGACACATATACTGGGTCATGGCCACAAGGAAAAGATATTTAAAAGACGTTAATGTTTTTACTTTCACTTTGCTTTTGTTGTTCAAATATAATTTCTATTATTTTTATCAGTGATTTTAAAACCATTATCACTGATTTGAAAATTCATCCATACCATGACACTAATTTGCCTTTCTAATTTGTGTACCATGACTTTTTTGTCCTGTGGGCCTACCTTTTCAGTTACCAAAATTCTTCTGCTGCTAGGCCTCCTTTAACACGTTTTCATTCAGAAAGAACCAAGGTGCCTGGGTGGTTCGACTCTTGATCTCAGCTCAGGTCTTGTCTCAGGGTCATGAGTTTAAGTACCACCCCCTCCTCAAAAATAAATAAATAAATAAAATAAATGAGTGAATGAATGAATAAAATAATCAATCCTATTGGCTTAAAATGCACATTTAGAAAGAAATGAGAGAATGACAGTCACACACAGTGTGGGAGCCTAGGAGGCAAAGGAGCCTGTCGCACTGGCAAGCCAAGAAGCTTAAAGCTCTGACTCCCCTGGAATTTCTGGGAATTGAACAAGCAAGTTCAGTCCCCAGCAAAATGAATTATTATGCGGTTACTTTTTACTATATTACTCTAACAGACAAGAGAAAGCATATTTTGGGGTGGTAATGCTCAGGTAGCAGAAAATATTTTAAGGACTTCCTGTTTACAGGTTATTTTAGCTCTTATTTTGTTACTTTTGTAGAATTCTTAGATAAGGCTCACTAGTGGCAGCTGTTGGAACAAAGTTGTTCATAGTATTACCTTTTTAAAAAAATTTATAGGGGCGCCTGGGTGGCTCAGAGGGTTGGGCCTCTGCCTTTGGCTCGGGTCATGGTCTCAGGATTCTGGGATCGAGCCCTGCATCGGGCTCTCTGCTTGGCGGGGGGCCTGCTTCCCCTTTTCTCTCTGCCTACTTGTGATCTCTCTCTCTGTGTCAAATAAATAAATAAAAATCTTTTAAAAAAAAGAAAAAGAAAAAAAATTTATATTATGCTCAGGAAAACATAACCTCAAATGAGAGAATCCCCAAGTAACAGAAACAAACGTAGACTGTTCTGTGCGGTGGGGAATGAGTGAGACTTGGGATCAGGTTTGAGTGTTAAGTAACTGAATAAGAAGTGACAGTTCCTTATACAAAATAGATGGTTCTTTTTCTCCGACATTCAAGAAATCTGGAGGCATTTCAAGGCTGGTGTGGCCCTTTCGAACAAGGTGAGAGAACCAGACGAGTTCCATCCTGTTGCTTTCCTGTGTGAGGCTTCCCGGTTTATCTCATGGTGGCACCAGACTTCACATCCACATTCCAGCTGATAAGGCAGAAGGGGTGAAGATTCGTGCCATTTTCCCTTAATTCTCATTAGTTGCTCCTGAAAGCAAGGCCAGGTTCACACCTGAAGGTCAAAGGGCCTATTGTGGAGGAAGATACTGGAAGACTATCAGTCTCTGATGCAGAAGTGTAAGATGAGTTTTTGGTCAGATTTTGTCTTAGAGGCAGGTTGTCCCTTTTGAAAAATAGTAAAAGCTGGGTTTTCTTTCCCTCCACACCCCCCCCACCACACCCACCTGCTTCACTACACCTCTCCTTTTGTTGATAGTTCCAGAAGAGAATATTTTGTGATGGGTTCAGAGGAGCCTGTTCTCTCTAGGTTGCCAGAGCTATCTCATCTAGTAAGGATTCAGTTCCACTGTAGTTACGTTTGTGTGTGTGTGTGTGTGTGTGTGTGTGTGTGTGTGTGTGTGTTTCTAATCAAGTTTTGTGGGATTTTTTCTTTCCAAAATAGAAGTACATAACATTTCTAGATAGTCACTGGATAGGTCAGTGAAACATTTCATTGATTTTATGAAGTACTGTGGGAGAGGAGAAATATTTTTTATTTCATGGAGCTGAACTTTGGAGTGTTCTAAATTTTTTTTAGTTCTCCTGCCAATAGAACTAACATATCTTAGAAATGTCTGTAAATGTCTGTAAAAAATTCATTCATATATATATATATATATATATATATATATATATATGAATCTCATACACATATACACACACTAGCAACCCCACAACCCCTTCCAGGCACACACACAGATTTCTTTGTTTAAAGATAATTTATCATGATCCTAAGACAAATATCAGTCTTCCATCATTTATCCTGCCAGTTGTTTCAATAGTACACTTCTGCCCTGCCCAAATACAAAAGAACAAATGCGTGTTCTCTCAGATTATAATGTAAAAAATAATAAAAATTCAGTAAGTATACAAAGTGGTTATTCCGAGAAAAACTATCTTTCCATTCTCCAAACTTCAGTGGATTTCAGAAATTGGAATATCCATTTTGAGTAAGAAAGATTCTTTGAATAAGCACAAAGTTCTAAATAATTATCCAACTTTGTGTAGTCAGATTTTGCCAGATCACAGATTTCAGAATTTCATAACACACCAATTTTAGAATTCGGCAGAATATATTGATAGAAAATGGGAAAAGAAAATGTCTTTCTTTCCTTCCTTTTCCCTCTCCTATATTTTCAGATTTACTTATAAACCATTTTATTAAGGTATATATGATTTGAATGTTGATATGACATTTATAGCATAGATAAAGTATGATTTATACCATTATGTGATATTATATATGTGATTGGTGATCTACATTAAAATTTAACTAGTTGAGCCTGACAGCTGACCAACAAATATGAGTTTTGAAAATTTATTGATAAACAGAATTAGGTACAGTGATGTTAAAAGTAGATAAATGTTAAATTCCTGCACCTCCCTAATTAAACTGCCCTCCCTGCCCCAACCAAATGTCACCTTCCAACAGTGTTTAGAAAGAGATGATAAGTTGGTGACAATATGTCTTGAAAACAGAAGGAAATCAAGTATGTACTTATGATTGGGAAGAGGGAAGAGAACACAGATGAAGATGTGAAGAAAGTTTTGTGGTTTTTTCTTTTATAAACTTAATCTTTGTTATTTTCAATACAGAGGGAAGTTAGTGAGTTCTGTAGCAGTATCCAGTTCTGTCTCAGGAATATAAACCAGATTCTTTATACTCTCCTGGGGCAGGCAGACATTAATTAATTAATCAGTAATTAATCAATTTAAAAATCATATATAATGGAGTATGGTTGGGGTTTTTTTTTTTTTCATTTTAGATTTGGCTTTAGTGACTTTTTAATTTTTAACTTAATTTTTAATTTTCCAACTTATATGTGTAAAAAATAGTGAAGCCCCAAAATAGTTAAGGACTCTATAAATGTCATGTAAACATTCATGGATGTGTCTTTATTTTATTATTTTTTTTATAAGTGTTTGGAAATACCTCTTTTATTTTTTTTTTTTAAGATTTTATTTATTTAGGGGCACCTGGGTGGCTCAGTGGTTTAAGCCTCTGCCTTCGGCTCAGGTCATGATCTCAGGGTCCTGGGATCGAGCCCCACATCGGGCTCTCTGCTCAACGGGGAGCCTGCTTCCCCCTCTCTCTCTGCCTGCCTCTCTGCCTACTTGTGATCTCTCTGTCAAATAAATAAAAATCTTTAAAAAAAAAAAAAAGATTTTATTTATTTATTTGACAGAGATCACAAGTAGGCAGAGAGGCAGGCAGAGTGAGGAAGGGAAGCAGGCTCCCTGCTGAGCAGAGAGCCCGATGTGGGGCTCCATCCCAGGACCCTGAGATCACGACCTGAGCCAAAGGCAGAGGCTTTAACCCACTGAGCCACCCAGGCACCCCACGGATGTGTCTTTAGAGTCTAGTATAGGTGTTGTTTTTAATTAATTGGTAAAGCCTTTCATCTTTCCCTTGCACCAGAAATGTTTCAATATCAAGATTTCAGTCACATTCATTTCTAGCCAAAACATAACACCTTCAGCTTTCCACTGTCAATAAAAATAAACAATTTCTATGAGTTGCTCAGAGGGGAAAATGGAAACTTTTCATATACACTTACTAATTACAGTAGAATCTTTCAGATTTCAGAAACCTCCTCTGTCCTGGATAGGGATGAGTGTTTTCAAATAGCCACATGTACAATATATAGATTAAGAATAATAACTTCCATTGTCTTGTATGAAGAACTATATTTAGATTTACTTGGGAAAGAATAGTTATTAATTTGTCTCAATGGATTGTCTTTTTGGTACTCCTAATCTATACCCTCATTTTCCTGACTTACATTTATATACACATACATGTATTTTTTTAACCCTCTTAATTTTCAAGTATTAAGATTAGGTTATTGCTTACTTTGTGCACATTGTTGTATATCAGATCTCTAAACTCTCATATTGCGTGACAGAACTTTGTACCTGATTAACGGTGACTCTCCCTTTCTCCCCATCCCCCTGCTGCTGGCAACCACCAATCTCCTTTCTGTCTCTATGAGTTTGATTATTTTAAATACTTCCTGTAAGTAAAATTATGCAGTATTTGCCTTTTTGTATTTGGCTCAGATTTTTTTTTTAATCCATTCATCCTTTGATGGACCTTGAGGTGGCCTTCACATCTTGCCTATTGTGAATAATGCTATAGTGTTCATGGGTATGCAAATATCTCTTGGAAGTCTGTTTTCAGTTCTTTTGAATATATACTCCAAAGTGGGATTGCTGGGTCAAGTGGTAGTTGTATTTTTAATTTCTCGAGGAACCTCCAGACTGTTTTGCGTAGTGGTTGCACCATATACAGTCCCACCAACATCGCACAAGGGTTCCAATTTCTCCGTATCCTCATCAACACTTGTCATTTTATTTTACTGATAGTGGCCATCCTAACAGGTATAAGGTGATACTTCATTGTGGTTTTGATTTGTATCTCGCTGATTACTAAAGTCAAGCATCTTTTCATATGCTTGTTGGCCATTTGCATATATTCTTTGGAGAACTATTTATTGAAGCCCTTTGTTTAATCAGGTTATTATTTTTTGAATTGTGCTCTATGGGTTCTTTTTATATTCTGGATATTTACCCCTTATTTGATAAGCAGTTTGCAGATATTTTCTCCCCTTCCATTGGTTGCCTTCACTCTTTTGTTTCCTTTGCTGTGCAGAAGTTTTTAAGTTTGATGGGGCACCTGGGTGGCTCAGTCATTAAGCGGCTGCCTTCGGGTCAGGTCATGATCCCGGGGTCCTGAGATCCAGCCCCATATCGGGCTCCCTGCTTATTAGCAGGAAGCCTGCTTCACCCCTCTCCAGCTTCCCCTGCTTATGTTTCCTATCTCACTATCTCTCTCTGCCATAAATAAATAAAATCTTAAAAAAAAAAAGTTTTTAAATTTGATATAGTCCCCTTTGTCTCTCTTTGTTTTTGTTACCTGTGTTTTTGGTGTTAAACCCAAGAAATCATTGCCTGTTCCACTGTATGAAGCTTTCCACTATATTTTCTTCAGGAGTTTTATAGTTTCAGGTCTTACATTAATCTTTAATCCATTTTGTGTATATGATGGTATAAGATAAATGTCCATCTTCATTCTTTTGCATGTGGATATCCAGTTTTTCCAGCACCATTTGTTGAAAAGACTATCCTTGCTCCATTGTGACACCCTTGTCAAAGATCATTCGACATACATGAGGGTTTATTTCTGGGCTCTTCATTCTGTTCCATTTGCCTATATATCTGTCTTTAGTGTGGTTACTGCTCATTTATTTTGTTGATATTTTCAAAAAACCAACTCTTAGTTTCACTGGTTGTTTTTCAGTTGTTTTAAATTTGTTTATCTTTGTTTTAGTCTTCACTTCCTTCCTTTTATTAACTTTGATTTTAGTTTGGGTTTTTTTTTTCCCCCTAGTTCTTGGAGGTATAAAGTCAGGTTGTCGATTTGAGATCTTCTTTTTCAGTGTAGGTGTTTATTACTACAAACTTCCCTCTTAATACTTTGTGTTTTTGTTTTTATTTATTTCAAAATACTTTTTAATTTCCTTTGTGATTTCTTCTTTGACCCATTGGTTATTCAAGAGTAGGTTGTTTCATTTCTAAATATTTGTGAAATTTCTTATTTTCCTACTGCTGTTAACTTCTAGTTTCTTTCCACTGTGATTGGAAAAAATACTTGGTATGATTCCATCTTCTTAAATTTGTCAAGATTTCTTTTGTGCACTAACATGTAATATATCCTGGAGAATATTCTCTATTTGTTTGAGAAGAACATGTATTCTGCTTCTGTTGAGTGGGTGTTCTGTATATGTCTGTTAGGTCCTTTTGGTCTGTAGTGTTGTTCAGGTGCTCCCTTTCCTTACTGCTATCTGGTTGTTTTATCCATTGAAATCTTTTACTAACATGGTGTTACTGTCTGTTTCTCCCTTCAATTCTGTGAATGTTGGTTTCATACATTTGGGTGCTCTGGTATTAGGAACATATATACTTATAATTGTTATATCTTACTGGTGAATTGACTCTTATCATTACGTAATGACTTTGTTTCTTGTGGCCATTTTTTAAAAAATATTTTATTTATTTGACAGAGATCTGTCTCTCTATCTCTGCTCGGCGGGTGCCTGCTTCCTCACTGGATCCCAGGACCCTGAGATCATGACCTAAGCCAAAGGCAGAGGCTTAACCCATTGAGCCACCCAGGCACCCCATGGCCATTTTTGACTTAAAGTCTGTCTGATAGAAGTATGGTCAACTTGTTCTTCAGATTACTATTTGGATAGAAAATCTTTTTCCATCCTTTCATTTTCACCTTATGTAAAGTGTCTTTTAGCACTCATTGTCTTTTGATTGGGGAGTTTAATCCATTTATATTTCAAGCAATTAGTGATAGGGAAGGACTTAACTGTTGCCATGTTAATTGTTTTCTCTGTCTTACAACAGTTTTGTCTCTCTTTTTCTCTTGCTGCCTTTGTTTCATTGATGTTTTTGTGTAGACATGCTTTGATTCCTTTTTCATTTTCTTTTTTTTTTTTGAAGATTTTATTTACTTATTTGACAGGGAGAGAGAGAGCACAAGTTGGGGAAGCAGCAGACAGAGGGAGAGGGAGATGCAGGCTTCCTGCTGAGCAGGGAGCACGATGATGGGGCTTGATTCCAGGACCTTTTGATCCTGACCTGAGCTGAAGGCAGACGCTTCACCACTGAGCCACCCGGGCGCCCCTCCTTTTCCATTGTCTTTTATGTGTTTGGGTTCTTGTGGTGACCATGAGGCTTCCATGAAACATCTTATAGTTATAACATAAAGCTGATTAAACTTAACTTCAGTTGTATACGAAAGCTCTGTTATATCCTATCACCTCCACTGACGTTACTGATTTCACAAATTACATATTTACATGTTGCATATCCATTAACACAGTGTCATAATTATTTTTATGCTTTTGTCTTTTAAGTTCTGTATCAGAATAGTGCTGTACGCATTACTGTTGCGGGGTTACAGCATTCTGTAGCTGTCTCTGTAGTCACATCTACCAGCAAGCTCCACGTGTGTACATGCTTTCATGCTGCTGTCCGGTGTCCTCCTGCTTCAACTTGTGGTCTCTAGCACTTATTATTTAGAACAGGTCCAGTGACGGTGAACTCCCCCAGCTTTAGTGTAGCTGGGAAAGATAAAGCTTTTGTTTATTTCCTTCATTTTTTTTTTAAAGATTTTATTTATTTATTTGACAGAGAGTGAGAGAGATCACAAGTAGGCAGAGAGGCAGGCAGAGAGAGAGAGGAGGAAGCAGGCTCCCTGCTGAGCAGAGAGCCCAATGTAGGGCTCGATCCCAGGACCCTGGGATCATGACCTGAGCCGAAGGCAGAGGCTTTAACCCACTGAGCCACTCAGGCACCCCTATTTCCTTCATTTTTGAGGGACATTTTTACCAGATATAATATTCTTAGTGGCAGTATTTTCTTTTTTTCTTCCAGCGATTTGAATATATCATGCAACTCCCACTGGCCTGTAAGGTTTCTGCTGAGAAAGCCATGGAGAGGATCATGGAAGCTCTCATGTACATGACGAGCTTTTTTTCTTGTGCTGCTTTTAATAGTCTGTCTTTGACTTTTGACACTTGGATTATAATGTGTCTTGGCATGAACCTCTTTAAGGTTCATCCTGGTTGGAGTTCTTTGAATTTCTTCAATTTGAATATCCATTTCCTTTCTCTGATTTGCACCATTTTCAGTCATTGTTTATTCAGGTAAGCTCTTTGTCCTTTTCTCCTTCTGACCCGTGTAATGCATATCTTGGTCCATTTGATGATCTACCGTAAGTCTTTTAGAAGTTTCACTTTTCTTCATTCTTTTTGTCTTTGTTCCTCTGTCTCAATAATTTCAAATGACCATCTTCAATTTTGCTGACTCTTCTGCTTGATCAAGTCTGACGCTGAACCTTTTTTGGAATTGAATAAATTTGACATGTAACATTGTGTAAATTTAAGGTGTATAGTGAATTACTTTGTTAAATTTATATATTACAATATAATTGCCATGATAGTGATATTTATCACATTACATCAGGACAATACAGTGCAGTAGATCTCTGTGACTTATTTGCTACTCATTACAAATCGTATCCTTAAACACGGTCTTACCCCTTGCTCTTTATCTCCTGGTAACCACTATGTTACTCTGTTTTTTACAGGTTTGAATTTTTTAGATTCTGCATATAAATGATATCATACAGCATTTGTCTTTCTCTGATTTATCTCACTTAGTGCAATGTGCTTGAGGTTTGTCCATGTTGTCACAAATGTCAGGATATCCTCCTTTCTTGTGGCTAAATAATATTCCGTCCTGTACGTGTACCACATCTTTTTTATCCATGTATCCATTGATGGGCATTTGGGTTGTTTCCATATTTGGGCTACTGTGAATAATGCTGTGATCAACATGAAAGAGCATGTATCCCATTAACATCCTGTTTTCATTTCCTTTGAGTATATATCCAGAAGCTGAATTGCTGGATTGTATAGTAGATCTATTTTTTTTGTTTGTTTTTTGTTTTTTGTTTTTTTTTTTTTAAAGATTTTATTTATTTATTTGACAGCTGAAGGCAGAGGCCCTAATCCACTGAGCCACCCAGGTGCCCCAGTAGATCTATTTTTAATCTTTGAGGAACCTCTGTATTGTTTTCTGTAGTGGTTGGACCATTTACATTCTCACAACCAGTGTATAAGAGTTCCCTTTTCACCACAGTCTCACCAGTACCTGTTGTCTCTTGTCTGCTTGATGGCAGCCAAGTGATACTTCATCGTGGTTTTTTCCATTTCTCTGATGGTTAGTGATATTGAACATCTTTTCATCTGTCTGTTGGCCATTTTGATGTCTTCTTTGGAAATACGTCTTTTTAGTTCTCTGCTCATTTTTAAGTTGGATTGTTTGGGGTGGTTTTTTGTTGTTGCTGTTAAGTTTTATGAGTTCTTTATATATTTTGGATATTAACCCCTTATTCGATAGGTGGTTTGGAAAAATTTTCTCCTGTAGGTTGTCTTTTTATTCTGTTGATTGTTTCTTTTGCTGTACAGAAGCTTTTGAATTTGATGTAGTCCCATTGTCATTTTTGCTTTTGTGGTTTATGCATTTGGTGTCATGTCTGAAAAGTCATTGCCAAGACTAGTATCAATGAGCTTCTTCCCTGTGTTTTTTTCCTAGGAGTTTATGGTATTAGTTCTTATGTTCAAGTGTCTGATCCATTTTGAGTTAACTTTTATTAGTTGTATGAGATGGGGCTCCAATTTCATTGTTCTGCATGTATTTCTCTAGTTTTCCCAGCATCATTTGTTAAAAAGACTGCCCTTTCCTCCACTGGGTATTCTTAGATCCCTTGTTGAATATTAGTTGACCAAATTTTTCTAATTATTCTTTAGCTCCAAAATCTGTTTGGTGGTTTTTAAGGGTTTCTGTGTCTCTGTTGATATCCTCATTTTGTTCATGCATCATTTTACTGATTTTATTACATTTAATTGTCTAACTGTGTTCTCTTTAAGATCATTGAGCTCTTTAAGAAAATTATTTATATTCTTTGTCATGTAATTACTAGAACTCTGTTCCTTGGGGTTGGTTTCTGGGAATTTATTTTGTTCCATTGATTGAAACATGTTTCACTTGTTCTTTATGTGGTTTTTGTTTTTGTTTTTTTTTCCTGAGTTTTTTGCATTTGTAAATGCACCCACTTCTTCCAGTCTTTATGGACTGCTTCATACACAGGACGACTTCACCAGTCAGCACAAGTATAGATTTTGGAGGCCTCTGACACCTTTGGAGGGGAAGGTGTGTGACTTCTCAAGGCTGTATACATGATTTTTCAGTTAAAGAGGTTTTCAGTTTTGTTGTCAGGACCTTGTAGTCTTTTGTACCATCTGGTATCTGTCTATGGCACTGCAGGTTCTTGGGAGCCATAGGAGCAGGCTGCCCTGTTCTCCTTGTTCTCACTAGCCTCCAGGCATCTGAAGCATCCTGGCTCCCCAGAAGCTTCCCAAATCAGGCAAGATAGATACCATTCCCTTGGGAAACTCGCTGAAAAGCCAGAACATTGGATATATGCCCCTTCTCCCTTCTGAGAGAGAAGCAACAAGTTGGGCACCTTCTCCCAATTGCTATAAGCCATGCCAGCCCATCTGTGGCCCTGCAGGCTCTCGGATGCTGTGGCAAGCTGCTCCTGTTCTCCCTTGCTTTCGGAACCCTCCGAGCATCCAGACCATGCCAGTCACCTTAGCACTTGAATCACACGAGATAGTAACCAGTCCCTTGGGCAGCCCTCCAAACCCCCGGAATGTTCCACTCTTTTCCCTCCACACCCACCCTTAGGGGAGCAGCCACAAGCCAGGCTGAAACTGTTGTCTTGGGGAAGGGGCAGTCATAGACAACATGAAATGGCCCTTCTCACCTGTTCCAGTGAGGCTTTCCTGGGCTTTGCACTTGCTGGCGGTACTGCAGGTTCTTAAATGGGTTCTGGAGTTTTCGTAACAGAATTTTTGTCTGTATGTTGTTAATTCAGTGGTTCTGTGGAGGAAGGGGGGCTGGGACTTCCTTTTCATCCATCTTGCTCTTATCTGTCTTTTCTATACATTACCCTGATTAAGTATATACTGAATGTTTCTTCTGGTTTCTCATTTCATCCCTACCCCCTTGAATCGTCCTATCCTCCCTAAGGCTAGTAACAGATCGCCTGTGAATATCTCATGATGTTCTTAGGCTAAAATAGCTGCCCTATGGCTCTTGTCATTGTTCTGAGTGAGTGTTTCTCCGTCCTTCTGCTCCTCATCTGCTCATTTCAGGCAGTTGTGTTAGCTTTTGGCCCTGCTCTTGTTCTCAATTGTGGTCATTTTCCAGGCTACAGATTGACGCATCCTGCTAGGTCTTTCAAAAATTTTCTTTCTTTCTTTCCTTTATTTTTTAAAAGATTTTATTTATTTATTTATTTGACAGAGAGAGAGAGAGTGAGTGAGTGAGTCAGAGAGCGCAGGCAGGGGGAACAGCAGAGGGAGGGGAAGCAGGATCCCCACTGAGCAGGGAACTCAATGCGGGGCTGGATCTCAGGACCCTGGGATCATGACCTAAGCTGAATGGACTGAGCCACCCAGGTGCCCCTCAGAATTTGTCTTAAGAGTTCCATTAGATGTTTGCTGCCAGGTTTTTAGGATCACTTAGAAATCTATTCATGACTCAGGTCTTTTTATTTTTAGGGATGGTACCTAATGTGCAAGACAATATTTGAGTTTCTACGGAATACATTTATGCCTGGTACTGTTGATCACATGGTTATTCATTTATTTTGGGAAAAGCTCTTCACATGTTCCCAGAGTATAGCTAAAAACAAGTTACCACCTACAGTTATAATCTATTTACATGTCTGTCTTCTTTACAAATGAATTGACATCCTCCAGGGCAGGAACTAAGTCTTCTTGGTTTCCTTGAACCTCCTGCACTGCTTGGTGTATACTGGCTTATTTTTCTACTATTATTATTTTAATATTTTATTAAGATTTTATTTGACAGATCATAAGCAGGGGGAGTGGCAGGCGGAGGCAGAGGGAAAGGGAAAAAAGCAGGCCTCCTGCCGAGCAGAGAGCCCAATGTGGGGCTCCATCCCAGGACCCTGGGACCATGACCTGAGCCAAAGGCAGACAGTCAACCAACTGAGCCACTCAGGCAACCCGATATACTGGCTTATTTAATAAAATTGCATTGGAGAATTATCAGATTGCCTGCCCGTGATACAGTTCTTTTTATAAGTAGGAACTAAAGAACCATTTTTCATTCTCTTTACTGCTCTTATCTAAGGACCTCTTAACTGGATACATATTTGTGATTCTTTTGCCATGTCGCTCTAAAAGAAAATCCAATTATTGGGCTTCTGATGATCTTTTTGACCCTGTGATTTTAAATCAGTATATATGATCTGTGGTTCAGAACGTGCCTTTACAGTCAGACTGTTCTAGATATATTCAGACTCTGGTTCCAGCATTTTCTGTAAAACTTTGGGCAAATTACTTACCTCCCTTAAGTCTCAGTTTCCTTATCAATAAAATGAGGATGTAATAATACCTCATACTATTGGAAGGATTATTTGGGAGAAGGCATGCATAATGCCTAGCACAAAACACTCAAAAAATATTAAACAGTATTGTGAAAATGAACATAAAAAGGGGTGCTTGGTTGGTACGGTTGGTTAAATGTGCAGCTCTTGGTTTCTGCTCAGGTTGTGATCTCAGGGTCATGATACTGAGTCCCGAGTAGGGCTCCATGCGGAGGCTGCTTAAGACACTTTCTCCCTCTGCCCCTGCCCCCATTTGTGTGTATATGTGTGCGCGCTCTCTCTTACATTTTAAGCCTTTTGCTTATTAGCCATTAAAAGTCAATGATTTACAACCAGGGCTATGTTGATAATTCTTTGTTTCCAACTAACAGGTTAATTATATTTGATGTTTATATCTTAATTAGATGTAATTGGCTATTTAAGAACAACCCTAGAAACAAGAAAGCAATTATAGATTTCATTTATTGCTCTTCTGCAGCCTGAAGTCCTGGTCTAGTTGCAGTTAAAGTCCAATGAGAACAGTATCCATTAGTTTAAAAGTGATGGTTTAGAAAAACTGAGACATCCAAACACAAAAAGAATATATGCTGTATGATTCCATTTACATAAAATAGTAGAAAATTATAGCTCAAGAAAGAGGTAAGTGGTTGAATAGGACAAGGGAAAAAAGGAGAGGCTACAAAAGGACATGAGGATACTTTGGGGATGTTGGAAATGTTCTGAATCTGTATAAATCTGCACATTGAAATGCACACTTCAAATGGATGTGGTTTCTTGTATATAAATTATATATGAATAAATTGATTTTTTAGAGTGAGGCATTTTTATGATCCATTTTATTTAGTAATTTCTGATTCTTAATCACCACCAGGTAATAAACTTAAAGGTTTATATTTAGTCAAATTTAGGCTTACCTGTGCTGCGGTAACATCCTACTCGTCTGGAAGTCAGATTGTTGGCAACCTCATGTCTCTAACACACAGCCAGAAGGCTGGAAATCAGGGGAAATGTCCTTGAGTGGCTACGTACCTGCCACGGAGCCCATGTGTTGATTGCAAAGGAATGGTCAGTAATCCCCACTAGAGTCTGTTAAATGTAATTTTATATAAAATATTAATAAATCCTATCTTTGGGGCGCCTGGGTGGCTCAGTGGGTTAAAGCCACTGCCTTCGGCTCAGGTCATGATCCCAGCGTCCTGGGATCGAGCCCCGCATCGGGCTCTCTGCTCAGCAGGGAGCCTGCTTCCTCCCTTCTCTCTCTGCCTGCCTCTCTGCCTACTTGTGATCTGTCTGTCAAATAAATAAATAAAATCTTAAAAAAAAAAAGAGAGAGAGAAATAGTAGGAATCTGTAAAACCTATATATAAGGGGCGCCTGGGTGGCTCAGTGGGTTAAGCCTCTGCCTTTGGCTCAGGTCATGATCTCAGGGTCCTGGGATCGAGCCCCGCATCAGGCTCTCTGCTCAGGGAACCTGCTTCCCCCTCTCTGCCTGCCTCTCTGCCTACTGTGATCTCTGTCAAATAAATAAATCAAATCTTAAAAAAAAAAACAAACAACCTACATATGAACATGTGGGTGTGTGTGTTTATGTGCTTATGTGTACGTATACAAGCACACACACACATATAGAACTCCATGCTCTTGTAAACTTCTATCATAGTGTGACTTTTTATCCTGAACTAGTAGACTCATGGAAACAAGATTTTAGTAAGCTCTTAGTGGGACTAATTACCAGCTCTTGAAGAAGCCAAATCTGTTGTTAATTATACTAATATACTGATTGTTTCTGGACCTATTCTTGTTTTAAAAACATTAAAATGTGTCTTTAATACTTTTCTGTAAGTAAGCACATCCACTTATTTATTGGCTAGAGATACTATCGTTTCCCTGATAGTAAAATGAAAACAAGGTAGGAGAAATCATTATAATTGGTTCACTGCGTGAGAAGTTATTTTTTCATTTATTTACTCTCAGTTATCAATATAGAAAACATTAGAGCTCTATACATGACAAGCACTTTATCGCAATAATTATCACAAAATTAGTAATCTGCTTATATTTGGGCAATTCTATGTTACATGTCTTTTTTGGAGCAGTTATTTTTTATTTTGGGGATTTTTGTTGTTGTTGTTGTTGTTGTTACATTCAGCTGGCCAACTTAGGGGGAAGTATTAATGGACCCTTTACTAATTCTGTTCAGCAGCCACTTAGTTAGGGTCTACTATGTGCCAGCACTATGCCAATCTCCTTTGCTTTCAAAGTAAAACTAATAACTGATTCTCAAGGGCCTAGGACTTGCTAAAGCGTGGACTTTTTCTTATAGGCAGTAATGAACCATTAACAATTTTCAAAAGGAAAAATAGTGTGATGAGATCTTTCTCGGAACAAACGCTCATGGCTCTAGGCAGAATGGGCAGAGTCTGCATAGATTCAGAAAGATCAATCAATACAAGTTTAAATGTAGAGGGAGATTGAAGAATCCCAGATAATTATGAAAGTTTCATCAGGGTTGACTGTGTGGGTGGCTGTTCCATTAAGGGATGTTGGAGAAGGAGTGGTTTTCTGAAGAGATGACGGGATGGATTAGTTTGGTTGGGGACCTGCTAATCTGGCAGTGCTCAGAAATACTGGGGAGCACAGTACACTTGGACTCATGTTGGGCTAGGAGGCTTTCCAGAGAGACTAAAAAGCAACTGGTACTAATGCAGAAAAAGAACCATTTTATTTTAAACAGCGGTTTGAATTTTATTTATTTATTTTTTAGTTTTGTATTGTTTGGAGCTTTGGGGTTGTTTTTGTTGGCCTCTTTATTTTACTGTTTAGGAATTTGCTTCACTAATAATGTGAGGAGGTTGAATTAGACTAGTGTTTTCCAGACTTCCGGCCCCATAGGAATTACCCCAGGATCTTGTTGCCAATGCAGATTCTGAATCTGATGATCAGGTGGAGGCTGGGGGCCTGGATTTCCAATAAGCAGTAACAAAGATCATCACAAAGGAGGAAAGGTCTCTTTCCTCTTCAGAGTCTCATCTTTCAGACTTAACACTCCTGTAAAATAAGAGAAGACAGAATTATTGTGGTTCACTCATTCAACATACAGTTTTACTTCATGATTGGTAGATGAGCCAGTAGCTATAGGTAAAGTTCACCAAAACATATTATTAATAGCTCTGCCAGGCATTATAGTTCAGAAAATTGAGCCATCCTGTCTTCTTCCATATAGGTTTGATTGGGCCATATGCATTTTATTATCTTAACATATTCTCATTTTTAAAATCTTTTATTATAGTTTAGTTAGCTGTTAAATTGAACAGTACACTGAAATATAAAGTGTGTTTTTATGATGACACAAAATACCTTTTTTGGAATGACATTGACACATACTTGCTCAAATAAATGATCTTTCCTAACCTTGCTGAATCACCGATCAGATTAAACAGTATTAGTGACTGTGTTACAAGTACAATATAGCAGTGAGTTTTTATTTGTTCATGTTTTTGACTCTGACATCCATTAACTTATTCTTGACATTCCGTATAACCATTGTTGTTTAAGAGATCATGATAGAAATGAGGAAGGCTATGAGTTAGGGGTTGGCGAGAATGAGTAAGTATGGGAAGAAGGCATGAATAGGAGAGATTTTATAAATTCCAAGATACAAGGTACTCTTATTAAAATTGTTAACAAAAGAGATTTTACCAGTGAATAAGCTGTTCCCTGAATTTAAGACACCTTTAAGGCTTGATCGTTTTGGGCTTTATGAAGACTGTTCAGTGTAATGGAACAGGTCATCAAGACTGGTTCCACTCACGAGGCTTTCACTCGAATTGGGTTTCATCACAACAGTTCTGTGAATTGTATCCTAAAGATACACTCACCAGCACATGATCAAGAAAGAGTCATGGCATTTCATGGAAGTGAAATTTTAATAACTATAGTTCTTTTGTAAAGAATGGTCATTTATTAGCTTAAGTAAGATTCTAGGCATTTCCTAAAGGCTTCAGTATTCTAAAATGTTAAATTGCTGCTGCTAAGTGCAGTATTGCTTTTATTAAAAAAAAAAAAAATGGGGCACCAGAAACCTGAAATCATCATTCATTGGCTTCTAAAGACTTGGGGAGCTATAACTTTATAACAGGAATGTGTCTCTGTTGTCTTTAATTTAAACAACAGCTTGTTTGGATAGAATATCCTCAGTGTATTTTCTTCTTACCCTCAACACTTGATGGTAATCCGCTGTCTCTTGGCATTTATTGTGAGTGTCGAGAAGTCTGAGAACAATCTTGCGTTCCACCCCTTATATGAAAGTGACAGTTTCCTGCCTGGTTATCTGAAAAATTCTTTGTTTATTCTTCAAATTTAGTAACTTAAACCAGGATTTGTTTTAATGTTAATAGTTTTTTTATAAGCTCGTCCATGAAACAGTGTGTTCTCTCAGTCTTGAGACTCAGTTCCTTTTTCCCTTGCTGGAGCATTGCCCAAATTCTATTTCTGAATAATTTTTCTGTTCCATGTGTTGGCATCTCAAGTTGAGGCACAATTTTTATGTTGGATTATCTTAGTCTTCTGTGTTTACCAGGTACATTGCAACTGATTGCCCCTTTTATTTTTCCTTAGCCATGCATTTGATTATTTGAGCCCTTATCTCCACACCATTGATTTGCCTTTCAGTCCTATTGACCCTATTTCCTGTCATTTCTAGTTATTTATTAGATTTGTAGTAATTATATCGGTACTCAATTTTTTTTTCTTAGCTCTGTAATCTCACCTCATTCTTTTAAAAACTCATCATTGAATTCGGTTATTAAATTTCTTTTTATTTTAAACAGACTTTTTAAAGATTTTATTTATTTATTTGACAGAGATCCTAAGTAGGCAGAGAGGCAGGCAGAGAGAGAGAGGAAGGGAAGCAGGCTCCCTGCTGAGCAGAGAGCCCCATTCGGGGCTCTATCCCAGAACCCTGGCTTAGGTCATGATCTCAGGGTCATGAGATCAGGGCCCAATCTGGGCACCGCACTCAGCACAATGAGCTTGAGAGTCTCTCCCTCTGTCCCTTCCCCCACTCATGCACACACTTTCTTTCTAAAATAAAATTTAAAAAATCTTTAAATTTATATTCTTAAGTTCTGTAGTGTAAAGCACTTAGAAGGAATCTCTTTCTGATGGCTTTTTCTTCTAGATTAAATCTTTGACTGTCATTTAGATGCTATATTTTCTAAAACAAATTTATTATACAATAAAACATATGGGAAAGTGTGTAAAATTCAAATACAATTTAAAAATTGATTACACATAAATATGTGTAAATCTGATAATCCCTGCCACATCAAGATACATTCATGGTGGTCCAGAAATTCCCTGTATTTCTCTTGCTTGTCATTATCCCCCACTTCTACACAAGAGTTAATGACTGCAGTTACTTTATAGTTATCTCTTTCGTGTTTTCCTTTATAGTCTTACCACCTGTGTATATGTATTTTTGTATAATTAATTTGAATTTTGCTTGACTGTGGACTTTATATAATCAGACCATATTGTGTGTATTCTTCTGTGACTTGTTCTTTTTTCCCACCATTGTATTTGTAAAATTCATCCATGTTCTTGCATGTATCTGTTTGTTTTCCTTCCTATATAGTATTTCATTATTAATCAAGGTTCTCCAAAGAAACAGAGCAAACAGGATGTGTGTGTCTATACACATACAGAGAGGAGGAGATTTATCAGAAGCCATTGTGTTACGTGGTTATGGGGACTGGCAAGTCTGAATCTGCACTGTGGCTTGATAGGCCAGAGACATAGGAGGATCAGTGTTGCAGGTAAATCAAAGGCAGTCTTCTGGAGAATCCCCTCTTGCTCAGCGAGGCCAACCTATTGTTCTATTCAGGCCTTGAACTGACTGGATGAGCCCACCTAATTGCGGAGATTATTCTCTTTATGCAAAGTGCATTGACTTAAAAGTTAATCTCATCTGAAAACATCCATCAAGCTGGCATATAGAATTAACCATCACAGTATGTGTACTACATTTTTTTCTGTTTTACTGGGGATATGTAGGTTTTAGTTTTAGGCATTTAAGAACATTACTGTTAGGGTGTGAGTGTGCATATGTATGTGCCTCCTAGTCCGTATAATCATATTGTCTAGGACATTATCTAGGAATAGGATTGCTGTGTCATAGGGAATGCATATATTCAACTGTACTAGATAATATAAAACCCTTTCGTTAAGCAGTATGCCAGGTGCTGGTTATATTAGGTGCTCTGTATCCTTGCTGGTACATGGTATGGTCAGACTTGTTAGGTTTTACCATTCTGAAGATTTAATTTGCATTTGCTGGACTCACTAAATACCTTCTCATGTTTACCTTCTGGGTGTGAGCCCATTTTAATTGTCCATTGTATAGACTTGTATCCTTCAACTTAGATGATTTAAATTACCCTTTTGGACTTTTTCCGCTTCTATTTCCTCTGTCTCTGTTTTTAGAACTCTTATTATTTAGATGTTGGACTTCTTGGATTGATCATCTGTCTTATTTCTTTTCTCCATTTTCCATCTTACTGCTCTTCTTGAAAATTTTCTCAACTTCATCTTTCATTTCTTCCTTTGAAGTCCTCATCTGTGCTGTCTTCATTTTTTCTATGCATTCTATATTTATTCCTCTTCCATAGCATCCTAGTGTTTCTCCTTCAATTTTCTCTCATTCTGTTTATCTATCTTTGTTCTTCCTGAGACAGTCTTTCCTCAGATGTCAGGTGGTCCTTGGCTAACTGTTCGCATTTAAGTTTACTTGGCACTAAAAAGCTGACTGGTAGTTCTGAGAGCTTGAAGGAAAGCAGCCAAGCAGAGGGTGATGTTTCTATTCTTAAGTCTTTTCAGTTGGGCGGATCAGATTTCCCAGAGCAGAATCTTCCAGTCTCCTCTCGTGAAAAGTGCAAGCCTTTTGAGACTCCGGCAGCAAAGAAAGCCCGGGGATTCAGTCTTCAACATGTAAAACTTGCACTTAATTTTCAGGATAGCACCTCTCCCTTCAACTCTTGTCTGGTGTCCCTCAGTTCACAATGTCCTTGTTTCACTCTATCCAGAAAACAAGACTTAGGTCTTCCACCAGTGTGGGGGAAGGGGTGGCACTGGAGACAGGATTGGAGACGGTGGGGGAAATAACTCACTGCTTCTTAAGCAGACCTTCAGCTTGTTCTCGTCTATCAGTTCCACCTTCCAGAGCCTGACTGGTACTGCCTTTGGAGGATTAGATGGGCACATTGGCTTGCCTTGTTCACTGAAGACGATTTACTGTGCCAAGGGAATATATTCACAAGGTCATGTATTTTAATTCTTTTCTCCCATTCCACCATCCAAAACTATAGGACCACATAGACAACTGTAGTATCCTGACAAAGGTGTCCAATAGAAAAAATATTTTTAAATTGTATGTGGCTATGTTCTCTCTTTCTAAGCCTTTCAGTTTTTAGTATTTAACTCAATGCCTCATCAAATTCTTGTCTCTCTTTTAATGTTCCTTTCAAGGGTGTATTTACGATTAAATTTATGAGATTCTTGTATTTCATCATTAGATTAGCTTCTCTGACTTCAGTAAACAAAACACAGATATGTATTTATGACAAATAAAATTGTTCTTACATGTTGGTTTCTGGAAATAGTTCTAACATTTTATTGTTAACTTAGACAAGTGTGTTGTGTATGTTTCTTTGTTAAGAGAAAACATCTGTTAGCTTGGAGCTTTCCTTTGAAGAGATATTTTCAAATACTTTGACCTCAACTCAGAACTAATTCTTGGTTTTAGAAGAAGTAAAGTAAAATCCCAAAGGCTATTCCTTATATATATTTTCATCACTTTGTACCTCTAGACTGAATTTTTTGAGTACAATTTACTTCTAAAAAAAAAATACAAAGGATGCTATTAAGGGTTTTGTTCATTGCTTTAAAGCTAGATGTTGGAATTATATATTTTGAAATTCATCTGAATACAACTGGGCATAGCATTAAACAGCTTTTTAAAACATGAAAACCCAAACCTGAAATCACTGGAGAAAAAGACATTTCTAGAAAGTGGTAATTATCTGCTACAACAGTAGCAGTTCAAAGCAGATTATCCCAGTCTCTCTTTTCTCTTTGTTAACTACAGTACCACTTTGAAAAAAGTGAATTTTGTTGAACTCTAACTAGGTCTAAGAGTTGGTCCTATACAGCTTCAAACATGTTCACCAAAGAGGGAACAGCTATAAAAAAGCAAGGGCAGATGCAAGTAATAAATATAAGAAAAGAGGAAAAGGAAGATTTTCCTGTAAAAATGGAGGAAAATGGTTTAGTTTTAACAGTTTTTACAAATCACTGTCCAATAGTGTGGAATTCAGCCCATATCACCAGATCCGTTTCACATGTCCTGCCTTCAGTATGGCTGCGTTGACTGACCTTTCGCCTTTGAATTCAGAGACCTGACTCACAGGCCACCGTGCAAAGACTCATTGCTTCTCCCTTCTTCCCCTCTTTGCTTTCTGCTGTAGTTCCACTCTGTTCAGCCAGGTGATATAAGCTTATTCAGGGACATAGAAGAAATTCACAGAGCGCTCGTCCTTGCCTTGTGTTGACTGTGAAATCAGGCAGCGCAAAGATGGTCCTGGACAAGTCATTTGTATTTGCAGTTAGTTATTCAGCCCCCTCCAATGCATAGTCATTCTCTCTTCTCTTTTACGTCAGTGTTTGATACATGATCCGTCATTCCCTGCAGAGGCCTAACAGGGAAGGAGAAAGGGAACTACCCACCATTCATTGAACCTGGGTGTACTTAGCTTTCACTTAAATATGCTTGTGTAATCCTCACAGCCATGTGTTGGAGAAAGGTGATGCTATTCCTGTTCTCTAGAGGCAGAATCTGAAGACTCAGCTAAAATGTGGCAGTCCCAGGATTTAAACTTATTTTGTCTGATCCCAAAACCTAAGGTTTTCTATTAAAAACACAGGGCCCCACATTTGCCTTTCCGGGTCAAACCCTGTTTCAAGATGCAAAGGTGCTTTTGTACTTGGACGTAAGCTGTAGCTCTGAGACCTTCTAAGCAGTGAGCACCTTCGTTTTCATGGTGTGAGAGAGATGTTGGATTCCCTTGCTTTCATGAATCACTCCACAGAGATGTAACTCTTCCATATAAGACCAAGGCTATACACATTTTTATGATCATTTTTTAGAAATCAAACTAAAGATGAACTCTTTAAAATTCAGCATTTTGGGGCGCCTGCCTGGCTTAATTGGTAGAACCTGTGACTCTTGGTCTTGGGGTCATGAGTTTGAGGGTGGAGTTTACTTTTAAAAAATAATAATAAAATAGACTCTTAAATAAATAAAATTCAGCGTTTCATCTTGTGTTTGTATTGACTCGTTTTTATGTATATCTATTTCCTATTAAGGTAATCAAGGGAACAGGAACTTTATTATGAACCACCTAATATTTATCAGAGTTCTTGGGTGTGTTGTTAAATGTTGCATAAATGACAATCTGTAAGTGATAAATTTTTACAAGGACGGATTCTTTCTTTGCCCTTAGATTTCTCATCTCTCCTTTTATGGCTCTTTTTCTGTTGAAGAAACACATCCATTCCTCATCCTCCTCAAAGATTTTCTATCATGCCTTTCAAATCACAGGAGAGAAGAGGACTCTGTCGGTCTGTGCTGTGATGCTGTCTTTATGTAACTTCCAAAGTGAAATGAGGTACAGGGTAGACAAAGCGTGCAGTTCCAGTAGTAAAAATAATGCAGCTTTCTTAGAAAGTCAGTCACAATTCCAAAATGGAAATTCATCTTCTTGTCCTTTGAGGTCAAGTTTTCAATCAACTTATTATGAGTTATCTTCATTATCTGATCACCTCCCTTAAGACTTGAAGTTTGATTGGACTGGAAGCCCGGAGTTGAAGTGCAGGCTCAGGAGGAATTGCGAATTGTGCGTAGGATCTCTTGAAGTTGCTATGATAAGAGAAAAGGACAAACTGACTTAGTCTTTTTTGCCCACTACCTAGAGGTAGCCAGGAAATCCTCTCCTTGGCTGGGTTAGGAATAGGCCCCTTGTGAAGCCCCTTAAACTCTGCTCTATCGGTCTAACCATCCCAACCCAAGTGAGGCGAAGCCTGCCATCTTCCCTTCTGCCAGACAGTCCCATCCTGCTCAGATTTTAGAAGAAATTCGAGTGACAAATGCCTGCCACCACTGCTTGCGTAGTCTTTAGTTTGTCATATGCACTGTAAAATCATAAACCTCTGAAGGAGTAAAATGGTCTAATCTTTCATTGAAATGACCCTGAATACAATTGAAATATAAAAGGACTTCGTGTTAAATAGTATTATGAATGATTATTGTTGTAAGAATCTTCAAGAAATTATAAAGTGGCTTTCCATATTCATTTTGCAAAACCAGATAGTATGTAGCAAAAAAGAAATTATAAAAGCAGCATATTAAACTGAAAAAAAACTTTCATATTTAATTTTGGTGTAGAAATTTTACCTTCTAATTTTTTAGACTTATAGTGAAAGTTTTCTCAGGAAAAATATGTCTGTAACATTTTAGTAAAATGGAGAATGGGAAATTGGAATTATATGGATCATTCACTTCAGTATAAATCAAAATATAATTGCTTTTAAAGAACCAAAAGTGGATAAATTTTATTTTAGTAGAAGGACCATCATGGATAGAATGTTGGGTTCTAGATTAAATAATTGTTAAAATTCAATTTGAACTACAGAAACAAAGATACCTCAGACCATTATAAAAAACGTTTCCTTTTTTAAGGATACATTAAAAGTAGATTCTTAAGTTGCTAAGTCCTGTCCTTCTGGAATATAACCAATACCAGAATAATATTGTTACATAGGGTTGCAGTCCTAATTAAGCACTTTATTTTAGTATTAAACAGGGTATTATTTTAGTATTTTAGTTCACCTCTGTTCTGTTTTTGTTGTTGTTCTGTGTGGGTTTTTTTTTTTTTTAAGATTTTATTTATTTACTTGACAAAGAGAGATAGCAAGTAGGCAGAGAGGCAGGCAGAGAGAGGGGGGGAAGCAGGCTCCTTGCCGAGTAGAGAGCCCAGTGCGGGGCTCGATCCCAGGACCCCAAGATCATGACCTGAGCCAAAGGCAGAGGCCTTAACCCACTAAGCCACCCAGGCGCCCCTTCTGTGTGTTTTAAACGATGAAATTAAATATACTCTTTCTGATTTGTTCAGTTTTTAATTATGCTCACTTGGGACTGCCTTTGGGAGACCATAATACTGGCTCTTGGTGCCTTGTGGCATCAGCTTTCATAAAGTCAGGAAACAAAATACTGAAATTATCATAAAACTAAACCATTATTCTCCACTTTTTAAAGTATGTCACCAAAACATGACCCAAAACTGAGAACAGAATTTCTAGAGTCCAACAGTTTATGACTTCTGTGCCCTATATATACTTCAAATATTTCTTGCTTAGACTCAAAAAAGAGACACAGAAAAATGACTACATAATAGGGAAGAGCAAGTGATTGACCCGTGACTAGAAATCACAAAAGTATGTTTCTTTCTTTTTTATTAACATATAATGTATTTGCTTCAGGGATACAGGTCTGTGAATCATCAGTCTTACAGAATTGTCCTCCTGCCCTACTGTATGGCTCAGGGTCTGGAATCCATTCTACTTTAAATGGTTACTGGCATTGTACCTAGCTGAGCCCTGAGTGGAGCTTTCCCATTGAAAGAAACAAACACTGGGATCTATAGTATGTTGAATATTTTTATTGATCAACTTGAGAACATGTTAATATGGAAATTTCATCTGTGATGGAAATGACCAATTGAATAAAGAAGTGTTTTAATAGGATATGAAGTGGTTTAAAAAGATAAACAAGAACATTTTTTTTCCTTCTAGAGGAGACATGCTTCTGGCTAGTTATCCCTAGTTGTTGCAAATTCATTCTTTGTGTGCAAGTGTTTTATTTTCTATATTCCAGACGATTCATAGAGATATAGCCACAGTTTATTTAACAAAGAAGACACACACAAACAAAGCAATAGTGGGGTTTTTTTGTTCTTTTTTTCTTTTTTTTTTTTTTTTTTTTTTCAGAAAGAATTCACTTGCTTACTTTTCTTAAAAACATCTTTCCCATTTCATTGAGGCAGATTTGGAAGTCAAACCAGAAACTTCAGGCTGTACTACGATGGAAAGCACTTCGTTGGGGAGAAGCGCTTTGAGTCCATCCACGATCTGGTGACTGATGGATTGATTACTCTCTATATTGAAACCAAGGCAGCAGAATACATTGCCAAGATGACGATAAACCCAATTTATGAGCACATAGGATACACAACCTTAAACAGAGAGCCAGCATACCAAAAACATATGCCAGTCCTGAAAGAGACACATGATGAGAGAGATTCTACAGGCCAGGATGGGGTGTCAGAGAAAAGGGTAAGCTACCATGAAACCACACTTGATCTTCTTCCGTTCGGGGTCTGTATGAACAAGCCATGACCGCCAGAAGAGGCTGGCTCCCCAGAGCTTTGAAAAAGATGTGCATTTTCCCTACTGTCTGGTTTTGGTGGTGCTGAACTTTGCATATATCTAATTCTTGTTCAGTTATATCAGGTCTATGTTTGTGTTCCATATTACTTCTTATTTCATCAGTTTCATGGCTTCAAAACTATGTTGAAAAAAATGTCCCCTGATAAAAAAAAAAAAAGTTGAGGGCTTTGAGTCAGAAGAATAACTGTGATCCAGAAAAGACAGCTGTATTACACGAGAAGTTGAGGAGGTTGCATAATTATCAAAACTTCTTTTTCGTTCCCTTTATACATAGTTCTGTTCTTTAGCAAAATGATATATATCCATACTTTAAAAAACCTAGGATTAAATTCAGTCTATCAATAACTATTATACTGTTTCGAGAATCAGTCCATCCTTCTGGACTCTTAAGAAGTAATTGAATCAGAAGGATTTATTTCAATTTTAAAAGACAATTTAAGTTTTTCATTTGGCATATCTTGTAATATATTTAAAGTTAACAGTAAGTTTCAGTTCCTTGGCATAAATATTATTTTACTTTGAAAATTATTCCTAGCTGCTTCCTTATCCCCAAGAAAAAGAGTGAGAGAGTTTCCTGATGTTTTATATTGTGTGGGATGTAGGTGGGAGAATTTTATGTATTCTAATTGGAATTGCATTAATCCATTCTTATATTTTTGAGACTCTCCAGTTGCCATGTTAAAGAAATGCAGTGTTAACATGGCGATTTGAGCTTGGATTATGTCACCAAATAGATTTGTATGCAAATTCTGCCATTTTACCCATTGCGTGAACTACTTCATGTCACTTAATTTTTCTATGCTTTGATATTCTTCTTTGCAAAATTGTAGTAATAATTAAGTTGTTGTGAGAATTGATTGAAGGAGATAATACGAGTGAAATAATCAAACAGTGGTTGGCGCATAGTAAGCACTCCAGTTTGGTGGTGATGTTATTTTAACAGCCATATTACCTCAAGGTGGTATCCTAAAATACTTCCCAGTTGTCTTAAAGTACTTAGGTAGAGTATGGGAATCTAAAATGTTCTCGTCTAGCCTCAATTTTAGTTTTTGGCCAGTCTAACTCAAAGTGACACTTTGTGGCTACAGAGAAACCAACATTTGAAATTAGAGATTGTAGAAAATGGTTTTCATATATTCACATTTGTTAGGAACCCAGATCTTTTTTGGAAGTAACCAGCATTTAGAATCCTAAAAGCTGTGCTGTATCTAATATTGTTCTTTTCACTCTCTAATTCCCATTTTCTCACTTTTGGTTATTTTCCATTCACGGCCTTTTTCAGTAATGGTTGTATTTAAATATCTCTAACACTGAAAATATATTTTACGCAGCTGTGATAGAATATTCTAAGTCAACATTTGTGAAATATTTTTACAATGTGTGCATGTGGGTTTTTTAGAGTTGATCAGCCTAATGATAACCTTTGCTAATGCGTTCTGGATATACTTTGTAACATTAAGAGACTTCAGCTGTTCCCCATGGGGCTAGTCATTTAACCACTTAAGGTCTTGGTTGTCCCTCCTACAATGAGCAAATAGCATTCACAAAGGAAAGACACTGAGGCAGCTAATGCCTGGAGGACCCTTTCAGCTCTAGGATCCATGAGTCCCCATGTGTTCTGGCAACAACCCATGTTACGTTGCCCGGACTGTCTTGTGCTGATGACCAGTGATAGCCACATAGAGTGAAAGAGCTAGGCCTGGAAACTAGTTCTTGCCAGCAGTACATAATTATGAATCACTTTAAAAATTACTCTTTGTTTTAAACTGCATGCATCTTAAGTCTAGTTGGCTTAAAATCTACTCACTCAAAAATAGATTTATTTTATTTATAGGTGTCATCCAACAGGACAGGGATGATGACCTGTTCAAGAGCTTGACACATTGATTCCCTGTCACAGTTGATGACATTTGTAAGTAAAGACAATCATGTTTAATTGATTTAAAATATCTCTTGCCACAAGTATGGTTTAGTAAATATTTTATTGGGTCCTGAAGAGCTAAAGCCCCTCTTGTCCGTGAGGGGTTTGCCTTTTCCTCAGAGACAAAAAGCGTTGATGTTGCAGGAGTTAGTATGCTGCCATGGAAAGGTGCCCGGTGTTGGAATTAAGAGCTGGCTTCCAGTTCTCCTACAGGAATTGATTTCATGGGTCACTTTGGACAGACTGTTTTACTTCTCTGAGACTGTATTTCCCCACCTTTAATAAGAGGGCTTTGGACTAGATAGTCTCAAGATGTGGCTCTTGTTATAGTCTGTGATGCTTCAGGGAGTGTAGGTGTTGTACGAGAGAGAGAACATGGTACTAGAAATAGCACTAGAAATGGGTCCTAAAACAGGAGCTCTGTTTTCAGCTTATCCACCAACTAATCGTATCTTTTCGGTGCAATCCCCTAGCCTTTCTGGACTTCAGATTCTTCACAGATAAGGGGTTTTCTATAAGACAGTATAATTTTATAAGAGTTTCATTATAAATGCCTGCCGCAAAAAGGGCTCTGTGCTCAAATAGGTTTGATTAAAAAACCAAGTCTTTTTTTTTTTAAACTTACCTATTTCTTTTCTTTGGGCTTCCGAGTTTCGCTAATAACCTATTATGTATTATGACTCTCCAAGAGTGTTCCCAAACTCATCTGGATCACCCCACCACTACTTAGAAAATTATTTAGGAAAATCACGTTTCATGAAATCCACTTGGGGAAATTCTAGACCAGATAATCTCTTAAGGCCTTCGGTTGTTCTAAAACTGAAGGATAAGAATTCTATGTGTATTTTTTTTCCCAGTCCTTAAGGTGTAAATTGAGCATCTGTGCTTTGTGGAAGGTTGTCAGGATGGTTTTATGGCCATAAAGTTGTTGCTGCAGTAAGTGAATCCTGAGCTGTCCCTCAGAAATTTCAAGGCCTGTTGTGAGGGGGAAATTTTTTCAAGTGACATCCATGTCATTTTTTCATTAACTGTTTAAGTTGCTGCTCCAGCTTGAAATATCTATAAGAAACTTAAATTTTTTTTTCAAAAAACATTGAGAGAAATTTAATCATGAAGTTGTAGCATGTTGAAAAGCCAAACTTCTTCTCTTCTAAAATGGCTTAACTTTAGCATCCACACTGGCCATAAGCCCAGCTTTTATTAGTGGCTTTTTAAAAATTTATCTTGGAACTATATTTGAATAGTTTCTTTCTCCAAGTAGTAAATACAGTATATTCGCTTCAACAGATACTGAACGAACAGCTGAATGCAACAATTTTTATGATGATTTTTACTTATTATTAATGTAATTTTAAAATTCTCCAAAGCCATGCTATAAAAAATGCCTCATACTGTTAATAATATAAACTGTCAAATATATAATTTGCATTTCAGAAACTGTACTGAATCAGAATTCTGAATCTTGCCAGAACCTCTTTACTTGGATTTAATCTTCTAAGCCCCGAAATTTTCTCACGTGTCAGAATGACCTGTGATGGCAAGGGTATGCAGAATCCATTTATTGGTTTTATGGAACTGCACCAGGCCAAATAACCTCTGTGTGTGTGTGTGTGTGTGTGTGTGTGTGTGCGCGCGCGCACGCGCACGTGCGTGCATGTGTAGTTTTTTTGTTCCCCTGTAAGTTTGGGATGGATGTGATGCTTGGCATACTGTCATATTAATTTATTCTTAAGGAATTTCTTTCACGCTTAAATTCTACTTTTTAAAGACTTTTTTGGGGATCACCACATTGTGTATGTATTGAAAAGCCTTGTGAAATTTGAAGTCGAAATGTAATCAGGGCCCTGCCAAAGAACCACCGTAATTATTGGAATTCTTTGGGTACCTCCATAAAGTGATGGGATTGTATGTCCCTGGGAATGCTGAATGGGGCACAGTTGTTCCAATCTACTAATTGTCTTATTCTCCCACAAAGCAACTCTTCTAAATGTTTTTACTTTGCTTCAGGTATACTTAGATATACAGTAAGCTATTTGTGTCCATATAATCTCAATGTAGAAATCAGCAGGGAAGCCATACTTAAATTTAATCATGACAAAAGCAGCAATACCAGAGGAGTGGGTAGCATGAAGCAGTCTCCAGAAAACTGTTTGATTTCTTGATTTTGTGCTTTCCCACTTTTTAAGACCTGTCCTTTCCGCCCCCTTCCTTATTCCTCCCGAACCTCTGCTGCTCCTGTTCATCTCCTTCCTAGCGCTGCCTGTATCCACATCTGTCCCTCTCTCCTCTAGGCAAATTTACACGCTCACGTTTCTCCTGTGGCTCATTCAAGGTTAGGACTGGTCATTCCAGGGATGAACAGGCCCTTGGAGAGATGCCACATGTGCCCAGGGTCACCTATTTGTATCAAAAAGCCAATTTAGCAATTTATGAGGAAGACGGCAGTTGCCCTGCTGAACATCTAATCCTGAGTTTGTCCTTGGTAAATATCCTTCTAAAGAATCAAGTAGAGTTATGGGGCGCCTGGGTGGCGCAGTGGGTTGAGCGTCAGGTTGTGAACGCAGGGCCATGGGATTGAGCTCAGCACAGAATCTGCTTGGATTTCTCTCTCCCTCTTCTCCAACCCCCTGCACGCTCCCTCTCTTGCTTAAATAAAGAAATCTTTAAAAAAAAAAAAAAAGTAGAGTTAAAAAAAATCCTACAGGGGCGCCTGGGTGGCTCAGTGGGTTAAGCCGCTGCCTTCGGCTCAGGTCATGATCTCAGGATCCTGGGATCGAGTCCCACATCAGGCTCTCTGCTCAGCAGGGAGCCTGCTTCCCTCTCTCTCTCTCTGCCTGCCTCTCTGCCTACTTGTGATCTCTCTCTGTCAAATAAATAAATAAAATCTTTAAAAAAAAAAAGAGAATTAGAAAAAAAATTTAAAAAAATAAAAAAATCCTACATAGTATATTAGTATATATTAGTCTGTGTCATCTTGAGCAAGCCCTAGATCTCCCTGGGTCCCAATTCATCTCAGTCTCTAAAATGAGGACAGTGGATTCCATTACATTGGTGGTTATGAGTATTCATGAAATTTTATAAAGTGGTCTTCTTTGTATGTGATACATTACTGCCCTTTGTGATCAGAGCGATTGCCAACCAGATGCCTATTCGTGGGTCTGAGTACTGCTCTCCCAGCCCATACTGGGAACAACATGTTCAGATTTCTCTTCAAGATGCGTGTTCTCATTGCTTGAAGTGCTCTCCAGGTTTGCAGGATGACAGCTGGTGGCTCCTAATTCCTTCATCCAAGAGTGGCACTTCTCTTTTAGTAACGCTGTGACACCTCTAATTGTGTCTAATCAGGAGGCATGTGTCTTTGCCCAATAATGTCCCAAGGAATTTTAAGGCTAAAATGTTATTTTTCTGTGGTTATTTGTACTTTAGTATTGACCAATATTTTAACTCTACTTTTCCCTGAATGTAAGACAAGTAAAGGTTCCAGAGTCTTTGCCTGCCAGTGAACTTTTATTGAATGTGCATCCCATGGGAGCCCATTAGCATCTCTCAGATTTCCCTTGACTTCTAACAATTCCCTTAACTCCAGCTAGGCAAGCCCTCTCCTTCCTTTGCCTTAACATCTTCACACTTCATTTTCTAATAGTCTTCCATGAGCTGTCTGTATCAATTAACTTTTTTTGTTACTCAGGAGTTATCTTGGAACATAAACAAGTTAAAAGCATTGCAGGGCACCTGGGTGGCTCAGTCAGTTAAATGTCTGCCTTCTGCTCTGGTCAGGATCCCAGGCTCTGGGATCGAGCCCCACATCGGGCTCCCGGCTCAGCAGGATTTGCTTCCCTCTCTCCGTCTGCCCTGCTTGTACTCTCTCTCTCTCTCTCTTTCTCTCAAATAAATAAAATCTTTTTTAAAAAAACATTGCAGAAATGTCGCCATTTTTTCTTCCATCTCCATGAACTAACATCTATCAAAATTAATTGCATTTAACTCAACATTTATTCCATACCTCCTGTTTGTAAGAAAACAGGCTAGGCTCTGGAAGAGATAAAAGATGGACAAGATGTAAGCCCTGCCTCAGAGAACTTCCATATTAATATTTTTATTGTTTTTGCCTTATTTAGGGATATTGCTAGTAGGAGGCAACCTGCCTATATAGTCTGTATGGTGTCACAGATTAGTTCGTACTAAGTTGGATTCACCCAGATTTGAGTTTGCTTCTCTAATAGCCCAGCAGATGACAGAAAACACTTTTGTTGACAAGCATACTAATTTTTCAGAATTGTGGATCAGAGATCAACATGACATTCTGTTATTCCACCCCAGTTTCAAGACGAAAGTCCCCTAGTATTGGTTCACCTCTGATTTGGCACCTTGGATTTTATATACATAGCTGTTGACTAACCAGATGACCAAACAAATTAGTACATTTTATGAATTCAGCCAAATCCAAGGCCCTAATATAATGTCCTGAGACTGAGAAAGGAAAATAGTGTAATTCAAGTTGATTTCCTACTCTACATTTTTTCCTTTAAGACCTCAGAATCCAGGCACCTGGGTGGCTCAGTGGGTTAAGCCTCTGCCTTCGGCTCAGGTCATGATCTCAGGGTCCTGGGATCGAGTCCCGCATCGGGCTCTCTGCTCAGCAGGGAGACTGCTTCCCTCTCCTCTGCCTGCCTCTCTGCCTACTTGTGATCTCTGTCTGTCAAATAAACAAATAAAATCTTTAAAAAAAAAAAAAAAAAGACCTCAGAATCCTTAGAATGTTCCTAATTCCACAAAGCATCTGAGGTAACAGAAAAGTTGTCTTTGTGACATGAAATGGTTTGTGAAAGGTGGTGGCTAGATGCACCTCTTCAGGGATATGTGCAAAGAAATCAAGGATAGAGTGGCATCTCCCCAAACTCATAGTTACCAATTATGTGTTGGGGACAATCTAGACCCCACCAGAGAATCTCATAATGATTAAAGAAAACTCAAAGGGGGCCCAGGAAATTTTTTGCACGAATCTCATCTGCTCTTCCATCCTATCACCCACAAAAAGGATTAGTTACTGAAAGCCATTAGGGAAAACCAGATGGAAAGATGAAAATGGAAGATAAACATCAATTCCTCAGGTCCAAAAACCAGGCCAACAGAAGACCAAGTTGTAATTTACCAAGCCAGCTGCAGTTTGGGAAGATTTGTGTATATGAGCCAATTAAACAAACAAAATCTTCAATTACTGGCTTGAGGGTTGGAAAAGGAAGCTATAAGAAATTCTTTCACAATTGCTTTTTCAGAGTCTTGAGCATTTTGGTGGGGAAATAATCATTGGTGGCCCATCCATTTAACTTCATGAAACAAATCGGCTCTCGTGGCTTTAGGAGTAATAGCATCCTGGGGTCCAAAACAAGTTGAGATGATCAAGCAATAATCTGGCTTTCCCATATTGTCCACACACCAATTCCATGGGCAATTCTAAAACAAAACTGTCCGGTTTCAACAAATCCTTATATTAGACCTCATGCTAAATGATTTGGATTTGTAATGTTCATTATGCTTTTGGCTTTTTACTTAAAATTTTATATATTTTTAAATATATATCATATATTTAGATGTTATTTTCCTTTATATTTGAGGTCATTCCTCTTTCTCTGACGTTTAGACCTCTCAGAGACTGGCAAATCAGAGTCATGCCCTGAGCCTTAACTTGCTCAAGTTATGAGAACTTAATTGTTTTCATACAGCCTTGTAAGTTAGTTCGTTCTTACCTCTTCTTGGGTCCCCTCTGAGTAACTACACATGGTTAGAAATGCTCAAACCTGGGCATTATATTGCAAAAATAGATTCATTCAGTAAGAAATTCTAGACATCTGTAATGGGAACTTATCATGCCCTTATTTAGGTCTCCTTAAAAGTGTGCTGCTATATTAGTTCATTGTTTTGTTCAGTAACTCAAATGAATCAGTTTTGTTATCTTCTCTTTCCCTAGCTTCTAAAACCATTCAGTGAAAATTCACTAAATGCTGTAGGCTTGCTGATGACCTAAATTTTACAACTTAAACATTATCTTTGATAATTTATTTTTTTTTCTGTTTTAGGAAGCTTTTTCTTTTTTAATTTAATTTAATTTATTTGTTTTTTTAATCTTTTTTTTAAAGATTTTATTTATTGATTTGACAGAGAAAGATCACAAATAGGCAGAGAGGCAGGCAGAGAGAGAGAGAGAAGCAGGCTCCCAGCTGAGCAAAGAGCCTGATGTGCTCTATCCCAGGACCCTGAGATCATGACCTGAGCCAAAGGCAGCGGCTTAACCCACTGAGCCACTCAGGTGCCCCATTTTTTAAAAAATTTTAATTCCAGTATAGTTAACATATAGTGTTATATTAATTTTGGGTGTACAGTGTAGTGATTCAACAATTCTATACATTACTCAGTGCTCATCAAGATAAGTCTACCCTTGGGACACCTGGGTGACTCAGTTACGCATCTGACTCTTGATTTCTGCTCATGTCATGATCCAGGGTCTTGAGATCAAGCTCTGAGTTGGACTCCGTGCTGAGCATGGATCCTGTTTAAGAGTTTCTCCTTCTTCCTCTGCTTCTCCCCACTCACATGCTCACTAGCTCCCGAGACTCTCGCTCTCCCTCTCTCTCACACAAAAAGATAAGTGTACCCTTAATCCCCTTTTCCTTTTTCACTACCTACCCCCACCTCTCCTCTGGTAAACATCTGTTTGTTGTCTATAGTTAAGAGATAGTTTCTCTATTGTTTTTTGGTTTGTCTTTTTTTCTTTATTCATTTGTTTCTTAAATTCCACATGAGTGAAGTCATAAGGTATTTATCTTTCCCTGAATGACTTATTTCACTTAGGATTTTGTCCTCTAGGTCTCTCCATGTTGTTGCAAATGGCAAGATTTCATTCTTTTTCATAGCTGTTATGCTATTACATATATATGTATGTATGTATATATGTATAATGTTTTGTTTTATATATATATATATATGTATGTATGTATGTATGTATAACACATTTTATTCATCCATCAATGAATATTTGGGCTGCTTCCATGATTTGGCTATTGTAAATAATGCTGCAGTGAAGATAGGGGTACATATCTTTTCAAATTGGTGTTCTCATATTGTTTGGGTAAATACCCAGTAGTGTAGTTACCAGATCATATAGTAATTCTGTTATTAATTTTCTGAGGAATCACTGTTTTCCACAGTGGCTCCACCAGTTTGCATTCCTACCAAGAGTGTATGAGGGTTATCTTTGATAATTTCTAAGACACTTCACAGTAAGTTTGTACTTATTTCCTAGCAGTGTTTGATAGTTACCTTTAGTATAGAATTTCCTTTAAAAGCAACGCTTCTATACAAGCTGCAGATTTTGTAGCAGCATCTTAAGACATTTGCACCTTTCTTTCTTTCACCCACTCAACAGAAGGAGAGCCTGTTGTGGGTATAGTTCGCTTAATAACTTTAGAATGATCTTGGGCTGCTGTCCAAGTTTATAGGAAAAAAAGAAAAAAAACCAAAAAACTGTAGTTCTCCTATCCCTTGAGAAAGTTCTGTTTTTCCTTGTGATGGGGAAACTCTGCAAATTAGCAAGCCCTATCTCTTTATAGGCTCATTTTCCAAGAATGTTTTATAAGTCAACTTTATGGAGGTATAATTCATATACAGTAAAATGCAGTTACATGTATAGTTTGATAAGCTTTGACAAATATACACACCTGTGTAACCACTGCAATCAAATATAGCACATTTCATTACTCCATAAAATTCCCTAGTGTCTCTTTGCAGAAAATTGCACCCCCACCCCCCAGTCCCAGGACAACCACGGATTAGATTTCTATCCCGACAAGATAGTTTTTTTGAGTGTTGCTGTGACAGGTGGCATTCTATTTAATGTTTCAGTGTTCCACATTTACAGTATTTTTTTTTGCTTCATTTTGTCTCTTATAAATACATCTTCTTATTTAAATACCTACCTTTCTTATCTTAATTTTAGGTGTAAAATTTCTCAAGTCATATTATTTTAGGGAAATATGGGCAACACAAGAATTATTGAGGTGTAGTACTGATTGCAGGGCACTATCACTTGTTGACAGTTTCAATCCTGTCATGGGCTTTTCACCTTTTTTTTTTTTTTTAAGATTTTATTTACTTATTTGACAGAGATCACAAGTAGGCAGAGAGAGAGGAGGAAGCAGGCTCCCTGCTGAGCAGAGATCCTGATGTGGGGCTTGATCCCAGGACCCTGGGATCATGACCTGAGCTGAAGGCAGAGGCTTTAACCCACTGAGCCACCCAGGCGCCTGAGCTTTTCGCTTTTTAACCAATAATAAGGACGGCAATAAATGTGGGTCCACAATGAGAGAGGATTCTTATGGAAGAAGATCTGCTCTGCCCAATCTTGTACCTGAGCCAGAAGCACTCAGCCAGCCGTCATTTAATCACTGGCTGTCTCTTGGCCATTCTTCTCTGGAGTAGGTCCCATGGCAGATGTTAGTCACAGTCACAGTTGGCGGGTGTCAACTCTCTGGATGTGAACTGTACCACGCAGAACCAAGTATCACGGTGAGAAAAACTACCATTTCTGCTTTCCTCCTTTCCGTCTACCCAGAAGGAAAAGGCTTTGTTTGTAGAGTGGTATGATTTCAGAATTCCCTGTGGAATACCACTAAAACATTTTTTTGCCCCAATTTTATTGAGACCACTTAAACATTTGGATATCTCTCCCTATGATCCTTAAAAGCTTGCAGGTACAACCCACTTGAGAATCCTGTAGACTAGAGTTCTCTGCCCAGTCCCAGCCGAAGACTGATACTGTCTTGTATAACAAGCTCCCATGTGTGGACTGTGGGTTGTATAAATTCCTGGAGAAATTGTTTTGAGTAGTCTCCTGTCTTCCTCAGACCAAACTATTGGTATATGAGTGAATGAGGGGAATGCTACTAGATGCAGAGCCTGGGCTTCACTCTAATTTCTTAAAAATAGTTTTAACCATTTGCATATGAAATTTAGTAATAATTTTCAATGCAGTTTAATTAGAGTAGGCTCTCCAGTGATCTGGAACTGTCGCTAAGCCAAACAGGTCTCAGGAGCTCAAAAACTTCTTTCTTGTGACCCTGTTGGAATTCCACATGGGTTTTGGCCACCTTGTGGAGGTCTAGTGTTTTTTATTTTTTAATTTTCTTTAAATTTATTAACATATAATGTATTATTTGCCCCAGGGGTACAGGTCTGTGAATCATCAGTCTTACACAATTCACAGCACTCACCATAGCACGTACCCTCCCCAGTGTCCATCACCCAGCCACCCTATCCCTACCCCCCACCCCCAGCAACCTTCAGTTTGTTTCTTGAGATTAAGAGTCTCTTATGGGGGGCGCCTGGGTGGCTCAGTGGGTTAAAGCCTCTGCCTTCAGCTCAGGTAATGATCCCAGGGTCCTGGGATCGAGCCCCGCATCGGGCTCTCTGCTCAGCGGGGAGCCTGCTTCCTCCTCTCTCTGCCTGCCTCTCTGCCTACTTGTGATCTCTGTCTGTCAAATAAATAAATAAAAATCTTTAAAAAAAAAAAAAAAAAGAGTCTCTTATGGTTTGTCTTCCTCCCCGGTCCCATTTTGTTTCATTTTTTTTCCCTCCTACCCGCCATGACCCACCAGCCTGCCTCTCAAATTCCTCATATCAGAGAGATCATATGATAATTGTCTTTCTCTGATTGACTTATTTTGCTCAGCATAATACCCTCTAGTTCCATCCACGTTGTTGCAAATGGGAAGATTTCAGTTTTTTAATGTCTGCATAGTATTCCTTTGCATCTGTATACCACATCTTCTTTATCCATTCATCTGTTGATGGACATCTAGGTTCTTTCCATAGTTTGGCTGTTGTGGACATTGCTGCTATAAACATTTGGGTGCACGTGCCCCTTCAGATCACTACATTTGTATCTTTAGGGTAAATACTCAGTAGTGTGATTGCTGGGTCATAGGGTAGCTCTATTTTAAACTTTTTGAGGAACCTCCCTACTATCTTCCAGAGTGGCTGCATCAGCTTGCATTCCCACCAACAGTGTAGGGAGGTCTAGTGCTTCTTAAGCCTGGGAGGACTGGGTATAATTGTGGAGAGAGGAGAGTACCAGAGTCTGAAAACAGTAGAAAATTGAAATGTTTTATTTACACTGACTCTTCTGCTGCGTTATGTCTATGTGAACAAGTCCAATCATGTTACCTGAAACTACTCTTTTTTTTTTTTTAAAGATTTTATCATTTGAGAGAGCGAATTGAGAGAGGCATGAAGTGGGGGGGGGCACAGAGCGAGAGGGAGAAGCAGTTTCCCAATGAGCAGGGAGCCTGGTACAGGGCTCGATCCCAGGACCCTGGGATCACAACCTAAGCTGAAGGCAGACGCTTAATCAACTGAGCTACCCAGGTGCCCCCTAAAACCATTCTTAAATTTAAGAAAGGAATTGTGATGATATATGTAGTGAATCAGTTTAGGAGAGTTTTTTTTCCCCTAGTCTTACAGAAATACATGTTCTTTATAAAAAACTTGAAAAATAGGAACTAAAAAAAAAGATTACCCATAGCTTCACTATCCACAACTGTGTTAACATTTTAATGGATTTCCTTCTAGTTCTCCTATGCACAGGTTATTTTAAACTTTTATGTTTTCATTATACAAGTAATTCCTGTTCATTTCCTACAAAAATAATAAAACATTGAAAAAATAGAGGAGTGTTAAAATCACACCAAATCCCACTATTGAGGGATAACATAACCAATAATATCCTGCTGTTTATCCTTCTATAACTTGTGTGTGTATGTGTGTGTGTCTGTCTGTCTGTGTGAGAGAGAGTGAAAAAAAGAAAGGAAAGAGAAATTATGTTTCTTCTGTATGAACTGCCTTGTAATTTGCTTTATTGTTAGGAAAAATCGTTTCATGTGAATAAATGTATTTCTGCTCATTTGTTTTAGATAGCTACATAACATTCCATTGTGTTTATATACAACAGTTATTTAGCCAATCCCTTAATATATTTTTTCATTCATTCATTTTATAAATATTTATTGAGTAACTGATTTGGGCTACTGTGACTAGAATAAGACAACCATGGATCTTCTCATGAAGCTAATTTTCTGTCTTGTACACCAACAATATTAAAAAGAAACTTAAAGATTAGCCTCATGATTTGGGGTGCCTGGGTGGCTCGGTCATTAAGCATCTGCCCTCGCTTGGCTCAGGTCGTGATCCTAGAGTCCTGGGGTCAAGTCGTGCATCAGGTTCCCTGCCCAGCCCGGAGTTTGCTTCTCCCCCCCAACCTTCACCCCACTTGTGCTCTCTCTCCGTCTCTCTCAAATAAATAAATAAAATCTTTTAAAAAAATTATCTTCATGATTTTAAATGATGGTGAGATGAGGGTACAGATAGAAAAACTCTTTTTGCCTAGAAATTTTGTTCTTAAGTGACTGATAACCATTGCTTTTATAATAAGTCTTCTTTAAGTAATCTTTTTTCAAAAACATTAAGTAAAAATGTTTCCTTTGCTTATTCAGATTAGCATAATTTAGATTATATGAGTCATTTTAGTAGACTTTCTAAATTTAGAATTTTGTTTATTCTTGATAAATGGCTTTACCCTTTCAAATAAAAATTTTTTTTCCAGAATATTTAAGGCTCTAAAAATCAGTATTCCTTCAGAAATAATGATAATTAACCAAAAATTTAAATTTATAAGTTAATTAATTTGGGGGACAACTTAAAAGCATAGTTTTTTCTTGGCATAATCTCTATCTTTAAAATGTATAAGACTTTCATGTGAGAGAACCCTATTTCTGCGTTTGTTGAATATAGAGAGTTGCACATTAACTTCACATGTGATCACAGCCAAGCTTGTCTACTCTTAAGCGTTACCTAGTTATAAATTGATGAAGCATTTTGAGGGGAAAGGATTTCCATAATTTATATCTGCAGCGTGCACTGGCGGTGGTGGGGGAGGGTGGTCTTAGCTAAAACTATTATTTAAGCCAGAACTATTTTGATATCTTGTGTACATAACATTCTAATTACCACTTACTTCAGTTTGGATAGTGAAATCTCTTTGTCCCTTATAGATAAAGACCCTAAAATGCCTTTGTCTAATTAGTGAATGTGACAAATGCTTTTATTTGGAAGCAGCATTTATTGTTACCAAGGAGGGGGTAATTTTTTCCATATCTATTTTTTTAGTTCATAGTGATATTGGAGTCTAAACAAATGTTTTTATTTTTCACTTTTGGTTTCTTACAAAAATATTCTAAACTTTGAAGGTAAAAAAAATTTTTTTAAACAGAACCTAAATAGTAATAGCTCTTTAACATTTGATCTGGTGTTAAGACTCAGAAGATTTTCTGTAGCCATGTATGCTAGTGTTTGATCATAGCTTTGGAGCACTCCACAGCTTATGGTTCAAGTGTTCTCTTTATGCTATTTCTTTCTTTAATTCCTTATTTTTTGAGATTTGTTTTCCGGAAAGATCTACCTTTCCTTCTCAAAAACAAGTGTGTCAAAAGGAGCTTTGATTATCATGTTATCTCTTATTTATCCAGCCATTCTAGCACACACCCAAAACATTTTTTTTTTTAATTGGGCATCCCCCTGGGATAGATTGTCTGCTTGTCTTATGACTTTAATGATGTCACCTGAAGCACAGGTCTGAGTTGAAGAACTCAACCTCATAGATGATATTCAGGTCCCTTTTAGCTGTCATGATTCACAACCTGTAAGTTCTCTTTGTTAACCCTCAAGAGATTTTTCAGACTTAAGATTCTATACTTCTGAGAACTTATTATTCTAAGAGGAAGGCGCTGAAAACATGCCGGTTTAAGTACAGGCCTGGCTCTGATGCTAACTAGGATTGTTAAGTCTTTGAGCCAGTGACATATTTCCCTGTGGCCTCAGAAAATTGAAGGTCTCTTCTAGCTTCCCAATTAACATGTCTGAGTGTTGTAAAACTAAAAATAATAATAGAAATAACTAACATTTATTGAGCCTCAATGCGTCAGAAAGTGTGCTGAGTACTTCACCAGATTATCTGCTTTAATCTTTTCAGCAATCCTTTTGAGGGTAGGTATTATGATAACATGGCTATCTTTGGGGATGATAGGTTTATGGAGAGTTATCAAGGGATTCTAGGGGTGTGTGTGTGTGTGTGTTTTAAGATTTTATTTATTTGACAGAGAATGAGAGAGCATCGGGGGGAGGGTCAGAGGGAGAAGCAGACTCCCTGCTGAGCAGGGACCCCAATGTGGGAATTGATCCTGGGACTGCAAGATCATGACCTGAGCTAAAGGCAGTCACTTAACCAACTGAGCCACCCAGGCAGCCCTCTAGGGGTGTGTCCTAATAGTGCATACTTTATTTTTAACAATGAAATTACAAAGGACAACCAGACCCCTTCCACCAAATGCCCCTTGGTATCATCATAGAGATGAAACTAAATAGAGCGCAATTTTTTGAGTAATTGGGTTATTCAAAAAGGAAGAAGTTAAGACACCTTGGTGGCTGCCCAAAGGCAGCTGAAGCTTCAGATGGGTCCTTGCACCCACTGAGGCTTGTCACACTAGAACTGCAATGCTTAGGTTCAGCTTTTTTTTTTTTAATAAACTTATCAAATGTTAAAAGAATTAAAAGCTTCCCATTTATAGTACAAGAAAACCTAGAACTATTGAGTTTTTTGTATAAAAAACGAAATGTGTTGTTCCCTATGTGGTAGTTTAGTTCTCTGTGTCAAACGCTACCCTCCTTTCTTTATCTTCACCACAAAAATGTACAAATCCAAATAGTCTTGTTCCTTTCATAGGCACAACAACAAAAATAAGTAAGAAAGATTTTATACTTACATGATAGTGTAAATTATACATAAATGTGCAAAACTGTCAATAATTCAACGTGTAAAGAAATACACTTAATAGAATGGACTCTGTAAATTTCGTTAAAGTTTTTATGATTGAATCAAATTAAATGATTAACATAGCTTATTTGTGTACTAATGAAATATACTTGCAACTAAGATTTATGATAAGCATGTTGCATTTATTATATTTAAGAAAAGTCAGCATACATTTTTATTTTCAGCAGTTGACTTGAATTCACTTTGACATCTTCAGGTTTTCATCATTTCAGTCTTCAAAGTGCTTATTAGCATTTCCTTGTCAAAGTTGAAGCTTACTTAGCTCTTTGAAACTGACAACAGACCTCTGAGTTGACAGTCACCTCCTAAATAAATAAGATTGTGAAGGCCGCTGAAGTGTTTTTCAAACCAATACCCTAGGGACTATACATAAAACTATAGAGAGTTTATTATAATTTAGAAGCAAACATAAAAGAAAAATGAAACAAACAAAAACCATCTTGTCTTTTTAACACAGTTTGACAATGGTATCATTTTCTGTGGTATCTCAGAAGCAGGGGAACCAGTAACAATAAATAAGGATTAACATTCATTACTATGGAAAGAAAAAATTAAGGATATTATTACTAATGATAACATTTTTGAGAAATAAAGTAATGAAGAAAGTAAAAAAATTAATATAAAATAAACTTGGGAAGTTCTAAAATATGCAGTCATAAACAGTTTTTGATCAGAATCAAATCAGATCAAAGTACTCACAAATGAAACTTTATATAAAATAGAGATGGCTGCAGAAATTTTGATTCATTAGATTCAATACAGGGTCCAGACACCCATTAATATACATGTCTTTCTTTTTCTTTTTTCTTTTTTTTTAGATTTTATTTATTTATTTGAGAAAGAGAAAGAGTATGTGTGAGCAGGAGGCGGGGCTAGGGGGAAAGACAGAGAGGGAGGGAGAGGGACAAGCAGACTCCCCACTGAGCATGGAACCCAATTCAGGGCTCAATCCCACAACCCTGAGATCATTACCTGAGTCGAAATGAAGAGTTGGATGCTTAACCGACAGTCACCCGGGTGCCCCAATTTACGTATCTTTCTATATATGAGAGAGAGCAAAAAAGAGATTGCGACTGAATATATAGTGTGTGTGTGTGTGTGTGTGAGATCCTGTTGCACAGTAAGGATTATAAGTAATGGATTAGTTTAGTGCTTCTCAAGCATTTTGGACTGAGGAGATCTTTACACTTTGAAAATTGTTGAAAACCTCAACAATTTGGGCCATACCTATTGACATTTACTATATTGGAAATTAAAACAGATTTTTTTAAACGTCTAGTAATTCATTTAAAAAAGAGTAAGCCCATTACATGTTAATGTAATGGCATTATTATTAAGATAATCATATTTTATTAAATTTACTTAGAAGAGTGGTATTTTTTACATTTCTCTTAATCTCTTTGTTGTCTTAATACTGAGGAAACTATTGGATTCTCAGATGCTTCTGGATTCAAGCTGTGGTGATATGTTACTTTTTAAAAAAAGAATTGCTTATTTATTTTGAGAGAGAGAGCAAGAGGTCATGGTCAGTGGCAGAGAGAGAGAGAGAGAGAGAGAAAGTTAAGGAGTGCGGAGCCCAATGCGGGGCTCGATGCCAGGGCCCTGAGATCACTAGCTGAGCCAAAACCAAGAGTCAGATTCCTAACCCATTGCACCACCCAGGCGAACCATGTGGTGATATGTTATTTTAGTACAAGCATTATGAGGAGAATCTGACCTCATACAAATAATGTGCATTTGGGAAAATAAGGAGTATTTGAATAGCCTTTTCAGGTATTTGTGGATATTTGTCTTTGGTATATCACCAAAACTACATAAATGGTAATGTCTTTTCTTATTGAAGTATAGTTAACATACAATAATATTCATTTCAAGCACAATATAGTAATACATTTATTTACATTACAAAATGATCACCATGAAAAGTCTAGTCACCATCTTTTACTATACAAAATTATTGCAATATTATTGACTGTATTCCCAGTGCTGTACTTTGACTTATATTTTTAGTAAATGGAAGTTTGTACCTCTGAATTCCTCTCACCTATTTCGTCCAGCTCTCCACTCTGTTACCCTCTGACAACCACCAGTTCTCTGTATTTATGAATCTATTTCTGTTTCATTTGTTCACTTACTTTTTTTTCTTCAGATTCCAAATATAAGTGAAATCATATGGTATTTGTCTTTCTCTGACTTATTTCACTTAGCATAATACCTTCCAGGTCCATCCATGTTGTTGCAAATAGCAAGATTTTACTCTTTTTTATGGCTGAATAATATTCCAGTATGTGTATATATTTATGTGCCTCTGTGTGTGTGTGTGTGTGTGTGTGTATGTGTGTGCATGCACAACTGAATAAGTGGTGTATATATATGCCACACTCACAGATGTGTGTCTGTGTATATTATACCTGGATAAGTGGCAGTTTCTTAAAGGTTAACTTGCAGTGGTATTAGCTAAAACCTTCACAGTAAGCATTTCTTCCTCTGGTACACTAAAATCCATGGATCTGTTGTGAACTCTGAATGGATCTTCCAACTATGCATGATTCTGTAGTATCGTGCTTTGGTCATTTGGAAAATAATCGGTTCACTGAGTTCTGCAGATCTAAACATTGACACATTTCTTTATACAATATCAAAAAATTGCGTTTGTTAATATCACCATTGATCTCATCAGAAAACTTATTTAAGTGGCGGGAAGCAGCTTGTATGTTCAAGGTGACAGATACAAAATTTCCAAAATTCTTTTTTTTTTTTTTTCTCACTTCAAATTTTGAATTTTTTTGAGAGTCCGTTGTTTTTCTTGATGTGGCTGGCTCACTTTGTTCATTTTTGAGAAAATGCCAAGTCAAAATAACTAATATTTATATTAATTATTCTTCCAAGTTAAAAATGTTATTCCATGGAAAAAGCAACAACCTCAGCTTGCAGCTCAAACAATACTTTTCCTCAAGAAAACCATCCTTACCAGGAACCCACATACCTTTTACATCATTTTGAATGACACTAACTCTCTGTTGAAGAGTTTTTTAAAATGTGGAGGTGTAAAACTCTAAACTTAATCTAATCTACAGCAGAAACAACAGAGGAGACAGAGTTAGGAGGAAAAAAGTCTAAATATGTGACCCACAATCAGTAATTTAACATGCTCTTTATTGTTCGTTAAAAGTAGAACCATTGGTAGAAAATAATGCATTAAATGCTATACTTAGGATTTCAAAGACTGGGTTCTTTAAAAAATGGAAGCAAGGAAATATTATTCAACTGATGACATGGTTTGGTATTTCTAACAGTGAAAAAATGTAACAAAAGCATCCAAAGAGAAAAAAAAAAAATCTACAGCTGATCCTGCAGGAGGAGATATTTTAGGCAAGTTATTTTTTTAAACATCATACTTCTTATTTTAATGTCTTCCTTATTAAGACATACATTTGAAAATAGTTTCATCTTGCAGTTTTATAACAAGTTGTGGGTTTGAGTTCTTGGGAAAAAAATAATCGAACTTTAAACGAAACTTACTAATGGTAGATACTGTGCAAATTCCCTTTTCTTTCTAACATCATTACAGAGGGGGTTTATTCATCAAAAATTCCATTGCACTTTGCCCTGTTCCTCCAGTAATAGTTGTTTGGTCCTCCATATTCATTTAAACACAATGCTTCAACCATCGTTAGGATTGAAAACTGCAGGTCATGAATCCTGAGCTTCCTTTATGTTTCAGGTAGCACCTGTTCTCTTAACACAACACATGTTTTTAATTCAGTCTCATTCTTTAGTCAGCTGTGTTGCTAAGATACCTATGTTGTCACAAATTTCCTAACATGTTTTCAGTTCATATTTGCATACATTTTGGCTGTCAAATGAGGAAACAGTATTTAAATTGCCCTTCTTCTTTGCACCCCTGGCCAACTGTTACTTTTTTAAAACCCATGATAAAAGATATTTTAAGGCATGATCATTATAAGAAAATAGCCATTTTCCTTGTATCAAATATGCTCTGACAGTATCTCAAGGGCAGGAGGCTAGAGTCATCCAGACAAGCATTCGTTTATGAGTCCGAAGAATTCAGTGAGTCTTAAAACTGTGCCATGAACTTTTCTACTCCTTCTTTCATCATTGATTTTTTTATTTTCATTCTTTCAACATTTAGCCCCTACTTTAGTCCAAGCACTGTTAGGTGATAAGCCTGATGCCAACGATGATAATGGTACCAGCATCGTCACCGACACCTAGTCTGGGAGAGCTCTCTATGCTAGGTACTAAAAATGCATGCTTTACACACATTCCCTACATTCCACATACATTATTTCATCTCATCCTCCCAACAATGCTATGAGGTAGGTACTGTTATCATTTCAGTTTTACACATGAAGAAACTGGAACTTACCCCCGACAAGGTCCCATAACTATAGTAAGTGGAGCAGAGAACTTTTATGGATAGTCTTTACTCAGGAGCCAAGCTTTTAACTATGTAACTGTAGATAACACTGAACTTCCGTTTTAGGGGCACCTAGGTGGCTCACTTGGTTGAGTGTGAGACTCTTAATATTGGCTCAGGTCATGATCTCAGGGTCATGAGATCAAGCTATGTGTTTGGCTCATGCTCAGTGTGGAGTTGGCTTGTCCCATTCCCTCCCCCTCTGCCCTCTACTCTTCCACTTGCTATCTCTCTATACATATCTAAAATGAATAACTAAAATCGTAAAAAAACTTTTTAAATGAACTCTTTATGGATGGAATTATTAGGAAGATTGAGGAGGAATTTTTTTTTTTTAAAGATTTTATTTATTAGCGGGAGCGAGCACAAGCAGGGGGAAAGGCAAAGGGAGAAGTGAACGCCCCGCTGAGCTGCGAGCCCCATGCAGGGCCCGACCCCAGAACCCTGAGATCATGACCTGAGCCAGGGGTAGTCACTTAACTGACTGAGCCACCTAGGTGCCCCAAGGAGGAATGTTTATAAACAGCAGCTCCCTGCTTGCATTATTTCTGATCAAAGGACTGTATGAGGTGGTCACCAAACTGCCCTGTGGTTTCAGTGTTAGAGGCTCGTGAAGACACTCCCAGATTGGGAGAAGAAAGAGATCTGGGACGTAGAGATGTGTAGAAGTCCCCTGAGAGAGTCTCAGAAGGATTGGTAGAAGAGGAAGCAGCTTGGAAGGAGGACATGGGCATAGATTTCATAAATAAATTCAGTTTTTGTTAGAGAATGTGGTCATCGGGATTAAAACATGATGGAATAAATCCATTATCCATCTAGTACTTATCCCAGTTATAATTGATTCATTAAGTATGTATTTATTTGTTTAATACCAGGTCCTTGCAAAAATAGCTAGGGCTCTATTTTCCAGTATTCACCAGTTTCACTAATGCCTAGAACATAGATATTCAATAAAATATTTTTTGAATGAAAGCTATTTAGAACTTTGTATTGTACTTATATAATTTGGCCATTTCTATATTTTCTTTTAATGAATTAGTGGGCCCTATGAAGTGTTTATACTTTCTCAGACCACATGTCCCAAATTCTTAATTTTTTAGATTATATTCTTTTAAAGATAAAATGTACCTAATTGTGTAATCACTGCTTTGGCCAGTTTGGAATCTTTCTTATCAATATAAGACTTAGTTAATTGTTTACCCATGAGCTTGAAATGGCTTTCCACCTTGTAAATTATGTATGTCTTTTTGGTGAATTTTAATGGAAAGCTTAATTACCTCTTTCTAAAGACAGCTTAGTTAGTTGCTCAAGAGACTAATCTCTCAATCCATTGGTTTGGAGGGTGGTTTTGTTGATTTGTTTTTATCTAAGGAACACAAAAAGCCAGTGCAAAAACAAATATAAAAACAAACAAAAAAAAGCAAGCTGCTCCATAACTCTCCTTGAAGCCCCGATAGACATTTGTCAAATGGTCTGCATATATCTAATTAAAAGCAACATAAAACTTTACTCACCACCATCTAAATAATAAAGACGGCTTTTAATTGCTAGAAATGAATCACCAAGGCTGACCATACTTCTCTATAAACCACTCGTCAGGCTTAGAACTGAACTGGGGGTGGTCATTTTAAGGTGTAAATACTTCTCCTTGCTCTTGGTTCTGGGTCTTTGTAAACCTGGGCCTTCCTAAGGTGAGAGGCATTCTCATGCCATGTTAAGTGATCATATCCCTGGTGTCAGGGAAGCAGAGTGGATTAGAGAGAGAATAGAGTGTGAAGTCAGGAGGGCTTGGTTTCCATCATGGCTCCTTTGCTTACTGATTATCTGCAAATACCTTAGCATCATAGAATTTTCCTTCTGAAGAACAGGATTGGATACAATGCAGTGGTTTATGTGACAAAGCACTTTGTAGAACCTAAAGCTCTGTGTAAGTGTTACTGAGCGGGGGACAGCCTAAAAGCCAGACTTGGAATTTTTTTTTTAATCAAAATACGCAGAAGAATACAGTAATGAAAGTTCTTGTAAAGTAAGACTAGGACAAGATCATGAAGCCAGTTACCTCACAGATAACTTTGTGCTATGTGACATGGCCCTAGAACCAGGGATCTGCCTGGACCTCCCTCAGTCACCCAGGCCTGCTCTCCTGAAACTAGCTTGTGTGCTTCCTGCTACAAGGCAGGGACATGCTAAGCCTCAGGAGAAATACGACACATCTTCCTAAACCATCACTTTTGGCCCAGTAGTAATTGATTGAAAACATTTTTTTATGGGTATGCTATTGGGGGACCTTAGAGAGCCACCCCTGGGTCCCTGCATGTCCCTGTTCACTATTGGTTACTCTTGGGGACATTTTAGTGGGAAAGGTAGTAGAGCTCTAGCTCAAGCTAGCCAGAGAGCCTTAAATAACATTTGACCTTCTCAACCTAAGATCTTTGCTTGCTCCTTAAATCATCCTCCATTAACCTATCCTTTGTGGAGGTGGAAAGCAGCAGGGTAGATCCCTCCCAGTACAAGAAAATGTCACTGAAAGATGGAGGTTAAATTCTCCTTTAATCTTTTCTTCTTCCACCTCGCAGGAAGTTGGTTGCAGTCTTTCTGTCTTATTGACTAATGTACTAGTCACTTCTGGGCCTGGTCCCCGTACCTTAAATTACTCTTCAGATGTCCAGCTCCATATGGGACACTACATACATATACATATACATATACATATACATATACATATACATATACATATACATATACATGTGTGTGTATGAATATATAGAGATGGATAAGGATACATAAAACATGGGGCACTTGGGTGGCCCATTCGGTTAATCATCTGTCTTTGGCTCAGGTCGTGATCCCAGGCTCCTGAGATCAAGTACCACATCGGCCTGTCTGCTCAGTGGGGAGCCTTCTTCCCCCTCTGCCCCTTGCCCTCACCCATGTGCATGTTCTCTCTCTCTCGAGTAAATAAAATCTTTAAAAAAAAAAAAAAGAATACATAAGATATATATGCGTATGTGTGTGTGTATGTATATGTATATATAGAAGAATCTTATCTTTTGTAAGTTAGAGTTTGTTAAAGTTCTCTTAATTTCATTAGGATCCTTTGAACTAGTAAGAATTTCAGAAAGTGAAATACTATAGACATGATATAAAAGGTTGATTTTAGCAAGTGCCCAGAAAGAGGCTATTTTTACTTTTTTTAAAACATCATTATCTTGATGTAAAACATGCCACATGGCAGTGTCATTACAAGAAAACACGTTAATGTCTAGCACTGAGGTGAACAATGAACACATCTATGAATTACGCTCATGCTTACAATTCTTCTCAGGGTAATTGTTAGGAAAGTTAAGTTTTTTGCCTTCAGGCCACTCTTGCCATGTTCAGATAACAAAAACAGGTTTTCAAAATAGTTATGTTTGAATGGTATATGTTCACAAATATACCTCATACCATGTGTCAGAATTTAACTTTATTGACGCTTTGAAATAGTAAAATAAATTATAATTAGAATATTTTAATTGGACTATACATAAAGGAAATAAGCTTTTTGTACCTTAAGTTTAAGTAAGTTGGTACATGTCCTTTTTAAAGTAACCAAAACACAAGGACTTCATCCCAGCCTAGTCCGTGAAAGTCACTGGAGGAAGAAGAAAACTAAATTTTTATTGTGATAAGCTGTTGATTGTGAAATGTTTACTGGACTGCAATAGTTTGAAATAACCTCACATGGCAATTTAAAATCTGAAAATACTCCTCATTATATAGGTCTGAGTTGGCATTTTAGTTGTAATTTTCAAATATGTAACTAAAAGCTTTCTGTAAATGTGAAATGTCTGCGATTCAAGAGTTTTGCTGTGGTTGTTTGTAAGGTGTTTGTGCTCCTCTAATTTCATCTGTGTTGTTATTGAATAATAACAGTGTTTCTTTAAGTCTTGCAGATAATATACCAAAAATATGGGTAAAACAAAAATCAAGAAATCAATGATAACCTTTCCTACATTAGGAAAAATTCATTGAGGTGGAAAAACTGAGAATTTCCCATGGAGGCCAATTTGAGCTTTTCATTAAGAACAACCAGAAAAGAATATTGTTATGATCAGCAGCATCCAACCGGTCGTTGCCAGTGGCTGAATATTGGAAGGTGTTAGACTAGAATGTGTAATGGGTTATTTTATGTATATTAAATATATATATTACTTTGTCATTACATAACTCAGGGTAAGAAAACATCTTCCATTTATTTTATTTTTCCAAAGCACCTATTATATAAATTGTTATCAATATATCAGGGGTAAAATCTAGTATCCTTTAGGAACTTGTAAGTGAAAACTTGGGACTGTGGTTTAGGAACTCTCTTTAAAATAGCCATTTATGATATTTGAACAGAAGTATGCAAAACCTCATAAAGAGACTCCTGGAAAAAGACTCAAAGAGGTGGAAGTTGCTTGGTCCGTCTAAGCAGTGGTCTATAATGAGGGAGCCCCACTAACTGGGCAGTGAGTGTTTTGTATATGAGCAGGGCTGTCCTGGCTGGATAGGGCTCACCTCCGCGTTCAGTACCAGCTCATCTAACCCACTTGACTTGCTCTGATTCCTTTCTCATCAGCATCCTAATCATTTTTTTGTTTCCAGTATAGGTATGTTACCAAAGGAAAGAATGTTGATCACCCAGTTTATGATAATTATATCTTATACCTTACTATAAACTAGACATGTCATTCTGCTTTTACCTTATCAGTTTTATGAGCTTGGTATTATAATGTCACTCTCTCTTGAGAAATAAATATGATCACCTTGAGTTTTTGAGCCTACAAGACTGGGTCCCAGAAAAAAAGCCTGTAGTAAATTAGTCAGAGCTGCCTTGTGGGGAACTGGAGATGGCCAAGCTGGTCTTTCCCAGTAGATCCACCCAAGTCTTTATACCCCTGTGTGCTGAATGAGTAGGAACCTTCCTTTCTCCTTTGATTTTCTATTACAAACACAGAGAACGTCACAGAGTTCATTTAGTGGAGGACTTCGAAAAGTTCGTGAGTTGGCTGCTCTCAGTCAGAGCCAGGCTTGGAAACCGGGCTGTGCGCCATTCCACCCCCTCTCCGGGCCTGGTGCTCTTCGTGCAGAGTGCAAAACACTCCCGCCAAACTGTTGCTTGGAAAATTTGATCTTTTCTGTCGTTTCTTGAAAAAATAAGGAACACAGGGCTGTACTTTTTTGTTTGCATTATGTTTTCATATGTCCTGTGTTTAAAATTATTGCATACGAGTCTGTCAGGGAACATTTGAGAGTATACAGAATTTGATGGTGTCCATGTTAGTGTAATTTAAATTTATTATACACTGAACTGAGTGCACTGATGTGCTTTATTATCTGTTTAGATGGATATTATGTTAATGCTAGAGGAGCTATGTAATGAAGACCAAGTTAGGAATTACAATGTGACTGATGCCAGTAGCATAAAAATTTAGAGCCCTAGCAGAATGTAAGGGTTTCATGTGCAACATAAAAAGTTATTTATCCTAACATAACTAAAGGAATTTATTAAGTTCTGTATAGATGTTTTTACTGTTTGACTTAAAATGTATTTGAAATTTTTGATTAAGTGATGAATATGGTGGATACTCTAAATTCTTATGAAAGCAATACTAAAATATCTAGGGATCTAAAGGGTATCAGAATTTAAATGACCTAGAAATTTATTCAAATGATAGCCTTTCAGAATTGCATGTTAACAAAAGATAATTTGAGAAGCAGGACAGTTCTAGAGGAAAGACACGGAATTTGAAGTCACATAGACCTGGGTTCAAATTCTATTCCTCCTACATACCGAATGACCTCGGGCAAGGTACTTAATCTTCTTAAGCTTCTGTCTCACCATTTATAAAGTCAGAATTGTAATGTCTAGTTTATTGATTGTTTTAACAACTAACCTACATCATCTATTTGAAGCATTTCCTAGTATGGTAACATGCAGTTATCAGTTAATGTAATGTGACATATTGTCACTAAGTACCTTGCAATATATTCCATTCTTGACTCTAATGGAGAGAAAAATTAGGTTATAAATTATAATTCAGGAGAAAAGGTATGAATAATCTGTGTATCTAGGGTGAGCTTTGCTTAGATCCACAAATCTTCATGATACAACTTGATATTGGGGGTTAGGAAAGCTGTTTTTAATTGAATTAGTTACTCACGGTGTTACATTAGTATTAGGTATACAGCATAGTGATTGTACAATTGTCCAATTCTGTATGTTATGCTATGCTCACCACAACTGTAACTACCATCTGTCACTATACTACGGTGACATATATACACTATAATACAGTGACATATACTATGGTAATAAACTGACTGTATTCCCTATGCTGTATATTTCATCCCTGTGACTTAGTCATTCCATAACAAGATGCCTGTGTCTACCATTTCTCCTCACCCATTTTGCCTATCCCCGCCCTTTTGGGCAACCAACAGTTTGTTCTCTAGGTAAGGTCTAATTCTGCTTTTGTTTGTTTTGTTTTGTTTTTTTAGATTCCACATCTAAGTGAAATCATGTTATTTGTCTTTCTCTGTCTGACTCACTTTACCTAACATAATACCCTCTATTTTGTTGCAGTTAGCAAGACCTCATTCTTTTTTTTATGGCTGAGTAATACTCCATTTTGTGTGTGTGTGTGTGTGTGTGTGTGTGTGTGTATCTCACATCTTTCTCCATTCATCTGTGGATGGATGCTTCCACATATTGGCTACTATAAACAATGGTACAGTAAACATAGGGGTACATGTATCTTTCCTAATTAGTGTTTTCAACTTTGGGGAATAAATACCCAGTAGTGGAATTTCTGAATCATATGGTATTTTCAATTTTTTGAGTAATCTTCATACTATTTTTCATAGTAGTTGCACCAAAATTTTACATTCCCACCAACAGAGCATGAGGGTTCCTTTTCTTCAACATCCTTACCAACATTTGTTGTTTCTTGTCTTTTTGACTCTAGTTGTTGTGACATGTGTATCATGATATCTCACTGTGGTTTTGATTTGCATTTCCCTGATGATGAGTAATGTTGAACATCTTTTCATGTCTTTCGACCATCTGTCTTCTTCAGAAAAATATCTGTTTAGGTCCTCTGCCCATTTTTAATAAGATTATTTGGCTTTTTGGTGTTGAGTTCTGTCAATTCTTTATATATTTTGGATACTAACCCTTTATTATATATGTCCGCTGCAAATTTCTTCTCCCATTCAGTAGGTTGCCTTTTTATTTTTTTTGATGGTTTCCTTTATTTTGGTATAATCCCAATAGTTTATTTTTGTTTTTGTTTCCCTTGCCTGAGGAGACACATCTAGAAAAATGTTGCTGAGGCCTTTATGTCTTAGAGATATGTCAAAGAGATATTGTCAAATGTCAAAGAGATATTGCCTATGTTTTCTTTAAGTTTTGTGGTTTCAGATCTCACATTTAGATATACTTTACTCCATTTTGAGTTCATCTTTATATATGGTGTGAGAAAAGAGTCCGTTCTTTTACGTGTAGCTGTCCAGTTTTCCCAGCATCATTTATTGATGAGACTGTCTTTTCCCCACTGTATATTCTTGTCTCCTGTGTCATAGATTAATGGGCGATCTAAGCATGGGTTTATTTCTGGGCTGTCTGTTCTGTTCCATTGATTTGTGTCTGTTTTTGTGCCAGTCCCGTACTCTTGATTACTACAGATATTTAATATATCTTGAATTCTGGGGCTGTAATAACTCCATCATTGTTCTTTCTCAAGAATGCTTTGGCTTTTGGGATCTTTTGTGGTTCCATACAAATTTTAGGATTATTTGTTCTAGTTCTGTGAAAAATACTCTTCGTATTTTGATAGGAACTGTATTGAATCTGTAGATTGCTTTATTGTATGGATATTTTAACAACATTAATTCTCCAATTCATGAGCATGGAATATTGTTCCATTTGTTTGTGTCATCCTCCATTTCTTTCATCAGTGTTTTTTAGTTTTTAGAGTATAGGTTTTTCACCTCCTTGGTTAAGTTTATTCCTAGTTATCTTATTCTTTTTGGTACAGTTATAAATGGAATTGTTTTCTTAATTTCTCTTTCTACTACCTCATTATTAGTATATGGAAACACAACCTTTTTCTGTATATTAATTTTGTGTCCTGTGACTTTACTTGTTACTTCTAATAGCTTTTTGGTGGATTCTTTAGGTTTTTCTATGTATAACTATCATGTCATCTGCAAACAGTGACAGTTCAGTGTCTTCTTTATCAATTTGGATACCTTTTGTTTCTTTTCCTTGTCTGATTGTTATGGCTAGGACTTCCACAACAGTGTTGAATGAAAGGCGTGAGAGTGGATATCCTTGTCTTTTTCCTAATCTTAGGGGAACTCAATTTTTCACCTCTAAGTGTAATGTTAGCTGTGTGTTTTTTATATCCTTTATTATATTGAGGTATGTTCCCTCTAGACCTGTTTTGTTGAGGGTTTTTAATCATGAATGGGTATTATACTTTATCAGATGCTTTTTCTGCATCTTTTGAGATGATCATGATTTTTTCTTAAAGATTTTATTTATTTGAGAGAGAAAGAGAGAAAGACAGAGCACTGGGAGGCAGAGCAACAGAGGGAAAGGTAAAAGCAGGCTTCCCGCTGAGCTGGAAGTCCAAGGCAGGGCTGGATCTCAGGACCCTGAGATCATGACCTGAGCCAAAGGCTTAGCTGACTGAGCCACCCAGGCAGCCCAAGAGGATCGTGATTTTTATCTTTCATTTTGTTGATGTGGTGTTTCATCCTGGTTGATTTGCAAATATTGAATCATCCTTGCATCCCCAGAATAAATTCCAGTTGATTGTGGTGACCAATCCTTTTAGTGTATTGTATAGTATTGTTTGCTAATATTTTGTTGAGAATTTTTGCCTTTATGTTAAAGGATATTTTGTATCAGGGATATTGCCTTATAGTTTTCTTTTTTCATGGTGTTTTTGTCTGGTTTTGGTACCAGAGTAATGCTGGACTCAACGAATGTATTTGGAAACTTTATCTTCTAATTTTTGGAATAGCTTATGGAGAAGAGGTGTTAATTCTTGTTTAAATGTTTGGTAGAATTTGCCTGTGAATGCATCCGGTCTTGGACTTTAATTTGTTGGGAGTTTTTTGATGACCAATTCTCTTTCATTATTAGTAATTAGTCTGTTCAGATTTGCTATTTCTTCATGCTTCAGTTTTGTTTGTATGTTTCTAGAAATGTATCCATTTCTTCTAGGTTGCCCAATTTGTTGGCATGTAATTTTTTATAGTATTCTCCTAGAATTCTTTTTATTTCTTGGATGTTCGTTGTTTCTTCTTTTTCTTTTCTGATTTTACTTATGTGGGTCTTCTCCCTTTTATTCTTGATGAGATTGCCTAAAGGTTTATGAATTTTGTTTATCTTTTCAAAGACCCAGCTCTTGATTTCATTGACCTTTTCTGTTGTGTTTTAGGTTCTATTTCATTTATTTCTGCTTTGATCTTCATTATTTCCTTTCTTCTACTAACTGTGGTCTTTGTTCTTTCTTTTTCTACTTCCTTTAGGTGTAAGTCTAGATTGTTTATTGGAGTTTTTTCTTTTTCTTGAGGTAGGCCTGTATCAGTATAAATTTCCCTCTTAGAACTGCTTTCACTGTATCCCAAAGGTTTTGGACCATTGTGTTTGTATTTTCATTTGTCTCCATGTATTTTTTTTAATTTCTTTATTGACCCATTGGTCTTTTAGTAACATGTTCTTTAGCCTCTACATGTTTGTGGTTTTTCTCTAGTTTTGTTTTTTGCTTGTAATTGATTTCTAGTTTCATAGGTTTATAGTCAGAAAAGATGCATGATATGATTTCAGTATTCTTAAGTTTATTGAGACTTGTTTTTTGCCTAATATGTGATCTGTCTTGGAGAATGTTCCATGTGCACCTGAAAAGAATGTGTATTCTACTGTTTTGGGATGGAAGGTTCTGTGTATATCTGTTAAGTCCATCTGGTCTAATGTGTTATTCAGGGCACTGTTTCCTTATTGATTTTATGCCTGGATGATCTATCCATTGATGTAATTGGGGTACTAAACTGCCCTACTATTATTGTATTACTGTCAGTTTCTTCCTTTATGTCTTTTAATATTTGCTCTATGTGTTTAGGTGCTCCAATGCTGAGTGCGTAAATGTTTACAATTGTTATATCTTCTTGTTGGATTGATCCTTTTATCATTATGTAATGCCCTTGTCTCTTGTTACAGTCTTTAAAGACTCTTTTGTCTAGATTTTGCTACTTCAGCTTTTTTTCCCTTTCATTTGCATGAAATATCATTTTCCTTCCATTCACTTTCAGTCTCTATGTGTGTTTGGGTCTGAAGTGAGTATCTTCTGGGCAGCCTATACATAGATCTTGTTTCTTTATCCACTTCACCACCCTCACCACCCTATGTCTTTCGATTGGAGCATTTAGACAATTTACATTCAAAGTAATTATTAATAGCTAAATACTTGCTACCATTTTATTCATTGCTTTCTGTTTGTTTTTGTACTTCTTTGTTCTTCTCTTGCTCTCTTTCTTTTTGGTTGATGCTTGACTGTTATTCTTACCTTTCATTCTCTTTATTTTTTGTGTAGATACTGTGGGTTCTGGGTTCATATATAACATCCTTAGTATATATTAATCTATACCAAGTTGATAGTCATTTAAGTTTAAATCAAACACATTCTTTAAAAACTACTTTATTTCCTCTGCCATATTTTATGTATATGTTGTCCTATTTTACATCTTTTCATTTATAATTTTTTTTTATTTATCACCTTTTCTTTTCCACTTAAAGCAGTTCCTTTAACACTTCTTATAAGGCCAGTTTAGTGGTGACGAACTCCTTTAACTTTTGTTTTTGTGGGAAACTCTCCCTCTCCTTCCATTGTGAATGATAACCTTGCTGGGTAGGGTATTCTTGACTGTAGGTTTTTTTTCTTTAAGTTTTTTGAATATATCATGCCACTCTCTTCTGGCCTGCAAAGTTTCAGCTGAAAAATCAGCTGATAGCTTCATGGGGTTCCCTTGTATGTAACTATTTATTTGTCTTTTGCTGCTTTTAAAATTCTCTTTACCATTAATCGTAAACATTTATTTTTTTTAAAGATTTTATTTATTTATTTGACAGACAGGGATCACAAGTAGGCAGAGAGGCAGGCAGAGAGAGAGGGAGTAAGCAGGCTTCCTGCTGAGCAGAGACCCCGATGCGGGGCTCGATCCCAGGACCCTGAGATCATGACCTGAGCTGAAGGCAGAGGCTTAACCCACTGAGCCACTCAGGTGCCCCAATCTTAAACATTTAAATGATTGTTTGTCATGGTGTGGACATCCTTGGATTCATCTTGTTTGGAATTCTGTTTGCTTCCTGAACCTGGGGTTTCCTTCCCCAGGTTAGAGAAGTTTTCAGTCATCATTTGTTCAGGTAAGTTTTCTGCCCCTTCATCTCTCTCTTCTTCTTCTGGGACCTCTATAATGCAAATGTTTTTTGACTCGATGTTGTCTAAGAGATCCCTTAACCTCCTTTTTATAAATTCTTTTTTTCCTTTTTAATGTTCAGCTTGGTTGCTTTCCACTAACCCATATTTCAGATTACTGCTCTGTTCTTCTCCCTCTACTAATCTACTAGTGATTTCATCTAGTATAGTTTTCATTTTAGCTATTGTATTCTTCAACTCTGATTCTTTTTAATATTTTGTCTCTTTTTGAAGTTCTCACTGAGTTCTTCCACTCTTTCCTCCAATTCATGAGCATCTTTATGATTGTTACTTAAACTTTTTATCAGGCATATTGCTTATGTCTGTTTCATTTAATTCTTTTTCTGGTATTTTGTCTTGTTCTTTCATTTGGACCACAATTCTCTGTATTCTCATTTTGCTTCCCTTTCTGTGTTTGTTTCAATGAATCAGAACAGCTACTTCTAAGCTGGCAGGAATAGTCTTGTATATGGTCATCCCCTGTGTAGACTGTGTGTGTCTCGTGATTGGCTGGCATGTACTGGAGGTCCTCGGGCTGTTCTTATGGGATGGCTAGAACTGAAGAGGACACGGGGTGAGTCGTCCCATAGTTGTCAATGCTAAGGTCTCCCTGGTAGGACAGCTGTGGCTGAAATGGTTATAAGCCAGGGAGACCTGGGGCTCTCTGTGCAAAGGGCACCCTGGCAGAGCTGAAGTGCATATAGATGGGGAGAGAGGAGGGTCCTGGGGCTCTATGCGCAGAGGGGGCTCTGGCAGGACAGCTGAAATGGATGCAGTTGGGGGTGTCCTGGGTGCTCGGCACAGGAGGTGCCCTGGTGGGCAGCTGGAGCTAAAGGAGGTGGGATCCAGGAGGTCCCAGAGCACTCTGCACTGGGGTTGCTCCGGCAGTCATCTGGAGCTGAAGTGGTGTGGGCCTGGTGTGCTCCAGGGTGCTTTATGCTTGTGTCATCTCAGTAAGACAGCTGGAGCTGGAGCAAACACCAACTGGGGTGGCCTGGTGTATCCTATGCCAGAGCCACCTAGGTGGCACAGCTTGGGTTGGTGTGGGCAGCTCCAGGCTTGCTGAGATGGCAGGCCAGCTGTGCTCCTGTCCATGCTGTCAGGTGGAAGGGAACGTAAACCATGGTCCTCACCAGCCTCATCAACTCAGAGAATTCTAGCAGCTCCCTGCCATTTGGCAGAGTTCTAGGGCTGGATCTTTCATATTGTAGTTGTTTTTTAATTTTTTAATTTTTTTATGAGTTTCAGGAGTAGAATTTAGTGATGTCATAAGCTGTATGTGACACCTGGTGTTCATGACATCATTGCCCGCCTTAATACCTGTCACCCAGTTATGCCATTCCCCCACCCATTTCCCCTCTTGTTTTTTTAACCATGGCCTGCTCACAGCCCCTCAGTACTATTCCTTCCCACTGCAGTTTGCAGTTTCAGGGGTAGCAGTTTCCTTTGTTATTGTCTGTCGGAGGTTCTCTATGCTGTCTGGCTTTTGTTGTGCAGAAGCTGTGAAGTCAACCCTCCGTCCTTCAGGAGGGCTTCCTCTATAAATAGGTGTAGATGTGCTTTGTCCACAGATGAGGGGAGTTCCGGGCCTTCCTGTGTTACCATCCTGAACCCCAAAAATCAAAGCTGTGTTCTTAATATCTGAATATTAATATTTTATAGAAATTGCAGGATTTTGCTAAACCTGAACCAGGTTTACCCAATAGTTAATCCAGTTACTCTTCATCTCTCCAAGCTCTGGGCTATGCCAGCTGGAACATTCCTTTATGGTGCTTTTCTGATGAAATGTTGACTTTACTTAGTTAACTGGAACATTGTGTTCATGAGTCTGTGGTATCATCATGATATTCAAAGGAGGTGGCTCTCTGTGTGAGGTCCTTTCAGTTTCCTAGAGAATACTCTTACTGTTAACGAGTTCTGACATTCATAGTTAGATTTATTCCTTTGGCATAAGTCTTCGGTCTTACATTAAAAACCAGATATTTGTGGAAAAGGAAGTATAATCAGTCATTTGTACCTTAGCATGAATAAATTGATAAGACCCTTCCCTGTAAGCAGGTTTTGAGGTGAGAAGGTGGACGGAACAAGGGTTATTCAGAGTTTGAGCCTGAGGGTTCAGATTGCCAGGACAGGATAAGGTAAGGATTGCCGAACAGTGATGCCTGTGTTGTGTCCTTAAAGCACCTGATTACAGCTTGACCTGAAGCTTATACTGCTTAGGCCAGTGGCTTTGGGCCTTCTATGTGTCCCACAGCCCCACTATATTAACCCTGATTTTGGAAATAGAAGTCCTTAGATACAAGGGAAGGAGGGAAACTTCTATTTATTATTGTCTGTGCCAGGAATAATACAAAATGTTTCCCATATATTATCTCATCTAATTCTATAATGTAAGTACTTTTAATCAATTATACACATAAGGAAACAAAGACTGAAAGAAATGAGTAACTTGATCAGGACGTGCCACAGCTAGTAGAAGACAGGGTTAAGATCAGCACTTTTGTCCGGCCCACAACCTGGTCCTGTCGTACTACACTTGGTGAAAATGAGAAACTAGTTTTGCATAAATTCATTTTATTACTAGACAAACAGGGTAGAGAGATCAGTGGTAGAAATTTCTTTATTTGAAAAACAGCAAATTGTTCCCTTCCAAGGTCCCCTGTTTCCCCCTTCTGTTTCTTATTCTTCACACAACTGTCTCCTGCTATACACACACCATTTTTGTAGTCCCCTTCTCTATATTACGGATGGTACAGACAGAGGTAGAAACTGAGAGGGTTGTAGACTCTGCCTGTTCTCCATTTCTTTTCCCAGGCTCGTCACCCTCATTTAGGTGAATGTACAAAAGTGCCATCAGTATCAAGGATGGCCAAAGAGTTAGTCAAAATGAAACACTAAATACTGCTGGTAATACCACCATTTAGTGGGTGCTTACTACTAGGCAGTCTCTTCCCTTTGATATATCATCTCTTTTAAACTGCCCTGTTTATGCGTGTAAATGAGGTAAGCACAGCACCAAGCAAATCTCCCAAGGTCAGGATTCAAACCCAAGTGTCTCTGATTTCAAATCCCATCTTTTTTTATTATAATAATTTATTATATATGTAATATATGTAATATATAATAAATTATTATAATATATCACCCCCAATATAAACAGGTGCCTTCATTTGGTCTTGTTTTCTTACCCAGGTATTTCATGGACCTTTATTTGTGTAAACTCCTGTGCTAAATTCAGGGTTTATACTAAGATGTGTAAAACTCAGTCTATATGAACAGCTACACAGGAACTGTGATATCAGGTGGAATGTGGTACATCTCATAATTAATGAACAAGGGAAGGGAGCAGAGGTTCCCGAATGGGTAAAGCCACACCTAATTGGTGCAGATCCTCAAAGGTCCCACTGGGGGAGGGTGTGCTGAACGGAGCCTTGCAGGCTGCACTGCCTGTTGCACATACTGGTGCTGGACTTGAGGTCTAGGGTTGTTAGCTACTACTGCTTCTCTCACCGTCCATTGTTATTCATTGCTTCCTCTGTTTTACCATCTATTGCTGCTCGTTGAAATTGAAAGGGAAAAATAACTAGAGAAACCACCTTGAAGAGAATCAGAGAGGAAAACAACTACCCTCAGACTTCAAAATTCCTTCTCATTTTCCAATGTCAATGTTTAAGCATGATGTTTAAAAAGCCAGCTCTTACCTACCACCAACTAGCTGTGGAGTGCAGGAAGTTAACTTCTGTAGGCCTCTTTTCTTTCAGCTATGAAGTGAGGATAACATACACCTTACGGGCATCTTTCTGCAGATTTAATGGGATTCTGTATGTAAAGTGCTTAGCTAGGTGCCTGGAACATGGATACGTAATAATAAATGATAGCCATCATTAGTAGATTCTATAGCTATCTAAATATGGCCAGATAAATACAAGGATGAGCGGTACATATCTGTCTAGAACATCAGAACATTGGTGTTAGTTCTGAACTTTAGAATTAGCAGTTCTTAGGACTTGAGAGCTGCTGCAGCAAAATTAATGCAGAAGTTGCATTATTGCAAGTCATTAAAGGCATCATGCGACCAAAAAACCCCTAGCTCTTTGAGAGTAGCTAAGAACTTCTTCCTTCGCCATTGTTTTCTGTCTCCTGTTGCCCAGGGTAGCTGCCCGAATTATAGTTAATCTAGTATGTCTCGATTAGGTACCAAAATTATTTGGGAAGAAAAGTGACTGTGCAGAGTCTACAGCAGACTTGCCTCTCAAAGACAAAATGTGCACTTTTGCCCAGCCGTGAATTTTCTCTACCATCAGTCTTTCTATGCATTGGTTGAATTTTAGTTACTACAGCTGAAGAACTGGGGATGGTTTATAATAAAGGACCTTGATCAGAAATACTGGGCGGGGCGGGGGGAGAAGCTGCTTTGAGTTACATGGGTGATTGTTTTCTTTGACCTAGTAATGTAAACACTGAGCGTTAAACATTGTAGAGAGAAAAAAAATTACTGTTAAATTTGCCTTTGGAGTCTGTTTTTCTAGTGTCTACTGAGAATTGGATAAACTTCACCTTCAGTTGCACATGACTAAAGGGCTGTTTGGCGTTTGTATTTTTAGTCATCACATGACAAACTAGGTCTAAACCAAAAAGTAACTTAGGTTAGGCAAGGAAAGTTCTTTCCCTTGTATTTTCTCTTAGAACAGGAACTTTTGTTTTGGTCTTATGTAATGACAAAATGGTATAAATTTGTGGGAATGAAATACCTATAGATGTAAATATTAACTTCTGCCTTTTATTAGAAAATTTTTGAAAAAGTATTTTTGTGTTTTTTTTCTTAAGTTTATTTTTTTTAAGTAATTAAGATTTAAGAGATTAAAGTAATCTCTCCACCCAGCATGGGGCTCAAATTCACAATCCTGAGAACAAGAGTCCCATGTTCTTCCAGCTGAACCAACCAGATGCCCTCAGAATTTTTTTTTTAAAGAGTAAGACATTTTTTTAAAAGGGACTATATACTCAAGTAAATAAAAAAATTGGGGGATGTTTAGAAAATCAGTCATCAGTATTTCTAATATCTAGCATGGTTTAAGAACAACTTCGTGTCCTAATTAAATTAGAATCTGCACATACCCCCTATAGACTGGGCACATTGGACACATACCCCTATAGATAATGAAATCTGAGATAAATTGTGCTCAGCAAATGGACTGAATTCATTTAAAAATAATTTTTGATTCTTTAAATACAATGTAACAACTAGAACCATAATGGGTTAAACTTGATTACCATAACATGAGGAAGCAAAGGGGAGATGTTTAGGGAACCAATATGGGAAAACTTCAGCTTCTTATAGTAGTTTAGCAAAAAGTATGGGTATTGCTCTTAAACGGAGCTGATTTGTCTCTTACCCTGCACCCTTCCCCCCTTTTTATATCAGCAAACAAATATCCATGGGTTCTACAAGCACAGTTACGCTACATCTATGACCTGTGTGCGTGAGAAATTATTCTCAGCTGGCCTCAAGCTCTTTGAATTAAGAATGTTGAGACTAATAATTAAAATAAAGACTGGATCCATTTACTTGTAGATTCGCAACAAAAATCCTCCTTATAGGGAGACAAAACTGACCACCGCAGGGTGTTAGCTGTGTTATATGCACACTGCTCGTTCTGCATGAAAATAGTGTGCTACCAGTTAAACGCCTTTTTTTTTTTTCATCAAAATACTTACCAGCTTTTGCTCATCTTAAATAAAATTGGGTTTTTGTTAGTTAACCTCAGTCCATAATGCACAAAGGAGGATAGAGATTAGCCTTTCATAATGTACCAGGCAGTGATGGGAAATTCTTTTGAAACCTGGTGCTGCCCGTTAATCTTCCTTTGCTTTTATTAGGTAAAAGAAATATTCCATTTTGTAATAATGCATGACTCATTCATGCCTCATTGTCTTCCCACTGATTTTTTTATTTTTTCCTTGAGCCAGCAAGAAAATCTTACATGAGAGGAGGGAGGAAAAGAGACAGAGTTGAGGAATACAATACTTAAATACTGTTGCTTGATCCTCATTGGTTATCTCCTTTCTTACGGTGACCAGTGTAATCAAGCCTTCCCTGTCAAATCCCTTCCTTCCCCACCCTCCCTGCTAGGGGCTCCACAGGGTGCCTGCTGCTAGAAGCTGACTGCAGGCAGTATGTAGGCATCTTTCATCCAGGATGGACAGTAACATATTGAATAGAGAAGGAAGCTTTTAGAAATGTATCATATGTCAAAATTGCATGGCTTTTAAAAAGGGATGGAGAGATGCTGAATGTTTTGTATATTAGCATCGATTCTTTATGTCTGTTCAGACTCTTAAGTTTTCAGAAGCTTAAATATAGAGCCCTTTAAAAAAAAAAAAAAAGGAAGAAAGAAGAATTTTTCTGGTTAGTCGACCTCTTTCTAAGAAGTGCTTCATCATTCTCCTCCACCTCTCCGCGATGTTTCTCTGCAGCTCTCTGTAGATTAGGGTTCTGTGCTGGCTGGCAGAATGCTCATTTGTTAGCTGAACAGAGTTCACCGGCAGACAGATCAATATAGGTTTTATTTCTTTTCTGAATTCCAAAATGCCATCCAAAGAGTCTTGGTCGGGTAGGAAAACTAACAGAGCTGCAGTTCACAAATCAAAACCAGAGGGCCGTCAGCAAGATTTATTGATAGCAGCCTTGGGAATGAAACTGGGTTCTCAAAAGTCGTCTGTGACAATCTGGCAACCTCTGAAACTCTTTGCTTATTCGCAGTTGACATCACTTGTTAGAAGAGCAACTCTGAAAGAAAACGAGCAAATTCCAAAATATGAAAAGGTTCACAATTTCAAGGTAAGAATATTTGTTTTTAACCTTTTCTTACAAGAGAGAAAATGCCCATTGCTTGTAGTATACAGCGTTAAAGGAATTTCTTTTGCTGTCTTTTTTAAAACTACGATGACTGGACTAAAATGTTCTTGCTATTTAAGGAATGAAGATGTTTTAAGCATGGTTTTATTTAAGGGATAGCTGACTAAAGCTAATAGAACCCAACTCCATTTTCTCTAATGCTGATTTAGTATTCTGCTTAATCAATGTACACTCGATGGTAAAAGTCTGAACTGACATTTGAAAGGTCTCATTTAATAATGATTTTGGCATTATTTTATTTGTGATGCAAATATGTCTACTACCTTTGTCGGATATTTCATGAGAGGATTAGATCTTATCTCTGTTCCTTTCTGGTGAAAAGCTTTGGATGTAAGAGGGGTGCGTGGTTGCATCTGGATTGAGCAGATGGTCTGCATTTCCCCCGTTTCTGTCTTTTCTCCTCTGTTAATGAATTGACCATGATGAAAGGAGGGTGGCTACCCCGGGACTGTTCCTGCAGATTTAAGCAGCCTCTCTTCACTTTTTTGAGTATTGCTTTCTGTGTGTGTGTGTGTGTGTGTGTGTGTGTGTGTGTGTGTGTGTTTAATTAGTGTGTCACTGTGTTTTACCAACTCTACTTTAATCATCTTTCGTCAAGATGATGTGTGTGTTGGTTCAAATTGCCTGCATGCCTAGCAGGATATAAGGCCTTGGAGTTGGGTCCTCTGCAGCCTGACTGGGGAAGCATGCAGTGGGAGGCTGTGCAGACGAACACCCAGTTACACTCGGCGGGTGGACGAACCGGTACATCCGCTGTCCCTTCCCAGGAGTTACCCAACTTCATGATCAAGTTTTCTGTCTTTAGTTTAGTAATGTTGGAGGGCATATGGTTTCAAAGGAGGATAGGCTGGAACTCTGATCTTCTGTTTATTCAGCATTTATTCAGCAGATATACTCATTCAGGATGTACTTCTCGCTTCCCATTTGCAATTCGTCCTGATTGTTAACACTAGCATGTATTTTACTCAAATGCTAATCACCACACCCCTAATACGCTCTACTTTTTTTAGTGAGGAATAGATTTTTATGATCTCCACATCATTTGTGGATAAAGGATAAATTCTAAACTGTTTGGACCGTATGAAGATTGCTAATATTTCAAGGTAAAGCAAATACCATTTTTTTCTCCCTCTTTAAATATATTGTTCAGGACCTTACCTTTCAGCTGGTATCTTTGATTTTAAATGAAATTGAGACCATTCAGTATGTGGATCCAGTCTCAACCACCTCTTCCATTTTTGAACCTGAACAGTACATGCAAGTTACTAGGCCTCAGTCTCCTCTTGCATGACAAATTGGTCATACAGGATTTTTTTTTTTTTTTTTTGGTCATACAGGATTTTTATCAAGAGAAGGACCCCAAGTATAAAGTTACATGCATGCTCAGTCGAAAAATAGCCACTGAAGTTTCCAAGCAAGAAACTATGCATACTGTTTAGAAATGGCTGGGATTTAAAAATGTATCTCTAAGGATGTCCCCTCTGCTGTGTTCAGCAGGAACAGACTGACCTATTAAGGATGCCATTTTAGGGGCACCTGGGTGGCTCAGTCGTTGAGCATCTGCCTTCGGCTCGGGTCGTGATCCCTGGGTCTTGGGATCAAGCGCCACATCGGGCTCCTGCTCGGCAGGAAGCCTACTTCTCCCACTCCCACTCCAGCTGCCTGTGTTCCCTCTCTCACTGTGTCTCTCTCTGTCAAATAAATAAAATCTTTAAAAAAAAAAAAAAAGGGATGCCATTTTAGTGTTAAGTCAAGTTCATTGATCAAAAGCAAATAGTAAGTCTGTTCAGGGATTTGCATAAACAAGCACATTCTCTCCCCCCCCCCTTTTTTGGGTGGTGGTGTTGTATCTTCCAATAATTTTTCTATTTTAATTTAACACATGGCTTTAATGAGCAAATTTTGAACAGCCAGAAAAGTGCTGACTCTGGGACCAATTGTGACCCTTTGCTTGGTACCCAAACTGTTATAAAGATGCTTGTGTTAAAAACAAAAAAACGGAGAAGGCACATTAAAAAGAAGTCTGCTTCCTTCACTGGAGCTTAAAAAAAATTAAAATCAAGTGGGCTGTACTTTTTAAAAAGTATTTATGCTCAGGGAAGAGCTCATATTAGACAGTGAAGTTCTATTACATATATTTTATAGTTGCTAATAAGGTCAGAAGTCTCAGAATTTGACTCCTTCCATTGAAATTATTCTTTGTTATTTAAAAAATGTTTCTGTGGGGTGGCATTATAAAAAAGAGAAAGGTGGGAGGGGTAGTCATAGTCGACTTCAGAGAACATGCCCCCCGCCAAAGAATTCAGACTCTGTGGCAGGAGCACTTCTCTCCCACACAAATGTTCACTTAGAAGGTCACGCTTGTGATATGTAAGTATGTACAGTTCAGAGATTTATGGTGGGAAGAACTCTGAGCATTATATGATGATAATCATTCATATGGCCTTGCCCTTGATTATTTTCTCTGTTGGTAAAAGTGGATTTTGCTATCCACAGGCCCAAAAGCCTCATTTCAATGTGGTTTTCTTTTTTGCTTCTTGAACTGCCTTGTTATGTAACATTGCTCTGTGGCATTGAACAGCTGCCAGATCTCATTTCAGAAGGTAAAGCCAAGAATGCCTTATACCTTTGGTGCAAGTACTCACCAAGCTGAGATCCAAAAAGAAGAAAAATCAACCAGGCCTAACTGCAGACAGGTGTTTTGATTTTTTTATTTTTTTTTAATAGAAAAAAATGAAAGCAGGAAGGCTTCCCATTTACTGTTATGTAACATGGCCTTTTAAATTTTTTCTAATGTTATTTATAAGAATTTGATTTAAAAAAAATCTGTCTCAACAATTGTCTTTCTTAGGGAGATCGTTTAAAAAACAAATGTACCACATCCTTTAAAACTGATTATAATTTGTCAACATAACTTAGAGCGAAAATAATTTTAACTCTTTTCTGGATCAACCTCTCATTTTAAGAACTGCTCCTGTCCTAACACAACAGAGAGAGAGAGAGAGAGAGTACAGGGTTAATTTCTTAAGCAAACTTAAAAACTGAACCAAAACACCTCTGACATTAAGACACAGGCACTCCAGCAGCAATGACTATATCCTTATATCCTACACTTGAGGTTCTCTGGATGGAATCATAACTGAGACCCAGCCCTGGCCCTCAGGAGCTTGCTTAGCACTTACATGACCTTGGGCAGACTGCTTGATCTTTAAGCCACTGGTTCTACATCAGAACTGAGCCCCTGGTAGGTATAAGGTACTTGGTGACGGCTATTTTCCTTATAACAAATTACCCCAGATGGTATTTTTCCTGAATCCATACCAAGGCTATTTCATGCCCAGGTACAGAGGTCGTGATGCTATTGAGAGCCCAGGCATGATTGTGGGGTGAAAGGAAGCGCTTGCTTCTTTCTTAGCTCCCAGGCAGAGTTAGAGGTTATGCAAGAGCTGTTGCATTTTCATGCACCACAGAGTACAGTGAAATCCTCTGCATGTCTCTTACTCCTTCCAGATTTAACTATTTGGTGTTTCATTCAGTATAATTTAATAGCTCTATAAAATAAAATCAAGATTCCATATAGTGAAAACAACCATAGAAACCTGGCTACTTACACAAATTAAGTCATTTAAAGAAAAGAACGTTAAGAATTACAGTGAGAGAATACTTTAAAATCTGCCTTTAGTCTTTTTTGTTAAGGTAGTCTTGAAATGGCCACTGGTTCATGCTCGAGTCTAGATACTTGCATTCTGCATATAAATGAAAAATGTGACATTTTATTAACAGCCTTAATGTTGCCAAGATAATATGCAAGCAGTGAATCCTGAAATGTGAATTGATACTGTAATTAAATAAGACTATAACATGAACTTTGTAATATTTACTAAAATTACTGAGTCGGGACCTACTGGGTTTAAAGTGATAATGGTGGACCTGCCAATCCTGGCAGAGCAGGCGTGCTGCTGTCCGATAAACGGGAGGGTAGAAATGGCCAGGTCTCCTGCTGAGAGTGGTCTTTCCTTTCCTCCAAAGGACAGAGACAGATCCAACACCTGTGGTCCTTATTTGATTCCCATTTGAGAATAAACACAAAATGAACCAGCAAATAAAAACAGAGTTAGGATGAAATGTGGAGTTAAACGACATGATCCATAAGTGACCTTACAGCTCTATAATTCTCTCGGGACAGCTGGCCGGCTCGGTTGCTGGAGCGTGCAACTCTTGATCTCGGGGTTGTGAGTTCGAGCCCTATAGGGGGTATAGAGACTGCTTAAAAATTAAAGTTCTCTTTAGTATATTGAGAAGCATTAGATTTGTTAAGATAATCATCATTTTCCACTTTTAAAACTTTATTAAGGCCCATATGAGGACAAGATATTAGTGTTTATGTTTATACTTGATCTTAGCCAAAAGGCTGAAAAGAAATTATTTTTTAAAAAAGAATTAAAATAACCTGTATATGAAGGAATACTTTTTTAAAACTTGTTATATTAACAGTGAACTATCCTGTTCATCGACTGGGGTACCTGTGTACTTTGCCCACCAACCATCACATCACCACCATCCCCCACTTCTTTACTCATCTCCACTCTTCCTTCCCCTGTCCCTATATTTAGTAAAACGCAAATGTTCAAGAAACATCTGCTGAATGACTAAATGAGCATACAATGTGACAGGAGGGAACTTTCTTTGTGGTGGTGGTAGTGATTGTTGTATTTGTATTTGGAAATCACCTCTCCTGCAACAGGAAATTTCAACATAAAAATAGGTTCTACCAATGATTTTAAGACACATAATATTACAATTTTTAATCGAATTTACGTGAGTTTTTTAAATGCAGTCAAACAATACCTTCTTGTTGTCTTATATTTTACTGGAGAATCTGTGTTCATGTTTTAAGTGCTCAGAAATTTCACTACTGTTTTGAATTAATAACATTATAAAAGAAGTTAAATACAGTATGACTAATGGAAAAGGCAACCTGGAATGTCTCATTATTAGACATCATTGCTCTTCCTGTGGGTAGAACATGGAGTGTCTGACAGCTATTTTAAAGGAATAAATATTTTCCTTCAAATGGAAGATTAAATTATATATAATATTGTATTATACATTCTATATATATCTATATAGAGAGAAATATATATATTACATATATATATTTCTAGGTTATACAAATATATTTATATGTATCTCTGTATATAGACACACAGACAAAATTCCCAATTCTTAATGTGGGTCACTTGCAAGAGAAGATAAAAATAACAAAGCTCGGCGCAGATCAGCGGTTTTTCTCTCCTTAGGGCAGTCATGGAGGGAAAGTGGGAGATTGGACAAGATCATCTGTAAGATCCCTGTAGGCACTGTTGCTGTTACTGTTCAGTATAGTACTTATCAGATACTACAGAAGTCAAAAATAATGAACACATGCTACTCTGCTCTTTATCTCTGTCCCTAATGGTGGTGAGAAGGACCACAAAGACTCACCTTACATTTCCATTCAGGCCTCTGCACTGCCCCTCAGCATCATGACATTCTCAGCCTCAGCCCTATCTGTCCTTCTTAGGGTTTGGAGCGTTGGCTGAGGAACCAGTTATGATGCCTCAAGTGCAGAGAAGGTTACTGCTTGCCATTCATAATCCAAAAAGAAACACTTCACAAGCTTTGCACATAGTTGCTTTTACTTCTTTGCAGCCATTTTATGGGGCTAGAGAATTTTAAATGTTATACTTAACCCAAGAGAAACCCATGTTTTATGAATTGGAAGAATATTGCTAAAATGTACATACTACCCAAAGTGATCTTCAGAGCCAGTGCAATTCCGGGCATAATCCCAATGGCATTCTTTACAGAACTAGAAAAAGCAATCCTAAGATTCACGTGGAACCACAAAAGACCAAAAGCAATCTTGAGCAAGAAGAACAAAGCTGGAGGCATCAGTACTTTCTGATTTCAAAATGTATAACAAAGCTACAGTAATCAAAACAGGATAGCACTGGCATAAAAATAGACCTATAGACTAATGAAACAAACAGAAAGCCCAGAAATAAATCCATGTGTCAGCTGATCTTCAACAAGGACACCAAGTACACTAAATAAGGACAGGCTGGTTTCTTCATTAAATGATGCTGGGAAAACTGGCTATATGCAAAAAAAAAAAAAAAAAGAAGAAGAAGAAGAAATTCATCCCTTATTTCACATCATATACAACAATCAACTCAAAATGGGTTAAAGACTTAAATATAAGACTTGAGACTATAAAAGTACAGTAGAAAACAAAGGGAAAAACATTGGTGTGGGCAGTGATTTTTCAGATAGGACCCTAAAAACACAGGCAACCAAACCAAAAATAAGTGGAATTGCTTCAAAGTAAAAGCTTCTGCACAACAAAGAAAATAATTGATGGAATGAAAATGCAACCTATGAAATGGAAGAAAATATTTAAAAACCATATATCTGATAAGGGGTTAGTATCCCAAAATATGTAAGGAACTCATACAGCCCAATAGCAGAAGCAGCCTGATTTAAAAACAGGCACAAGACCTGAGAATAGTCATTTCTCAAAAGATAAACAAACGGCTAATAGGTCTGTGGAAAGACGCTCAACATCACGAATCAGCAGGGAAATGGAAATCAAAGCCACAATGAGATATTACCTCATACCTGTTAGAATGGCTGTTAGAAACAAGACAAAAGATGGCCAGTGTTGGTGACGATGTGGAGAAAGAGGAACCCCTGTACGTTGTTGCTGTGAATGTAAGCTGATGTAGCCATTATGAAAAACAGTATGGAAGTTCCTCAAAAAATTAAAAATAAAACTGCCTTATGATCCAGCGGTAGGTTACCTTTCCATTCTGCTGATTGTTTCCTTTGCTATGCAAAAGATTTATCATTAAAGGTAGTCCCAATTGTCTATTTTTGCTTATGCTGTTTTAAAATTTAGAGGGATTCAGAAGTTTGTCTTTCTCACTAGGAGACAATCAACAGAACTTATTAAGTGTACTATTTATTTTATTTAATTAAAAAGCAAATCAAGAGAGCCTCAGGCCAGCCTTGAAATTAAAATACATGGTTGTCACTTTTTTTTTATTTTTTTTTTAAGAGAGAGAGAGAGAGAGACATCGAGAATGCACAGGAGTAGGGGGAGGGGCAAAGGGGGAGAAAGAAAGAGAGAATTCCAAGCAGGCTCTGCTGTCAGCACGGAGCTCCAACATGGGGCTCTTTCCCTCTCATGAGCCTGAAATCATGACCTGAGCTGAAATCAAGAGTCAGACACCCAGCTGACTGAGCCCCCCCAGGCGTCCCTAGGGTTGTCACTTTTAAACATCTGGGCTCTCTTACCAGAATCAATTCTGATTCTTATTCCCAACCAATATCTTAATGTGAGACCCTCTGACAAACAACTACATCTAACACTGTATTGATTATTTCTAGCATTTATAACCATTCTGCTGATATGTTTTAGAAAATTTGGTATCACCTCACCTGTCAGAATGGCTAGAATCAATAAGACAAAAAAACAAGATTTGGGAAGGACATGGAGAAGAAGGAACCCCCATGCACTATTGGTGGGAATATAAATTGGTGCGACTACTTTGAAAAACACTGTGGAGTTTTCTCAGAAGATTAAAAACAGAACCACCATGCAATACAAATATTTCCACTTCTAGGTACTTATCCAAAGAAAATGAAAACACTAATTCAGAAAGACCTATTCACCCCTATATTCTTGCAGCATTATTTATCATAGCAAAGATATTGGAAGCAACCTAATATATATCAATCAAAAGATAAATGGCTAAAGAAGGTGTGGGATAGGATATGTGTGTGTGTGTAAAATAGAATATTAGCATAAAAAATGAAATCTTGCCATTGGCAACAACATGGGTGAACCTACAGAGAAACACATACTATAGGATTTCATTATATGTGGAATTTAAAATCAAAGCAGCTCTTTTCCCTGGCACCTCAGAGGCAGCAGGCTGCTTTAGGGTGAAGCTGAACATTTCTTTCCTAGTTACTGGCTGCCAGAAACGCATGGAAGTGGATGATGAACGCAAACTCTGTACCTTTTATGAGAAGCATAGGGCCACAGAAATTGCCGCGGGTGCTCTGGGTGAACAGTAGAAGGATCGCACCATCCTAATCAGAGGTGGCGATGACAAACAAGCCTTCCCCATGAAGGAGGGTGTCTTGACCCATGGCCATGCCCACCTGCTGCTGAGGAAGGGCCATTCCTGCTACAAACCGAGGAGGACTGGAGAAAGGGCTAATCTGTTCGCTGTTGCATTATGAATGCCAATCTCAGTGTTCTCAACTCAGTCATTGTTTTAAAAAAAAAAAAAAAAATGGAGAAGGCTATTCCTGAACTCACCGATTCTACTGTGCCGTGTCGCTGAGGTGCAGAAGAGCCAGCCGAATCCACTTTTCCAGTCTCTCTAAAGAAGGTGATGCCTGCCAGTATGTTGTGAGAAAGCCCATAAACAAAGAAGCTAAGAAACCTAGAGCCAGAGCACCCACAATCCCATGTCTTGTTACTCCGTGTGTTCTGTCACACAAACGTTGGCGTATTGCTCCGAGGAAACAGTGTACTAAGAAAGATAAGGAAGAGGCTGCAGAACATTCTCAGCTTTTGGCCAAGAGAATGAAGGAGGCCAAAGAAAAACTCCAAGAACAGATTGCCAAGAGACAGAGGCTGTCCTGTCTGAGGCAGAAACCTCTAGGTCTCAGGCCAGTCAACAATGAGATCAGACATCAAAAGTAAATAAAAATCATATTAAAACAAATGAACAAATGGAACTGAAATAAATGCACAGATACAGAGAACAAGCCGATGATTGCTGTAGGGTAGAGCAGTGGCAGGGATGAACAAAATAAGCAAAGGCAGTTAAGAGATACAGTCTTCCAGTTAAAAATACATAAGACATGGGGATGAACTGTGCAACACAGGAAATCTTGCCAATAGCCTTGCCACAGTAGTGTATAGGGGCAGATGGCAACTAGACAATGTGGTGACCCTGCTGTAATATACACAAATAGCGAATCACTGTATTTATACCTCAAACTAATACAACATTGCATGTCAGTTACTCTTCAATTTAAAAATAATTGGCATCTCCAAATTTTATCTCAAAGGAGAGAAGCAGCCTGGCGTGTGACTCTCATTGCAATAACAAGATAAGGATCTAAACCCATAGGAAGAACACACAATAAGAAGTCCCCTGTACCACAGTTCTTTTCTCTTAATACTCTGTGTGTCCACATAATCATCTACCCTTCAAGGATGAGTTTTTTGCACGTTTGGGACACAGTGGTATGTTAAAGGCAAGTTTTTGTAGTCACTTGTATCATCTCTCCCTTCTCACCTTCCAGATTTAACTAAAGATTGAGTCTTAATTTTATTTTGCTTATTTTGTAATCTAATAGGATACCTATATAATAATTTAGATTTCTAATTTTTAAACATTGTTTAATTCACAAGTTGTACTCTCCTACTTCATCTTCTTTGTGATCTACTATGTCAGCATTCCTCAGAGGAAAGTCTTCCTTAGGAGGGAAGTTTACCATGGCTTTAATAAGGTAGTGAAAGCATACGACTGAAGAATATGTACATGTCATGACACCTTACCTGGTTACTGTCTATGCTGCCAAGTTCCCTATATCGCCATATACTTACTGTCATCATTAGGCAGCTTTTGTTATTCTTATGTAATAATACATAACACAAAAATATAATTGCCTTCATCAAAGAGCCCCAGGGACAGAGAGAAGAGATACATGCATAAGTGGAATATAGGTCTAGGAAAGATTTTTTAAGTAAAGAGAAAACACAAAAAACTGATTTTTCTTTCTTAAATATTTTATCAAGTACTGCTGGTATCTGAGAAACCACTACAAATTATTTTTCTAATAAACACCATACCAATAGTGTTTTTGTCTTTTCAGGTTTCTTAACCCCTCTTCTTAAATTATCTTAACATTCTTCTGGTTACAAAATAGGAAAGCTAGAAAGGAAAGGGGAAATAGCCCAGTGATGTTACATTTCTAAGGAACATCATCAACTGCCCGTTTAAAAAATATTTGTATATTCTTTGGGGAACAAAAATAGAGCTGGGTGCATTTTTTAAGTATTATGCAGACATAAAAATTGAAAATATATTCATTTGTGGGCCATGGATATCTGAGGATGCTTGTCATATTAGGGGATAGCCTTCAGTCTGTTGTGTTAGAAATGACAGTGTTTTGGCTAGTTATGTGAGTGGATTTGCTCAAATCAGGCCTAAAATGTTATGTTCACTCTTTTTTCTAGAACTCCCTTTGTTTGGAGCTCTAGCCTTATATGTGCCACAGCCAGCTCACTGCTCCTGGCTCTGCCTGATGAGTGTGCACAGTGCACTTGTTCATAATGAGAAGGGCTGTCTCTAGGAAGCAGGCGATTCTGTTTTGACCGTTGCTAGTATAGTGCATTACTCCACAGTTGAATGACATTGCTTCAGTGTCTTTTTAAAAGACTATTTGGAACCCATGATTGATACTTACCATTTGATGGAACAGTTGAAGACTTTCCATTGCAAGTGTTAGAAAGCCCAACTCTTGCTTGCTAAGGCAAAAAGGGAGCTTATGGGCTCACATAGGAAAAGTCTGCTGGTGGTTGGTATCCTTTGCCTAAGGTGCTTAAAATGGCACCAGAACCCTGTCTTCTAGCTCTTTCTTCATTTGTAGCCTTTCTCTGTTGACAAGATGGCCTGCAGAGGCTCCATCTCTAAATCTTCTCTGATTCTAATCAGCTCAAAATGAGACTGAACAAAAAAGTCTGGGCCCCGCAGGCATTTGCCCAATTATCTTATGTGCCCATCTCTGAACCAGTAACTCAGCCCCGAGGCAGGAGAATGGAATGTACTGATTGGCTTGGATCAAGGTCATATACTCTCTCTTGGAGCTGGGGATGGGGTCAGTTCCATACAATTCATATGGATTGAGAACTGGTGCCCAAAGAGAAGACATTTATTCTGTGTAGCTAAAAAAATAAATGTCCACAACATTAAATGACAAAATGATGTCACTAAATCTAAGATCCTAGTATACAACCTACTGAACACAACAGTGTCAATGTGACACTTTGCTGGGAGAGACATGTTGATATAACATGATGATGTAAGAATCCTGAAGAAGCTGAGCCTCTAGAAGGGACACTGAGAATCACTGATGAAGTTAATTTTGCACGTGTAGAAACTGAAGCCCAGAAATCCCAGGTTCAAGCTCACATGAAAGATCAGTTTAGAAATAAGAATATAATCTGAACTTCTACTTCCAGCCATGGCGGAACAACTAGACTTACCTTCCCATCTTAAAACAACCAACAGACCAGGAAAAAACATATAAAACCATACTCAGATATTGAACAGGTAGTATAGTACTATGATACCTGAAAAAAGGAATGCAATAAGAGGAGTCTTCAGATTGTTTTCATTTACTGCTTGGAGGCAGTTTCGTGGCCACAACACATGGAGGGAGAATCTAAAGAGAACCCAGTGGTCTAGGTGAGTTAAAGATACGGAGATTGGAGTTTGAGGAGGCAAAGCACCTAAAATTTGTAGAGCAGTGTTCCGGGGGGCGGGGTGGGTAGAGTTCTGGCGATCTGCATCGGGGTCTTCTTGGCTCTTAGAGCAAGTACCTATCTACATATGCATGAAAGGGACCTCTTAAAAGACACATAAACACACACATACACACACACATACACACACCACCACCACCACCCCGGCCCCGGAAAGCATTAGGCTGAAAAATTACTGAAATTCACTTAAGGTTGAGAATAGTTTTGCCCTCCAGTAGGTGTAGAAAAATGTGATAATATATGAGGCATTGTTTAAAAGTCCTCACAGGGGATCGTCACAGTAGCATGACTAAATTAGCAATAGACTGAAGGCTGCAGTGAGGAAAAAAATTGAAGCCATCTGAAAGAATCCAAGTCGAGGGCACCTGGGTGGCTCAGTGGGTTAAGCCTCTGCCTTGGGCTCAGGTCATGGTCTCAGGGTCCTGGGATCGAGCCCCACATCAGGCTCTCTGCTCAGCAGGGAGCTTGCTTTCCCTTCTCTCTCTGCCTACTGCTCTGCCTACTTGTGATCTCTCTCTCTCTGTGTCAAATAAATAAATAAAATCTTAAAAAAAAAAAAAAAGAATCCAAGTCAAATCTCTAGAGATTGAAAATATATCTGAAATGGGGGCACCTGGCTAGCTCAGTCAGTGGAGCATGCGACTCTTGATCTCAGGGTTGTGAGCCCCATGGTGGGTGTAGAGATTAAAAATAAAATCTTTAAAATCTTAAAAAGGAATGAAAAATACATTGAATAATATTAATGGCATATTAGGCATCAAAGAAGAAAAGATTTGTGAGCCAGAAGACATAACTATAGAAAACATCCAAAATGAAGGACAGAAAGATTAAAAGAAATAAATAAAAATTAACATAGCATCAGTGACCAATGGGGGACACTATCAAGCAGTGTAATTTAAAAGTATAATTGGAGTCAGAAGGAGCAATGGTGAGGGGCCAGGGACAGTACAATTATTTGAAGATCTAATGATCAAAAAATTTTTAATTTTGATGAAAATCCATAGATCTAAGAAGTACAGTGAACTACAAATAGGGGGGAAAATATGAAGAAAACAACACCTTGGTATATCATAATCAAATTGCTAAAAACCAGTACTGAAGAGAAAGATCGTAAGAGCAGCCAGAGAGGAGAAAACCAGGTTATGGGAAAGAAAAATTATATTCCTTAAGTGGTACTTTACCTCAGCCTGGAAGGAAGTTGTCCCTCTCCCTTGTGATATCAGAATGTGTAGAGGGCATATTTAAGATCTAGAAATTAAACATGTATTCAGCTTCAGCTTCAGAAAGTGTTTATAATTTTATGACTTTATAGGATTTAAATGTGCACACTCATGCTCATAAATTACAAAGTACATTTTTTAAAAGAGAATTGATTTTTTACACTACTTTTTTCTTCATTAATATCTGTAAAGTTTCAGGGCACCTGGGTGACTCAGTCAAGTCAAAGTGGCTGCCTTCAGCTCAGGTCATGATCCCAAGGTCCTGGGATGGAGCCCCGCATCGGGCTCTCTGCTCAGCAGGGAGCCTGCTTCTCCCTCTCCCTCTGCCTACAGCTCCCCCTGCTTGTGCACACACTCTCTCTGTCAAATAAATAAATAAAATCTTTTAAAAAAACTCTATAAAGCTTATTCCAGCGTAAGGAAAATATGTCAAAGGAAGAAATAAATTATTTTTCTTTGTCACTGATACACTTACATATTTTAGAAAGTTTTTCAAAAGGCAGAGGGGGAGAAGTGGAAGAGAATACATTTTACATAGAGATGAAAAATACTGACAACAGAGTTCTCATCAGAAACTATGCAAGACAACAGAGTGACATCTTCAAAGTACTCAACGACAACTAAAAAAAAGCCTTTCAAAAATGAAGACATAAAATATTTTTTTTAAACAAAGAAAACCGGGGTAAATGCATCCCCAGGAGACCTATACTACAAGAATGTTAAAGGAGGTTCTTCAGACAAAAGGTAAATAATACCAGATGGAAATTTAGATCTGTACAAAAGAATAAAGAATGCCAGAAATGGCAAATGTATGGATAAGTGTAAAAGATGGTTTTTTTCTTTCATTTTAGTGATATTAAAGATAACTGACTAAAGCAAAAAGTGATATTACATAGTTTATACAAGTATATGACAACAATAGCATAATGTACAGGGTGAAGGAAGCATAGTGTTGTAAGAGTCTTACACTATACATGAAGTGGTATAAAATAGTTATAAGCTAATAGAGACAAAAGGGATTCATAAAAAATATGCAATTTATTCAAAAGTATGGAAGAAGAGAGAAAAAGGAACAAAAGAGCAAACAAAGTTATACAGAAAACAAAGCCAACATGGCAGATTTTAAACCTAATCATATCGATAGTTACTTTAAAGGGAAGTGGCCCAAACACTCCACTAAAAGGCAAAAGTTGTCAAATTGGATTAAAAAAAGCAAGATCCAACTACATGCTATCCATAGAAACCCACTTTATTTTTTTAAGATTTTATTTATTTATTTGACAGAGATCACAAGTAGGCAGAGAGGCAGGCAGATAGAGAGGAGGAAGCAGGCTCCCTGCTGAGCAGAGAGCCCGATGTGGGGCTCGATCCCAGGACCCTGGGACCATGACCTGAGCCGAAGGCAGAGGCTTTAACCCACTGAGCCACCCAGGCGCCCCAGAAACCCACTTTAAATATAAAGACCCAGAGAAGTCAAAAGAAAAAGCTACCATGGAGACAATAATTCAGAGAAAAATAGAGTGATTTTCAGAACAAGGAATATTAATGAGAGAAGTGAAGGTAAAATTCGTCAAGAAAACATAATTTAAAATTTATATTCACCTAATAACAGAGGTTCAAAATACATAAAGCAACAACTAAAAAGTGAAAGAGACAGATCTACAATTGTAGACGGAGACTTCCACAGTTGTTTCTCAATGACCGAGCAGACAACTAGAACACTAATAATGAGATGGAAGATTGGAACTATAGTGTCAGCCAATTTGGCCTAATCGATATTTATAGAAGTGTTCTACTGAGCAACAGAAGGCGTATACTGTTCAAAATAACACATACTTGAAAAATTTTCCACATGTTTAGAAATTAAACAACTTACTGCTAAATAACTCATGGTTAAAGAAGTCACAAGAGACATTAGAAAATACTTGGAACAGAATTTTTAAAATACGACATATCAAAATTTGTGTAATACAGCCATGGTGAAATCTTTACCATTAAATGCTTATTTTAGGAAAGAAAGTCTTAAATCAATGAGTTAAGCTTCCACCTAAAACTTGAAAAAGACATAATTAAACCAGGTCATGGAAGGACATATTAAAGGTAAGAGCAGCAATCAGTGAAGTAGAGGAAAGTAGAGAAAACCTGAATCTCTTCCACTAGAGCTTTAAAAAGGGTTTTAACTACATAGTTTAATAATTTCTCACGCAGGGGCGCCTGGGTGGCTCAGTGGGTTAAAGCCTCTGCCTTCGGCTCAGGTCATGATCTCAGGGTCCTGGGATTGAGCCCCGCATTGGGCTCTCTGCTCAGCGGGGAGCCTGCTTCCTCCTCTCTCTCTCTGCCTGCCTCTCTGCCTACTTGTGATCTCTGTCTGTCAAATAAATAAATAAAATCTTTAAAAAAAAAAATAATTTCTCATGCATTGAAGTCTAACCTTTTTCCTGGCATATTACAGAAATACTTCCATTCTTAATGTATGTTAACAGTAAACTTCGGATGACATTATTACAACTAAACCAAAGAAATTGAAACCTGTTTATGTGGAACTATATACTAGTGCAATATTGGCTTCAGGGAATTGTGGATCATAAGATAATGTGGGTTGGTCTGGGGGCTCTTTGTCTTGTAGTATTCAGTTTCCTTGTCTGTAATGTGTGTGTAGAGATTATGGATTGTACCGTGGTTTTTATTGCACAACCAAGGATGAGTCATTCACTTTCCTATCATAGCTTCATAATACAACTTTAGGAGACTGACATTTTGAAGTATTGACTATGTTGATTTTTTACTGCTGATACTTAAATGCAAACTTATTAATCCAAGTAATAAAACTACACTTTCAAAATGAAGTGTTTTAGGTTATGCATTTGACAGTGTTAAACTTTAACCATGATTCAGTTTAGAGGTGAAGTTCTCATTAAAGCTCCTGTGGCTGGGGTGGGGGTGGGGGGAAATTTGCTTCTGAAGCGTAAAAAAGTCTAAACATTAAAATCATGGGTTTTCTAATACTTTAAACAATCATATTTTGAAACAGTATTTTTAAATTATTGGTTGTATTTATTTTTTCCTATTTTTATGTTATTTATTACACAGTCTATACCTTGTAACTTAATAAAAGTAAGTAAATAAATGGAATCCCTGGAAAACTTGGACAAACTTTGAAACTACTGCCTGATTCCTAGGTTTCAGATTGATGGCTGTGTGTCAGGAGCCACTCTGGCAGCTGAGAACAGAACATAGACACAAGAAACTGTGTGGGGCGCCTGGGTAGCTCAGTGGGTTGGGCCTCTGCCTTCAGCTCAGGTCATGATCTCAGGGTCTTGGGATGGAGCCCCACATAAGGCTCTCTGCTCAGAGGGGAGCCTGCTCCTCCTCCCACCCCCCTGCTGCCTGGCTCTCTGCCTTCTTGTGATCTGTCAAATAATATAAATAAAATCTTTTAAAAAATGAAAAGAAACTCTGTGTGTATTCGAGCATGAAGACAGTTGTGTGTGATTCTAAGTTAGCTCACTTGGTCTCCACCGCAGTTAACTCAGCTGAAGTTTTAGAGATATTTCTCCCTCCCTGAGACAGTGTTCATTTGGGAGGTGGGGTAGGGAGAGGAGAATCATGAAGCAAGCCACAAAGAAACGTAAACTCTCTGAAGAAGGCCTGCATAAAATTGAGGGAAATAGACTGTATGAGTGGAACTGGTAAGAAGCCCTTATTTGTCTGGACATGTTTACTTAAGGTGTCATTTTAGGGACCAATCAGTAAAAAACCACTTTTGTAATCCTTTTTGTGTGGAAGAACTGCCTTATTATATTGCCCTAATAATTGCCCTAATTAAGACTAGTATTATAGTCTGACAGTTACTATACCAGCGTTTTCCTACTGTTATTTTTCATATTCAGGGGGACATCATTTACTAATGTTCTGACCACTGTATGCTTGTAGATTTTTGTGGCATCTCCCTCAATTTTGAACAGTTTTCTAATTCTTGAAACCTTAGGTCATTCATTTTCTGTCATTTGTCATCCTCTCCAGAATGGTACTTCTGACTGTGTTAACTATTGTGAGGTTGAGTGTCTGCCTCAGAGAGCCCCTGTGTGCTTTCCCTTGCACAGTCATCCTCTGTAGCAGCAAGCTGCAGAAGCCATTCGCACCTGGGCCCCCTCACCCGTGGTCCCATGCCTCCATGCAGTGCCCCATTCTGCCTGCTGGGGGCACTGCACGGGGCCAATGCGTATGCCCCTCCAGTTCCAGGCACCGTTTCCAGAAGCTTTTGGTACACTCCTTCCACCTTCCCTGCTGTGGGCGCTACCTTACACAGCCATTCCGTCAGGACAAGGAGAGAGTGGGCGTGGCTAGCATGAGATCAGTGCTGGGGGCTTAACCATGCTCAAACCTCACTGTTTGTTAGAGATCTTTCTTCAAGAATTTCGAAGCCACTAGTCATTTTGACTAGATTTAACTAATAATAAGACAAGAAGGTATTGCCTTGATACTAAAGACACTATTTTGAGTACCTGTTTCCTACTGCTTTTTGCAGGGGACCCCCACACAATTTTGTATATTTCTTGCTAATGATCATAGCCAACATTATGCATTCTCTGCTCATGACTTAATAGTATAAATCAAAATACTTTAACTGAGGTGGCAAAATCTGAAGACCAAAATTCTAAATTTCAAATATTTTGGATCAAAGTTAAGCCATCTTGGTGAGACTAAAATTGATTACATAAAAGAGTACGTTCTGGTTGCCCACAAGATAAAAATGGGGGAAAAAGGAGAAAAAGCCTTTCTTGCCCAGCTGCCTATCTACCTACATTGCTTTCCGTTTTGATTCTGATCATCTGTTCTCTCCCTTCATCACCCAGTACCAGGCTGCAGAGATGACTCACCAGAGCCTCCCAAATGTCAGTCCTCTTACCCCAAAGCAAAATTTCATTTCCCCAAGAGTGTGTGTGTGTGTGTGTGTGTGTGTGTGTGTGTGTGTGTGTTTAAGTAGGCCCCTTGCCGGGTGTGGAGCCCAGCATGGGGCTTGAACTCACAACCCTGAGATCAAAACCTGAGCTGAGATCAAGAGCCAAATGCTTAACCGACCGAGCCATCCAGGCGCCTCTCCCCAAATGTTTTTCTTGCCTCCGACATAGTTTCCGTTTGCAGCAGGCTTTGCAGGCCAGCGCCTTGGCTATTGGCATTCATGCTTATTTCCAGAGGGAGTGTTACGGCTTGGGAGGGATAATGAAGATAGGCTGAAATTTTTCCTCTTCCTGTTGCATAGATTTCTTTTCTTCTCCTTTTATTACTGACATTCAAACTGAAGATGGGAATGTCAGAAACCCAGTGAAAAGGTGTTCTGGTTTTCTTCCAGAAGCCGGGGTTTGGGGCAGGGTCACAGTGGAGAAGAGCTTCAGTTTCCCCGGGCCAGTGCCCAGGAAACAGATGACCCTCAGGCTGTGCCATGGGGGCCCCTCAGTGGCCCACTCACTTCCCTCCCTGTGTGTTCTCAGCCTGGTTCTAACCAGCATCTTCTCTGGGATAGACGTTTGGGATCCAGTAATTAACTCAGTCTTTCGTCCCCGGTTCTCAGTGATGTCAGTGATGTTAACGTTAAGGGAGTTGTTCACAGGTGAAAAGCAATCTCAAATGTCATGGTAATAAAGTTGTCTTCTTTCTGGTTACAGAAAAGGACCTTCAAACTAGTTGCAGTGCCCTTTGTTCAGGAAGGTATAATTCATGCTGTGTACTCTGTCACTTTCATTTGTCAAGATGTACCAGAGGTTTGGAGGTGGCCTAGAAAAAAACCTGTGGCCAATTTATAAGGTTGCTTTACTCAGGACCATCCTTGTCCTCCCTGATAATGTTATACACTGAAGCTGAATGTGCTCTTGGATTATCTCACCAAAACACCCTCCCCAAAGGGATCTTTTTTTTTTTTTGGTAAATTGATCAAGTGATTTGTTAACTCTAAGGAAGAAAATAGTGCTGGTCAGTTTCCCACCTTATAAAGCCAACGTACGTCATTAAGGTCACAGAGTAAACAGCAGAAACATTGTAAGAAACACTAATTAAAGATCAGCAGAGGTCATAGAATAAAATAAGACACCACTTAACACCTTATTCATCTTAAGACCATGGTCCCCACTGTCGGTCAGCCTCGACTACAAGAAACACAGACAAGAAGCCAGAAGTTTGTGTTTTTCTTGTAAAAGGCCTTCAACAGGAATATAGATGACCTCGGTTCTTGATTTACATCCAGTGTTAGCAAAGTTCTCTGAGATGACCTCATCTGCATCTAAGAATCAATGAACGGGAAAAGGGACAAGGGGGTAAGGAAGAAGGAGAAAGAGCTGACATGACAGCCCTGGAGCAGAAGGAGAAACAGGAAAACTAAAACACAAACTTTTGAAAACATAAAAAACCTAGAGCCATTTAGAATCAAAATCCTATGGAAAAGGTCCCTAATGATTGTCCACTAGCTGTTTCTGTTGTAAAGAGGTCAGTAATTCTGAACCCCGGGCACTGACCAGCAGCTGATTCCTAAGAAGGCATCTCCTGTGTTCCAGTGCGTTCCAGACAAAAGTTGCCCTCTGTTACAACGCAAGGCTTCGGGCAGAGTCCCTGGACCCCTTGAGAACCACTCCACGCCTCCTTTCTCCCACATTCCACCCAAGTTCTTTCTTAGCGTCCTCCTATGCAGAAAAAAATCCCCAAGGCACAACTTTTGACCTTTTAATTATTATATTTTGAATGCCCATTACATTCTGATTTAGTCATTTTTAAGACAGGTAACCAGAAAACAACCATCCCTGTTAAACAGAATGAGATGCAGGTGTGCGGGCCCTAGGGCCTCGTGTGCAGGAACAGCACTCCGTTTCCATCGTGCTGGAAGGAGCAGCCCTCCAGCTGTCCTGCTCAAAGTTGTATGATGTGTGCAATTGAGTTTTAAAGATACCTTTTTCTGAATTGGCAAAATATGTGATATAAACATCACTGATTATATAAAACTGCATATAAAATAAAACATTTAGATAAGGCACTTTAACAAAGTATTCATTACTTTTTTTTAAATGTGCTTGACATTTATTGTATGACTTTAGTGTCATCCAGGAAAGAAACTTGCTTTCAAGTCCAGCAGCCCTTCTCTGAATTTCTGGCCAGTTCCAGTCCCTGTCCCCCATTTCAGCCAACTGAACTTCCATCTAATGCAAAGACTCTGGACAGTGAACTCCGTTAGCCTTCCAGACTCCAGGCCCCATGACTCCTGCACAGCCATCCGCTCCCCTCCTTCCTTTTTCCCAACTCAGGGAATAGGGGAAATAATTCTCTTATTCAAAGCTAATCCCTCTGTCCTGGATCCTATCTGCACTTGCCACCTTCAGGAACTTTACTGCAGGAGTTTCTCCTCTTTCCCAGTAGTTTTCTTCAGTCTGCCATTCCCTACCCTCCTCCCTTCCAAACCTGTTCCCCTTCTGTTCCCCCTGTTTATACCCTCTTCCCCTCTCCTATGCCTCTGATTCTGTTGGTTACCAAGGCCTGTTCATTCTGCCTCCTACGTAACTCCTTTACCCCTTCCTCCACCACCGCTGCCTGAGTTCAGCCCACACCATCTGTTACCTGGACTCCTGCCAGACATGGCCTCCTACCTAATTTGTCTTCTGCCAGCCTTGCCTGCCTGTGTCACTCACCTGGAAAATCCTCAGTGACCCTGCTTTGCTCATTGGGCAAAGTTAATCTGTAGGCATGGAAAAGAGACACCCTGTCTCTCTTGATTCTTGCCATGTGGTCATCCCCACCTGTGCCCATGCTGAACGTCCTTATGATTCTCTAAACCTCCCATTGTTTGGCTCAAGCCATATACCTTTGATTTCCTTGGAACAGTCAAGGAATTTTCCTAATGCACCCCCTCCAACACACATACCCCAGTGTGCCCTACAGGTCACCCAGCTGACCCACCTCTTGGGGTGCATCTTAAGCCCGCACAATGCCCATCCCCCCCCCCCCAGCTTCCCATGCACTCTGTGGGGATTTTCTCTTGAGCATTTTCACACTGTATTTAATGGGAGAACCTACGGTGAATTCCTTGAGCCAGGATCCTTTTTATCTTTGTGTGTCATTACTTTCAAAATGTTCATGAATGAATAAAAATGACTACTGAATGAAGTCTCTGTTTTGATGACATCTAGGGGAATAAAACAGACAAAAAGGCTACGATGTTCCATTTTTACAGACAGAGTCCACTGTCATAAAGCCATAGGGGTCACAAAACAAAATTTAAGAAGTATGCATTATAGAGATAAAGATTCAAAAGGGAATCCAGTTAAACCCCATTATACAAGTAGACGTTTAGTAAGCTTCTGGTGCTTCAGTCTCCTTTCTAGAACCGTTTCCTGGAGAGCTGTATAAGCTCCCTTCCGAGGGGTGTTAACAAACGGAAAACAACAGCAGCAACCCCACACGGCTCAGGATGCCTTTATAAAACACCATCCAAGAGGGAAACATAAATTACAATTTTCTAGAGATTGCTTTCTGATCTCACATGGGATCCTTCAGTCAGAGCGCCAGCCTGCGCGGACCATTCAAACCCTTCCTTTGTCATATTTTGTCCTACTTGTCATATGAAGAGACGTCCCAAGAATTCCCAGATGCCGCACTCTCTACTGCTGTTTTGAAGGTGGGGAGGGGACTTGGTTCTGTCATAACCTCCCAGTACTCAGTGCTGTTTGCCATGAGCCCAGTTTTAAGGTATTTCATATCATCTACTCTGTTTTTCCTCTCCCAAATGTGACTTTAAGATCCTTTATCATGAGATAACTGGCAGGTACAAGACGGACTTACTTCCTCTGTGCTTCTAGTCCATTTCTGTTGACTTCACCAAGTCAAATGATACTGGAGTGTCCAACATCTCGCAACATCTAAGCCAGTGGGTATCCCAGAAACTCTCCCTGAAACTAATGCCATCCTTCTATAGCTATTTCATGATTATGTAACTTTTTGAAATACAAGTCAGTGCTGTTTCACTCATTCTGCTCAAAGCAAAGCAAGGCTTCCTACTTTATCCAGTTTTATTCACTCCGGGGAACACAGACCAACAAAAAAGACATCACAGACTATCTGAATGTTGATCTTGGGCTCTGCTTTAGAAACTCTAGGAAATGCTTTCCGTTACAGGCACTGAGCATCAGTAACAATCCGGAAGCATCTGTGTCTGCATTCCTGATGCTTTTCCATCAAAGACACAGAAGAGATTATGGCCTTCTTTTCCAAAATCAACACATTTTGTACTCAAGCTCACTTGGCAGTGACCAGAGTTGTAAGCACATACCTACTTGGAAGGAACCAACACCAGGTTATCCATGACAGCCTTACCTAGCCAGTGTTAGTATTCTGACATACCTTTTCTCATTGATCTGAATAATACACTTTTTTTTTTTTCATTTTAACGTCTCTGGAATTGGGATTTCTCTTATAATCAGTGGTTTGTCATAATTTACCTGGCTTGGTTTTTCTAAATGGAATATATGCCTTGTGTTCAATGTAAGTCTTGTGTTCAATAGCATCTTAAGTTTGAAAGAATAAATTATATTATCTTAAAAATCATCTACCTATTTGATACATAAAAAGAACAGCAGCAAAAATGACCATCTTAGCGGTGAATTTCATTATTTGTATTATCTGTTCTGGCAGATACTTATATTGGAGTACAAACCGTCACATTTTATGATTTTCACTGTCTTTATATGACTGTTTTCTGCAGGAGAACATCATACATATAAGAAATTTTCTCAGGTAAACGTACTTTGATACACAGATCAGTGACTTCCTGGTTCCCTCTCCCTTTTTCTTTTTTTCCTGGGTGGGTTTTCAGCCAATATCTGCTCAGAATTTTATTTTTCCCTCAGAAATCTCAAAGTGTTATGAGAATATTCCAGATTTTTTTTCTTTTTTTTTTTTTTTTTTAATACTGGGGTTTGAATTCCTTGCCTCTCTTTTCTACCAATACTTTTTCATCTGAGTTAAGCTAGAATGGCTTCTCTCTCCTATACAGAAAAGTCTAGCTATCTTAGTATTTGAATCCTTTCTTTGGGGATTCCTTTCTTAGGGATAAAGGAATCAAATGCAGTTAAATGTTTTTGAGGCTGAAATGATTCATGCATAATTACTACACTCAGGTAGGGTTTCTGATTAACTCTCCCTTCTGCAGTTTCTAAAATATATTCATTCCCTTAACTAACGTAAGTATCAAATGGTTTTGAACAGAAATTGGCCATTTTTGCTGCTTCAGTTGTGACCAATCACTAAGTATCACCTTCACCATCTGTGGTCACAGAAGGTAGATCATCTGACAGAATCCTGACAGGACCCAGACATACCCTGCATCGCTCCTTCTCCTTTGTGTAACTCAGAGATGAGGCTTACGACTGGAGGAAACCAGCTGGAGAACCACTGTAGAAATTGTTTTGCAAAGTAAATCACAGAATAATGGTTTGATGTATTACCATTTCTAAAACAAAGAGGAAATCGTACCCTGAAAGAAATTTTAACCGCATGTCGGTTCCACTCAGCTAAAGATTTCCAAAAGGCAGCCACACCACACCTCTTCGGTACTGTGGTTTGTATTTCCACACTTTGACAGAAAACCATCTCTTCGTCCGTGTGTTTTCCCCTCTGGCCACTCTGTCACTCACTGCTCTTTTTCAGGTCCATACGTTCAGAGGGCCACACTGGTGTGAATACTGTGCCAACTTCATGTGGGGTCTCATTGCTCAGGGAGTGAAATGTGCAGGTAAGAGCCCTTCCCTTTTTGCTTTATTGAGTTATGAAGTTAGAAGGAATAAGTTATAAGGAGATTTGCTTTTATGCACATACAGTGGGCTGGATCCCGGTTTGCTCTTAACACACAGGCAGTAGTCTAGATTTGCAGACAGCCACTTTGGAAACTCAGTTTATTCGCCCTTAACCTTCTGTACTTGGGGGCAGCAGACTAGGGATCCAGTATTAGTCCATTAAAAAGAGAAAAGTTGGCCTGTTCAGAAAGTCTGATAAAAGGAGATAAAAGTAAGGCAGTTATATTTAACTCTTGCCTTTGATGTTACAGTAACTAAATTTATAAAAATGATTTTTTTAAGCAGTGTACAGGGACCTATGATTGTTGCCTTGGAAACTGAATTTTAAAGATAACTTGTTAAGCTGGATTGTCCTTACTACATTTTTTTGCAAAATCAAACTGAAGTTTAAAAATCTGTGAATTTATCTTCAAAGATGGTTACCAAATTCTGAAAAACCACTTAGTCAGTAATATTTTGTTTATGACATTTTGAAATCTTGAATATGTCAAATCCTTTCTATAAAATATGACCACAGTAGTTTTAGATATACATTTTGAAGAAACTTTGAAGGTTTACACATAAAGAAATAAGCAACTTTGGGATTCATTGAAATGCTTTATGAAAATAAGTTATTCACATCATGTGAAATTCCTTTGTATAAAACAACTATACCAAGAATTGACCATTTATTCAAACTACTCTAAATTCTGACATAGGCTTAGAAATAAATGTTTAAATTATAGTGTTTGGTCATAGACATTTCTTTCTGCTATTTAAATTGTAAAAGTAAAAAATACATTCTTACATGTCTTTTAGCATGAAGCTTAGCACTTAAAACTGTATACTAAAAGTATTTCAAAATGGTAACTGTAATAATTCTGTCAAGTTTATCACTAAAAACCCATCTTTATTTAGTGGCATGATCTTGTAAAAATTTTAATTCCAGTAGAAGTAGCATGCACGTGCTATATTAGTTTCAGGTGTACAATACAGTGATTCAGCAGTTCTGCACCTTCCAACGTGCTCGTCGTATTAAGTGTACTAGGAGCCTCCTACTCTGCCACCTTCCCCATAAGTCTCCTGCAGCATGATTTTTTTTCTTAAGATTTTACTGATTTGGGGGAGGGGAGGGCAGGTAGAGGGAGAAAGAATCTCAAGTAGACTCTTAACTCAGCAAGTGCAGAGCCTGATGCAGGGCCCGATCTTAGGACCCTTAGGCCATGACCTGAGCTGAAATCAAGAGTCAGACACTCAACTGTCTGAACCACCAACAACCATGATTTTTAGTGGAATATTTTTATTGCCCATTATGTGCAGAAATCTCTAGGGTCTGATTTTTCTTACTTCTAAACTGCATTTTTTTAATAGCAAGGTACAATATGCAATGCACATTAATGTTCCAAGTCCTTCTTTCAGTTATTATTCCCTTAGCGTCACTAAGGCATGGTGAGGTTCCAGGCATACATCATTAGCCAAATCCATTCAAGGACCTCCCTGTCACACACAGAGATAAAAATTCCCCTCATGTTGACTTTGAACCGCACAGAGGTATCTCAAAGAGAGTCTCGGCTCAGATCCAGTCTGACTCGTCCATCATCCTAGAGGGATGACAACCCCAATTGCAAGTCTCTGCCCAGAGAATAAATGAGGATAATCTTGTCAGCCTTCCAACTGGTGGTTACCAGTCAGGATGAGATTAGGCAGGCTGTGGGTAAGCCTTTGAACTGGAGGGGAACACATTGTAACCTCAAGTGATGTTAAGACCATCTACAGTGTGGGAGTGCTTGTTCCTGAGCACAAATCACCTGCTTAAGGAAAGTTGGTCTCAATCAGCATTAGGGATTAGATATAAATTTAGAAACTTTGACACAGCCGGACCAGCCAAGAACTTGCAACAGTTTCTTGAATGCTTTGTGACTATCAATGATTTAAAAGCTTCTCTTTTACTGGAGTAATGATGTGTATCACTTAAGTTTTGAAATATGAAGCCCATCTCCATAAGAATTCTGAGTTTGCTATGTTAGCAGAGAATAGGTTCTTGTATGCATAACCCTTGACAATATGCTACAATCCCAAATCATGTTTGAAAGAAATGCTTTGGAACTTTTAGGATAGTAATAATAGGAAGGAAAAGGAAAGAGAAAGTGATTGGCCCCTCCTACAGCTCCCCGCTTTAATAGTCTCCACGATTGTGTAGGAATTGAAAGAAAAGCCTTGAGGAGAATTTTCATTTTTATGCCTTGTCTGTAAAAGCATTCTGTTCTCTGTGATTTGAACCATATTAATGTATAAGAACAAGTCAACTCCTTTTTTTAAATGTGAAGGTTGGCATTTGAATTCGTTCTGTTTTCTATGACAACGAATTCTTAGATCTGAAGTGGCTGATCCTGACCTTTGAGCCATCCACTTTAAAACAGAATGCAAAGAATTAAGAATATAAAGAGAGAGAATTATGATAGGTTAAACAATGTCTCCCTAAAGAAGTCCACTCTCTAATCCCTGGAACCTGTGAGTATGTTACCTTTAATGGCAAAAGGGACTGATTCAAGCTAAGGTCTTGAAATGGGGAGATGACCTTCCATGGTTGGGCTGGGCCCAGGATAATCACAGTCACGGGGTCCCTACAAGAAAGAGGCAGAGTCTGAAAAAAAGGGACAGAAGCAGACATCAGAAAAGGGAGAAGATGCTAGGCCGTTGGCTTTGCAGAGGGAGGAAGTGGGCCAGGAGCTAAGGAATGTGGGCAGCCTCTAGAAGCTGGAAAAGGAAGCCTAGAAACACTGTCTGCCCCGAGCCTCCCGAAGGAGCACAGGCCTGCTAACACCTTGCTATCCACCTAGGGAAACTTGTGGCCTTGGGGCATCCGACCCCCAAAACTAGGACATGAACTCTAACGATGTAAGCCACTGAGTTCATGGTAATTTGTTACAGCAGCAATGGGAAACTAATACACCAGCCACTGAACATTTAAGACATTACTTCCGAAGGAAGAGGGCAGGCTAACTGCCTATCCGAAAAGAGATATATTTATCTGCTTTTGATCCTAAGACAGCTTGCTTTGTTCTGGTGTCTTTTTTTGAAATCCACCAAGGCAGAAGAGAGCGTGTCAGGAATTTTTCAGCGAGCATTGGCCAAAAGCATCAGTTTTGTATCGCCCCACCCCCTCTGGTTTTTTTGTTAAACATCATGTGAATTGTCGGGTGGTGTTCCAGGCACCAGGCTGGTAGAGTTACCGCCAGAATCGGACTGAATCCAGCTCGTGAGAGGCAAGCTGTCCCTTCCGACCCACACGCTCTAGGCTGGCTAAGAGGCAGGCTGTGGCTGAAGAGGGCAGCGGAGGGCCAGGCAGTGCAGACACGGCCTTTCCTACACCTGCCCCTGAGATCCCAGAGCAGGCACCAAACATCCTCTTTGTCTACCAACGTCTCCCTCCCTCTAGCTTGCTTGAAAGACTACAAGGACGGGGCAAGGGAGCATGGAACGGCAGCTTGGGAGCGGAGACTGAAATATTTATGAGCATAACAGGTAGTTTGTAACAGCAGAGTTCAAAGGATCCTCGTTCAGACAAAAAAGAGTTTCCCCAAACCATGTTTCCTTTCTCTATGAAAGGGACTTACTTATAAGTTAAAATAATCTGTTCTTATATAATCACTGAGCTTGCCAAACACCCCTCCCATCAAAAAGACCATGATTCCACCAGCGTTCCTGAGTTGTTTTCACTTCAGCCTTGCCACAATAATCTGAGAATTAAGCCAGATAATAATTGTAAATCACACATCAACTTAGTCTTGGTTATTTATTCAAGTGACTCTGTTTTTCCAGTGTGTCATTCACATTGCTGTCATCACACACACACATACACACACACGTGCGCACACGCAACAGGGAATGGGAGTTCTTTCCTAGTAATAAAATGTATTCATTGCTTAAAGTATACAAGGACTTAGCTTTTAGGTTGAAGAAAAGAAGTGGAAGTAATTTATTTTAATTACTGCTTTGATTGACTGGACCTAAAAAGTTATGTTTGTCCTTTTATTTTTTTTAAAAATCGTATCCATTTATTTGGGAGAGAGAGAGCGTGCGTGCGTGCATGGGGGCGGGTGGAGACGGAAGGAGAGGAAGCAGACTGGGTGCTAAGCACAGAGCTCCACAGAGGGCTCGCTCTCACTACCCTGAGATCATGATCTGAACCAAAACCAAGAGCCACACGCTTAACCTACTGAGCCACCCAGGTGCCCCTATATTTGTCCTTATAAATTACCACTGAGAAGTTGATTAGACTTGTTTAGAAGTTTCGTGTAGCAGTATTTTCACAAATATCCAAAGAATAAATTATTCTTTATAATTTTGCTTATGAAAGTAATGACTTCTGATACATAAGAGAATTGGGCTATTCCCATTTTCCCTGGATGGAGATTCAGGGAGGGAGATATCTAAGAGACACATCTTAGAATAAAAATTTGATTCTCAATTATTTAAAATATGAACACACACGGGGCACCTGGCTGGCTTGGTTGGTAGAGCATGCGACTCTTGATCTCGGAGTTGTGAGTCCAAGCCTCACACGGCATATAGAGAGTACTTTACAAAAAATCTTTTTAAAAAATGAATAAAATATGAACACTCAAAGAATGAACAATTATCTTTCCTTTCAAAACACGCATTAACATTACCTTTTAATCCTAGCAATATAATGTGAATAATATCAGCTATTTTTTTTCTAAAGATAGATTTTTGTGGGGCGCCTGGGTGGCTCAGTGGGTTAAAGCCTCTGCCTTCAGCTCAGGTCATGATCCCAGGGTCCTGGGATCGAGCCCCACATCGGGCTCTCTGTTCCATGGAGAGCCTGCTTGTGATCTCTATCTGTCAAAATAAATAAAAATAAAATCTTTAAAAAAAAAAAGGATAGATTTTTGTGCTTTCTAGATATGAAACATCCATTTTTTAGAGAAGTCAAATGCCAGGAATTCTGAAATCTGAGAATCGCTTAAAGTTAGTGTCTAAGTAATAGAAACATTAATAAAGGACAGAATAAAATGTGACTTGAATTTTTTCATTTTTTCTTTCATATGGTTTAGTCCATGCTTATTAACTTGAAGGATTAGGAGGGGGAAATGTTTCATTGTAGCATAAAAATAACCTACTAACCAAGAGATGCAACAAATGAAATGATCTTTTACGGACTTTTGTTGTTGTTTACAGTGTAGAGCTTCCTTGGGAGAAATGGAACGATAGAGGAGTTATATGACTTTAATAAATAAGGATGAAAACTAAATAAAGTCTTAATGGCAAACTGAAATATGATGTATGGCTAGTCCCTGCAGGAGCGATTTTCAGAGCGAACTCAGAGCTGGTATATTGCACCGTGAACTAAAGGGTATAAAGATGCCTTATTTTCATGACTTTGCCCTATCCTTTGTTCGTCTGAAGGACTTCATAGCTAATCCTGCCAAAAATTTGGCTTTTGAAATTTATTTCTAAACTCGAGTAGAATATGTTGTCCCATAGTTTTTTTTTTAATATTTTTACAGACCGAGATCACAAGTAGGCAGAAAGGCAGAAAGAGGGGCGGGGAGCAGGCTCTCCCCGATGATGATGCGGGGCTCAATCCCAGGACCCCGGGATCATGATCTAAGCCAAACCCACTGAGCCACCTGGGCACCACACATAGTTTATTCTTATTCAAATGGAAGAAAGAGATCAGTTTAGAAAACATTTTCCTCTTCCTTAATTCCTAAATCTGAGCTCAGTCATCACTCTACCCACTTGTCACTGAGTCGCAAATAATCTAGGAGTCTAATGTTTAAAGTGGTAGATGACTCCAGTTATTGAATGGAAAAAAGTTAGCATTAACATCAGACCACTAGTGCTATTCACATGTTTTGATAATGTGTCAAAATTTTACTGGTTTGCTTTGTAGTGGTTTTCCATATGGAATTTATACCTAGGGAAAGAATAGGACAAAACAAGATTATAATGGGTAGCTTCTATCACTGCTTTTTAAAAGTCCTTGCCAGGGGCGCCTGGGTGGCTCAGTTGATTGAACGTCTGCCTTTGGCTCGGGTCATGATCCCCAGGGTCCTGGGACCGAGGTCCGTGTGTTGGGCTCCCTGCTCAGTGGGGAGCCTGCTTCTCCCTCTCCCTCTGTCTCTGCCTCCTTCTCTCACTGCTTGTGCTCTGTGTATCAACGGAATAAAATCTTTATAAAAAAAAAAAGTCCTTGCCAATGATTTCACTCATATGTGTAATTTAGGAAATAAACAAGCAAAGGGGAAAAAGAGAGAGAGACAAACCAAGAAAACAGATTATTAACAATAAAGAATAAACTGATGGTCACCAGAGGGGAAGTGGGTGGAGAGATGGGTGAAGTAGGTGATGGGGATTAGGGAGGACACTTGTGATGAGCCCAGGGTCATGTATGGAAATGCTGAATCACTATATTGTACACCTGGAACTCATATTACACTGTCTTAACTGGAATTAAAATAAAAACTTAAAAAAATAAAAGTACACTGATTAAAAAAAAAGTCCTTGCCAAATCATTTATATATATATATATATATGTATGTATGTATATATATATACATACATATATATATATAACAGTAAAATATAACAATGTCTTTTAAACTCAAGTATATTCAACAAACAATGGGTACAATAAACATTACTGAGTAAGAGGTTGAAACTACTAAATTCTTCTTCGGGGCTGGAAACCGTAACTCTGTGTGATACGCGGCTAGTGAAGGGCGGCAGGCGTCGCTTGGTGGGACGAGCATGGGCTGGGAATCCAGAGGCCAAGGCCACATCTCAGTTCTGCCACTTTCTGGCTGAGTAATCCGAACAAGTCATTTGGCCTCTTGGAGCTTTATTGCCTCTATAAGGTAAAGGCACTGGGATAGGCTGTTACCAAAAGCCCTTTCCAACTGCATCTGTTGCTTCTTTGTACACACTTCAAATATGAGACACATCAACATTAGTATGAAATCATGAAGCTTTGCTGACTTTTATACATTTAAATACTATGGAGGAGTTCTTCCGGTTCTGGATGAGATGAATAAATAGGTTTCATTTTATTCCTCACAATATTAATAACAAAAGACCCTGTACAAAACCTATACATCAGCTATGAGAAGACTGAAAGTGGAGAAAAGCGGGCAGGCCGACCCCAGGAACCCCGCAGCAAGTTGCCTGGTGGTTGGGATTGGCTTTTTTCCTCCTTCCCGTGTATCCCCAGCCTGGGCACAGGAGAAGCCCACAACCCAGCAGTGCCAATAAGCACAGACCAAAGATAATCCAAAGAAAAGCCTTCTCTTCCTAGCCAAAGCCCTGGGAAAGGGTAGCCAGCCGAACCCTTTCCGCCCTTCCTGCCGTCCTCCAGGCGAGCATCGGGAACGAGGCACAGAGCAGCAGCCGCCCGCAGTATGGGCAGAACCTGGTTTCGCCTTGCCCTGCAGTCCCCAGGGTGCACCTCGCCCCTGGGAATGAGTGGAGCCCTGTATTTCAACATTGCCTGGCAGGAAGGAAGCAGTACCCCTCCTGGCTGAGCCTGTGGGTGATACCTGGACTTCCATCCCGCCACGTAGTAGGAGCAGCACTCTCTCAGCCCAAGTCTGTGGGTGGAGCCCTGTCTTCACTTTGACCTGCAGTGATGAGGCAGCTGAGACAGGACATTAACCTGTCTTCCACATGTACCCTGTGGTTCCACACGGCACGGCATTCCTTCTCAACCAGGCTTCTGGGCAAACCCTGGCTTCCATCCCCACCCTGCAGTAACTAGGATGTGGCTGTCTCCCTCCCCAGAATGTGGGATAGTCCTGCTATTTGGGTACCGTACAAGTAGGGTGGGCAAAATAGCACTGCAGTAATGTTACAAAAGCTTTGCAAACTCGGTAGGTATTTGAACCTTGGCCTACAAAAGCAAGCCAGGACACGCATTCTGAATCTCAACAGGTTAACTGTCTGCTAAAAGAGAAATGTTCAGTAGGAACCAGAGTCTTCTTGTAACACTCAAAAATATCCAGGCTTCAGTTCAAAATTACACTTCATAATGGGAAGCAGGAAAATCTCAACTCAGATGAGAAAAGAATCAACAGATGCCAATACCAAAACGACCTAGGCGCTAGAATGATCAGACCAGGAAAACGGTCACCACGATAATGCTCCAGCAAGCAATTATAAACACTCTGGAGACAAATGAAATAGAAAATGAAGACAAAAAATAAATGGAGGGGTGCCTGGGTGGCTCAGCGGGTTAAAGCCTCTGCCTTCAGCTCAGGTCATGATCGGCTCAGGTCATGATCTCGGGCTCTCTCAGGCTCGGGCTCTCTGCTCAGCAGGGAACCTGCTTCCCTTCCTCTCTCTCTGCCTGCCTCTCTGCCTACTTATGATCTCTGTCTGTCAAATAAATAAATAAATTCTTTAAAAATTTTTAATAAATAAATAATAAATGGAAATTTTATAACTGAAAATGGCATTAACAACAAACTCACCAGATAGATGGGCTCAATAGCAGAATGGAGGGGACAGAGGAAGGAACTGGTGAACCTGAATATAGATCAATAAAACTTCTCAAACAAGAGAAAGAAAATATACTTTGAAAAGTGACCTCAGCCTCAGAGACCTGTAGCAGAATAGTAAAAGATTTAACATTTGCATTGTTGGAGTCCCAGAAGAGGAGAGAGGCTGAAAAAAATATTTGAAAAATGAGTGGCTGAAAACTCCTCAGATTTGGTAAAAGCCAAGAAAAATTAAGTACTTATTTGGAGACGCTTTTGTGTAAATGAAATGTATTAGAACAGTAAAGAGGAAGAAGCAGCTATAACCCCAGGCATCCACGTCCTGTCGCATTCACATGGGACGAACAGAGCTGGCCCAGAATTCCACTTAGCTTCCGACCGCAGGCTGATTGGGGCAATGCCACGTAACGGACCCTGGGCTGCCGCGTAGAAAAGGCCTCTCAAAAGATTCTTCTCAATAATGACAGCAACATAGTCCTGGTAAACACCTCTAACCTACTATGCCTAAGAAATTGCCTATATTAATATTAAAGTCTCACAGGAACCTATAATGGATAGATAATAATAATAAATACTATTATGATTCCTATTTTACATAACTGAGGCACAGGAAAGGCACTCAAAATTGCACAGCTAATGGATGAGAGAGCTAATTCTAACTCAGAGAAGTTATAGAAAACATTAAAATATTCAGGGGAAACAAGGTCTTTTAAGTGGACATTTGCCATCGATTTGCCTTAGGGTTGAATCAGAAATCTTACCAGTAACTAAGAGAGATATAAAGAGGAACTGGGGGTCTGGGTGATGTAATCACTTGGACATTGTCTGAGTATTACAGAATGTTGTCGAGCCATGTCCTCCGGTAATACAGATCCAGCTCGGTGCTCTGGAGGCCCATTTCTGTCTTCAAAGAAGCAGCTGCTATTCTTTAGTGATGATAACATTGGGCATTGTTGGCATTGGCCGTGCCTTCTCCAGTGCTGTTCTCTTACACACATATGCAAAGACCCAGTGTCCCTCTGCACCTAGCTTGTCTTTGCACACGGGAGGTGCTCGTTACAGTGGAATTCCTCCCTTTGAGTCACACGGGCCTTACGTACACATTGCAAGTTGGCAGTGTCTACATATTTAACGAAAGAATGATTCCATTTATAAATTTTGGCAAATGTTCCTCATCTCTGTTTATTGTTACCGCCCTATAGAACCAGACTGCAGCTTTACCAAGTCATTATTAGAATGATAATCACCAACATTTGCTGAAAGAGCAAGCAAAACTAAAGCTTGCCCAGTGACCACAGGCAGTGGCCGTGGCCTTGTAGGATTTTCAGATTGTTTCATTAAGACCTGGATATCACTGAATCAGATTTATAAGGGGTCAACATCAAGTCCTTATGAAAAACACCAAATGGGTTAGGTTTTTAGAAACATAAAGATGACATTTATTTTAGTTAAATTATTCAGTGATGGTTTATCACTCTTCACTCTAATAGAGCAAAATATTTGAATTCTTCTCTGTCCCTTCTAAAATTCCATTTCTCTCTTCTTGTTGAAAATGAAATATCTCCTGACATTAACTAGAAGGTGTTTGAGTTCTGGCATCTTAGAAGTTACAACTCAGTAAAATTACAAAGCAAAGGACAAGCTTCAGGAGAGACGTGATAGGTATAGGTGTTAAAATCGTGGACCCTAGAAACATCTGTAGGCTTAAATCTCAGCTCCATTGCAAACTCAGGGCATGACTTTGGGTAAATCACTAACATGTGCTTGGTTTTGTCAGATTTGTAAAATGAGAAGAAAAATAGTACCTATTTTATTAAGTTTTGTGAGCTTAATGGAAATAATGTAAAGCACTTGGACTAGTGCTTGGCATCAATAAGCCAGTGCTAATAGTAAATAATACTATGGCTATTTTTAGCCACTATATTTATTGTTTTATATATCTATATATCAAGGCTTATGAAGAGATATGAATATGAGTGGCATGGTTTTAAGAAGACCCTGGGATACTTTAACTTTTGGAGATCTAATTCCTCTTCATATCAAATATATTAAAGTATAATCCTATATCCCACATCAAATATAATTTTTATGTCACTTTGAAGAAATGGATAATTTTAAGTTGCCTTTTTGGTATAATATTACATTTTGTAGACATTTAAACACTTATTAATTTTGTTTGATCTGGGTTGAATTTCTCCTGAGATCACACAGCAAGTAAGAAATGAAGCGTGAGCTAGAATTCTCATCTGCTGACTTAAAGCCAAAATTTTCCAGAAGAAAAGATGGGAAGAATGTTTTTACACTCTGCAGAAACTGCTGGAAGCTAGTCCCCTTTTAAGCCTCACTGAAGCTGGATGGACTGTCTTTTGCTAAAATAAACACTCCAGAATGCTCAAAACTCTGCTCAAAACATTGATGAATTTTTCCTTTCTGTATTTTTCTTTTAGATTGTGGTTTGAATGTTCATAAGCAGTGTTCCAAGATGGTCCCAAATGACTGTAAGCCAGACTTGAAACATGTCAAGAAGGTGTACAGTTGTGACCTTACAACACTCGTGAAAGCCCATATCACCAAGCGACCAATGGTGGTGGACATGTGCATCAGGGAAATTGAATCTAGAGGTGAGGCGTTTCCGGTGTGGTTCAGTTGTGGTAATGCACCATGAATGCAAGTTCTCGTGCCCTTCTGGGTGCCTCATTGCATAATCCAGTTGTCTTCTTCTGTAAGTTTAGGGGGGAATGATTTCAGATGTCCAATGATCTGAAAGCCTGAAATGAGTTAATGTAGCATCTAATGAACTAGCTTGATTTTAAGGTACATTGAACTAGTTACAGGAGATACACTTAAATATTTTTATGGATGATGATACTTCTAGTCTATAAAAGTTGACATGTAGATAGCAATTTGTTTTTCACTTTTTACATTTTTCTAGGTCCAAGAAGCAAAGGTGTAAATGCTCTATTAAAACTAACCTAAGCCAAAAACAGCGCTGCATCCCAATTCTTATTTCCCATTTGGGAAACACTGGTATGGACCTATTAATATGGTTATCTTAGTCTTCGGTTATGTAAAGAATTATGGTATAATTGGGGTGATGAATTATTTCCCTTAAGACTCAACATATTTGATCTAATTAGACTAAGTGGTGAGCCAAATTACAAATACTCAGGTAACAGTAGGTCAGAGTTTAAAAACTGTGAGTGCAGTGGTTTTATTTTAGAAGAAAATGTGAAGAGGTTTCTGAACAAGTGTATTTAATCATTCTTTCATGCACATTACTTCCCCAGCCTGAAGTATGGGAAGAAATTAAAATTTGGAGAAAAGGCATAATTCCAAAGAAACTAATTAGCTCCCTTGCTTTATTTTTACAGGTCTTAATTCTGAAGGACTGTATCGAGTATCAGGATTTAGTGACTTAATTGAAGATGTCAAGATGGCTTTTGACAGAGGTATGTTCTTCAGCATGTTCATTAACTTAGGACAACAATGCTCTCTGCCAAGAAGGCACAGTTTGTTATTTTTTATATTACTTGTCTAAGTCATTGATTATTATTCCAAATTAAAAGCTTATAATTTTACTTTTTATTAGTATGTTAAAGTGTTACATTTCAAGGTGAGGAAGAAACTGTATAAAATGTAACTCTATTACCAGTATCTGAGCACCCAAGGCTGGTCCCTGTTCATAAAAATATACACAGAACAGTTAAATTTACCAGAAATCATGGAGAAGATAGGGCAGGGTGGTTGGGAGAATCTAAGTCATTACAGATCTCAGATTTCCCAGGCTGGAGTTGGCCCACCAAACTGCCTGTCGTCCATGTATCCCATCACCATATTTGACAGAGTGGAGACCCATTCTAATGACTTAGATGCCCCTACCACAGAATCGTTACTGATTTTATTTGAATTTATGCCATAAAGAAAAATATTAATAACTTTGGAATATAACCTAGTTTGTTGGGGTTGGGGGATGCCGGAGATCAGAAGAGGCTTTTCCAGAGAAGAACAGAGGTTGATCGTATAATATGTAAAGACCTTGGCAAGAGAAGAGTCTGTGCAAAAGCCCTGAGGCTGTCCTTGTCAAGGCCCTGAAAAGTGCTATGGCTTAGAGAGTAAGAAGTGAAAGGAGAGTGGATGAAGATGCAGTGAATGCAGTATCTTACTATAGAAGGAATTAGCTGAATGGTAGAAGGGTTCTCAGATCAATGTCTAAATTCGATTTGATTTAACTTGTCATATAACTGAACTATAAGGCTGGTAATTTTATTTTCCAAACCAAAAATTGGATGTGTAACCCATAATGAGACAGGATATTTGACATGTGGATTCTCATAGTAAAATAACTAATAGATGGCGGAAACAGGAACCATGTGGCAGGAGAGAATACCAGTTTTCTTTCTTTTTTCCTGAGTAAAAATGTTGATAGAGGGATACTTGCCTTTGCAATTCTTCTACCTTCCATTTGTGCTCTCCCATCCCCTTTTCCAGATCTTTGGGCCTCTAGCACCTGCCCACTTGCCCGGGGTTCCCCAGGGAAGCATTCTACATTGCTTTCTCCTCCCAGAAAGTGATCTATCCCAATTTGTACCACCACAGCCCGTGATTTGAACTCAAGTGTGAAAGACACATACCAGTGATCTAATTCACACTTGAATGTGAATGTATGATACACCATGGCATTTTGTATTTAAAAGAGGATTCTTTAAAGAAAAAGTAGTGGTGGTTTTAGGTTTACAGTTCTAGGTTGACAGTAGCTTTAGCTTACAAAATTTCACAGAAAGTACAGAGATTTCCCATAAAACCTCTCCTCTCATGCTCCCCCCAACCCAGTTTCCCATTGTTAACATCTTGCATTAGTATAGTACATTTGTTACAATTGATGAACCAACATGGGTACGTTCTTAATAACTAAAGTGAGTGGCTCACATCGAAATTCACTCTTTATGTTACAGAGTTCTGTGGGTTTGGCAAATGCATAATGTCATATATCCACATTACAGTGGCACATAGAACTTTCACTACCATGAAAATCATCTGTGCTTTACCTGTTCTTCCTTCCCCTTCTCCCCCTGCACCCCTGACAACCACAGTTCTTTCTACTGACTCCCTAGTTAAGCCTTTCCCAGAATGTATATAGCCGGAATCATAGAGTATGTAGCCTTTTTCGACTGATTTCCTTTACTTAGCAGTATGCATTTAAAGTTCTCCCATTGCTTTTCATGGCTTGATAGCTCTTTTCTTGCTGTTGCTCAATAACATTCTTTGTCTAGATATATCAGTTTATTCGCCTATTGAAGGACATCTCAATTGCTTCCAGTTTTTTGGCAATTATGAATGAGAGTGGCTATAAATATTTGTGAGCACATTTTTGTGAGGCATAAGTAGTTTTCAGCTCTTCTGGGTAAATACCCAGGAGTGTGATTGCTGGATTATATGGTGAGAGTATGTTTAGCTTTGTAGGAAACCGCCTACCCCCAAGTGGCTGTACCCTTTTGTGTTCCCACCAGCGGCAATGTACAGTTCTGTGGTTCCTTGTCCTCCCAGCATTCATTGTCAGGGTTCTGGATTTTAGCCATTCTAATATCAGGGTAGGGAACAGGCTGCTTTTTAATGGGAAGAAATCATTTGTAAGCCAAACGGAATAAAAGAAACCTAGGATAAGGTCAGCTCAGAGTAGGTACTAATTGAATCTTTTGTAGATGAAAATTCAGGTATTTTAACCAGTGACTAAATGCAGGGGAGTAAAGGAAGGCCAGCTTCCCTCGAGAGTCTTAAGGCCCAGCTCCTCTGAAATACTCCTCTATTGTATAACTTCTTTTCTTGTTATTTCAACACTCTAAAGTTTTGTTTCATTTTACTCTCATGCTTCTCACTATCTGCCTACCTCCAGGGCTTAGACAGCATCCCAACGTCATGGTCATGTGTCAGAGCCTAGGGTGAATCAGAGGTGGCCTTTTGTAAGTTAGGAGTGACTTTCTTGTTATTTTTCACATTCTCTAGGTTTATTTAAAAAAGAAAGAGAAAGCAATCCCACTCATTCCCCTAGGAATTCTCAGGTACTCCTGGAATTTACAAATATTGCTGTTGACCTCTGTCCTCTTATACTCCCCCCTCATTAAACCTGGAAAAATAAGTAACTTCAGAATAGAAAATTTAAAAAAAATGATTTCACTTTCCACAGAAAATTGATCATTTATATACATCAGCACACAGAATTTGATACTAAAAACTGATGCATTGCCAATCTCTAAAGACTGTACACAAAAACACGTTATGAAAACAGTGCTCTGCATTCAGACACTTACTCTTGTTTTTTTAACCTCCTTCCAAGATGGGGAGAAGGCAGATATTTCTGTGAACATGTATGAAGACATCAACATCATCACTGGCGCGCTGAAACTTTACTTCAGGGATCTCCCAATCCCACTCATCACGTACGACGCCTACCCGAAGTTTATCGAGTCCGCCAGTAAGTATGAAGTCACGCATTCCGAATGACCCCACAGACTGCCTCCTCCTGGTAATCATTTCTCTGGTTTTTCCTGAGTTTCTTGAATGCGTACTAAGTATTTCCCCCTTGCCTTTCTCCATGGCTAATATACTCACAAGAATTTTGATCTCCTCTCTAACATTGGTTATTTATGACTTCTGCCATCAGAAGCTTCTTTGTAATGGACTAACCCTCATTTTCCAAAGTAAGGCTTAACCCAGTGTTCCTTAGGTAAGGACCAACACCTCCACAAAGTAAAAATGAATAACTAGAAAAATAAAATTGAAAAACAGGACCAAACTATTTTACTAGATTCAGCCAGGCATAAAAGTTGCTCGATCAGATCCCATAAAAGTTTCTAAATTCTTACTTTCAATTTCTGTCCTTATCCTGTGACAGACCATTAACAGACAATTTGTGAACTGGCACCGGTCCGTAGATCATACTTTAAGGAACACGGTTTTAGATCAAGAAGTGGTTTTTTTTTTTTAAGTTCTAGTTGAGATGCAAATGAGAAAAAGCAAAGGCTCATATGCCAAATTGTATTTATGGTGCAAAACTCATACCTGTAATTCACAGTACATTTTTTTAAAGAAGGGAATTTTTAACAGATTTTAAGTGTTGGCATTGCCATTTTTTAGAAAAGATAAGCTATTTCTGTCATTTTCTTTTCTCTCTTAAAAACCATATGTTGTCTTGATCTTTAAATAATAACATCACTTTCTTAGTAACACTGATTTGCTTTTTGACTTGGAAATTTCGTGAAGTACAGACTTGCTTTGTTCTCATTTTTAGTTTCCCCTTCAGTGCTTTTGTTGAGAATTTCTGTGGTTAGTTCCCTGGAGCCCTGATTTCTTGTGGGTCAGCCCAGCTTTCCTGTAGAGAACAGCCAGGAGAATTACACTGATTTGTACAAATGTCCATGTTAGGAGCCCGAAAGCCTCTAGGTCTCTTCCATGGGAATTTAACTCCTCTTATTTTGGGATGGATTTGGTGCTGATCATGAAAATTGTCTGCGGGAGCTTCTGGGTTCCTGTTTTGTGGCCCAGACGTTTCCACCCCAGAGAGAGAAGCCTCATGGCCATGAACATGGGCAGCGCTTGACACGTCCATCACGAAGGGCTGCTCGGTCCACAGTCTGCCCTGATCCCCAGGACAACACTGAGGGCCCAAGTGGACAGTGTTTCTGTCCCCAGTGTCACTTTGAGGTAAAACTGAAAGTTAGCTTCTGCGCCAAAGCCAAGGGCACCCCATTAGCAGGGGACAAAGCAGTTCTTCTGACCCAAGTTCTGAACTCGACACAACCACCTCATTGATGCAGAAGAAAAATCCAAGCCTTCCTTAATGAGGTTCAAGGCCTTTGGCCCCCACACTCCCACACTGTTTCACCTTCATCCCCCCATGCCCACCTCAGCTGCCTTGGTTAACCTTCCAAACTATCTGTCAGGGTTCGGGGTTTGTATCTGGAACAGGCCTCCCGTCTCCCATCAGTGAACCCCCCGTTGTACCTCAGAGAGCTCTTCAGAGCCTATCATGGAATAGAAACGTCCTAAATCAAGGTAGAGTCCTTCTCATAAGTTCAGCTATGTTGAGATGTGATTTCCCTGACACCAAAACCCTAGCTCAATACTTAAATACGATATCAGTGTTTATTGTATGTGTTTGCTGTTGATCTGATTGTCTATGGAATATAGTGTCCTTGTCTGCATCTCTTCTAGCGGTGGCATCGGTTTCATCTTTGGACACATAGATGCAGCCTTTCTCTTATCTTTACAGGCACAGAAGGGAGACAAGAGAAGCTAAGATTTGTACAGCATGTACTAGGTGCCAGGAATCCTGTTAGGCACTTGACAGACACAATTTCATTTTAGTTGTTTTTTTCTTTTTTTTTTTTCATTTTAGTTTAGTTTTAGTTTAGTTTAGTAATCTCTACACCCAATGTGGGGCTCGAACTCATGACCCTGAGATCAAAAGTTGCATGCCCTTCCGACCGAGGCAGCAGGGCGCTCCGCCAGGATAGCATTTTAGGAAGGAGATATTATAGGGTGTAAGTAAATTGTCTGAGGTCCTATTGGTAGAGGAAAGGCCCTGGCATTCTGACTCACATGTGTCTAATGTCCCAGCCCCTCTCTGTCCACTCAGCCCACTGCCTGGCTCCCTGGAGCAGCAAAAGACTTACCCATGGGAGGAAGACAGAAGGGCAGGAAGTCCTCCGAAAGATGGTCAGGGCTGGCCGACCCTTCCTGTTGCAGGGGCTCTTGAACCTTTTTCTCATTCAGCCCCTAGGAAACGGGGGGGGGGGGGGGCTCTTCTTGAAGGCTCGGGTTTCTCCGGCATTTATTAGCATTTCTTGCCAACAGAAACTCGGAGTTCACATTAAAGCTTTCTCCTGCCAAAGCCATCTGAGCTCTGCTGAGGCAGCCTCCCGCGGACATGCACAGCTTGGGAGCTAGAGGGGAGTGGCTACAGGAAATGAAGAGGGACACACAGGTGGTGGAGGCCAGGGCATCTCATCAAAGGGCTTGAAGGTCTTCGTAATCCCTTGGCAAGTGCCCTGGAACCACCTGGAAGTCTCAGACTACCAAGCCCTTTTTCCTCACTGCCTCCCCTTCCCCTCCAGGGAAGAAATTGCTGCCCTCCCTCCCCCCTCCCCGCCCCACACCAGGTGCAAAGGCCTGGAAGACAGGTGCCTCTCGAAGGCATACTCTGTAAGCCCGCACTCGGGCACTTCTGACCACGACGACAACGGTGCTGCTGGGACTGAATGTGGAAATCTTTCTCTGGCCAAGGACTCTAAGAGCTGTGCTCCCAGATGATCTTAGAAAATGTGATTCAGTGTGTAATCCTGAGTGAGTCAGATAAACTCAGAAATAAAACCCAGGGTTCTTCGTCCCAAACAACTTAGAATGTCCTGAAGCCTGGGATGAGAACTTGCAAGTTTTTCCCTCAACTCTGCCACTGAGTCACCCCTTAACCTTGGCTAAGTCTTTTTTCTTCTTCTATTTGAATTTCTATTTCTCTCTTCGAGTTGGCAGCACATACCTTAAAAAGAATTTTTAACTTGATGTTGATACAGGTTCAGGTGCTTATTTCCTACCCCCACCATATTCACATTTCCACATCCTTCCAGACCTTCCTCAGATGCCATCTCTTTCTCTCCTCTGTTCCGCTCAGCCCCCAAGCCATCTTTCTCCTCCGTCTCCCTGTCATACTTCGCCTGGACCTCTGTTATGGCCTCCTTCCTTCACGCTGAAAGGTTGCTTTCATGTCTTGCCTTCCTTGTTAGATTGGCCCCTTTACAAGCGGGAGTTCTCTTGCTCATGTTTATTTTCCCACAGCCCCTGCAAGAGTCCCTTACTTACATAATAGGTGCTCAGTAAATACTTGCTGAATGCATAAGCATAATTTTATATTGAGAACCACAGACTCTTAGAGTTCTTAGATCTTCTAAAGGGTCATGTTAACAAGACTTCCTTCTACGACACATTCTTTTTTAAATACCCAGTAATTGCAAGATCGCCGCTTCTCTCAGCAGACAGCTGCCAGTGGACAGACTTCACGGTCAGAAGGCCCTATTGTGCACAGCAGAGAGCCACCTGCCTTCAACTCCCTCCCGTTGGCAGTGGTCCTAACATCCCCCTCTTCCGCATACAAGCCTTTCACATACTCGAAACAACTGATGGTGGTTGTTCATCTCTAAATACATTCCATTTTGTCTTTGCTTAAATTATGCCATGGTCTTCTCAGGACAAAAGATTTCTGTTCTCTAAAAAGAATATGGTTACTAGTCCTTTAAGTAGGAAAAAAATGGAGAAAATTAATTCCAGGGAAGAGTCTCTGTCAATTTGATGTCAGAATATTCAAATGTGGTTTATCATATGCCCCCAAGTTGCTCTTTCCAGTCTGGCCTCACCGTGAGCTCCAGATTCACCAGCATCAGCGAGATCATTTGGAGGTCTGATAGACATCTTGAGTAGAACCCTGGTCTTTCCCACAAAACCTCTTCCCGTAACCTTTATGGAGGCTCCATCCTCCCAGTCACCTATGGCCAAAACTTAGCTCATTCTTGATTCTTCTCCTTCTCATACATCCCTTATCAGGAAATCCCATGGACTCTACCTTTAAAATATACCCAGAATCCAGCAACTTCTCATCACCATCACTGCCTCCATCTGGTCTAAGCTAGAGTCATTCCTCAGCTGGTCTTTTTTTTTTTTTTTTTTTTAAGATTTCTGTATTTGAGAGAGAGCAAGAGAGCATATACTAGCCTCGAAGGAGGGGCAGGGGGAGAGGGAGAGAATCTTAAGCAGACTTCCCGCTGAGCACAGAACCTGTTGTGGGGCTCAATCCCACGACCCTGAGATCATGACCTGAACTGAAACCAAGAGTCAGATGCTTAACCAACTGCACTGTCCAGGCATCCTCCTCACCTGGATTTTTGTAATAGTTACTAGAATAGTTCTGTTTCTACTTTGACCTTTCCATAGTCTGTCTCCCACATGGGAGACAGAGGAGAGATACTGTGAGCAACATCTGTCACACCATGTCCTTGTTCAGCACCTTCCCATTTCTCTCTAGAATAGCCTACAGTCCCTGGAATAGCCTACAGCACCTGACACAACAGTGTCCTGTTTCCTTTTTGACCTCCTTCCATCCCCCTCTTGCTCACTCCAGCACAGCCACCTCTGGCTTCTCACATGTCCTCAGACATCACAGGCCTACTCGCCCTTCAGCATCCTTACACGGCTGCTCCTTTGCCTGGAAGCCCTTCCCCTAGATCTCCGTGTGGGTCATCCCCCCACGCCCTCAGAGTCTTCGCTCAAGACCTGGTTTCTCACTGAGGTCTATGACAACCACCCCATTTAAAATCATAGCCCCTCACACTTGCAGAGTTTCTTACCCTGCCGTTCTTTTCCAAAGCACTGGCCTCATTCTAATATAGTACAGACTGGAAGGTCCATGTTCACTGTGGATTGTCAGTCACCCTCCGAGAGAGAAGAAGGTCTCTGTGAGCAGGGAATTTTACTTGCTAGCCCACCAACACCCTCCCTAATTTCACACCATCTCAAGATTCTCTCTGCAAAGATTAAACATGAAAATTAAAAGGAAACTGTTACTCTTTTTTTTCAATTTCCAAAACAATATAGTTTCAAATTAATTAGTCCCATGGTAAAAATTATAAGATTAAGTAATAGTTTTCTATAGTAAATGGAGTTTTCTTAATTCTAGAAATTAAATGATTAAATTTCAGTATCCGAAATGGTATTGCTGTTTTGAACTGACATTCTTTAAAGACCCGAAGTTTCAAAGACCATGTATCAGTTATCATGGCAAATAATACATCCTTTATTACTGAGAAATGAACCAGGAACCCTGAGTAAGATTTGGGCAGAAATCCTAATGGCTAAAGTTTCTTTTTTCTTTTAATATTTATTTGAGAGATACAGAAATAGTGAGAGAGAGCAGGAGCAGGAAGGAGAGGGAGAAGCAGGCTTCCTGCCGAGCAGGGAGCCCGATGCTGGGCTCGATCCCAATACCTGAGCTGAAGGCAGACGCTTAACCAACTTAGCCACCCGGGCCCCCCCTAAAGTTTCCTTGAATTAAAAAGCTTCACTCTTCCTATTTCTGACATTTATCAGATCTGCACTGCCAATGCTAGGAACGCCCACATTCATTTTTATGTCAGCTTTACCCTGACTCTGATGCATGGCCATGGAGTCGGTTTGTCTTAGACGTTAGAAAACCAGGATTCTTAGTCTTGTGTCTTGAATGATACATTGTGGTCAGCTATGGCCTTCTAGTATTTCAAGGCTGCTCTCCTGATTAAGACTCAGCACTTTGAGGCCCCCTTGCACCTGCCCTGCACCCCGACATTCAAAGGCCCCCTATCTTCCTGACATCTGAGGAGAAGCAGGAATGTGCTAGGGTGCTCTCAGAACACAGCATTCCACAGACGTCTGCTGCTTCTGATTATGGATTTGTGACCTCAAAGGAACGTGCTGGGGTTTTGGCCAACACAGCATGAAAATGTCCAAATGAAGATGGTTCCCTTTGAAGTTTCTACCTTCGGAAGAGCCGCATTTATTTCAGGGGTCCTGCTGTCACTCCCAACGTTTAGAATTGCCTTCACTGGCTCTTTACATTCTCCGGGTTGTCCTACGTAGTAGAATATTTTTGTGCTCTGAGGATAGGTTTGACTTTTTTATATAACAAAAAGTAAATTAAAACCAAGGAAGTAGGGGCACCTGGGTGGCTCAGTGGGTTAAGCCTCTGCCTTCGGCTCAGGTCATGATCTCAGGGTTCTGGGATCGAGCCCCGCATCAGGCTCTCTGCTCAGCAGGGAGCCTGCTTCCTCCTCTCTCTCTGCCTGCCTCTCTGCCTACTTGTGATCTCTGTCAAATAAATAATAAATAAAATCTTTTTTAAAAAATTAAAAACAAACAAAAAAAACAACCAAGGAAGTAAATACTGGATGATACCTCTCTTGGTTTACAAAGAAAATAGCATGAATATCAACGAAGCCTCTGGCAGGGGTTACCATGGCAGAACTGGGATGTTCAGAAGACCTGGAAGGAATTAACCTCCCTTCAGTATGTCTGTAATGTTGTGAGATGATCTCATTTGAATGTCTCAGTTTTTACTCTGTGCATACATGTGTCTGAACTCTTTGGGGGTGACAGCCTATCTACCCAGTGTCCAAGGTCCCCAGTGACCAGACTCTCAGGCGCTCAAGTGAAGCAAGTGGGGGCTGTCCCCCAAAGTCTGAGTAAATGGTATCGCCGCGCGAAAACCAAGCCTCGCAGAAACTGGAGACTTGGACCTTAAAATACTTTCCATAGCTGGGGGCGGGGCGGGGGGTGGCAAGGATCTGCAAGAAAGCATTTTGGACCGGCCCTAGGTGATCACTGCAAGAACAGAATTTGGTGAAGCATTTATACAAGGTATTGAAGTTCTTCTCCTTGGTGTTCGACTTGCTGTTTTAGAAATTATGGATCCGGACGAGCAATTAGAGGCGCTGCACGAGGCCCTGAGGCTGCTGCCCCCCGCCCACTGCGAGACCCTGCGGTACCTCATGGCGCATCTCAAGAGGCAAGTCACAGGCTGGAGGTTGCTGCTTGTGCTGCGGCCCAGTGTTAAGAATGAGATGAGACCAAAGGTGTAACAAAGGACAGATCACTGAAGGAGTAACTACGGACACGTGCAAGCGGAGAAGGAAGGCTTCCCTGTGCCGGGCACAGGCTGGATGTGGCCGCGTTGGCCGTTCGGGTCTGTGGGTGCAGATATGTGAGAGCGCCTGGCGTCCTGCCACCGGAACCGGGTTCTGGCAGAGAGAGGAAAGGTGGTAGCTGTCCGGGCAGGAGCATTAGCATAAGAAAGAGCAAAGAAACTCTGCAGAAGGCTCGCTTTTCTTACTTCTTGCTCCAAAATGGGCACTTCACCCTGGGTGACAGGATTTTAGATTATTGCCATAATGTCTCCCACACTGAAAACTGTTATAAAAAATGGAGTAAAATAAGAGGTAGAGGGAGGAATAGAAAATAAAATATTCCTGCTACTTCTGGTTTAATGTCTTAAGTAGATTGATGGTGGTGTAACTTCGTTTCCCTGCTCGGTCGCTCTCACTCTCTACCAGTTGAAGCAAATGGTTTTAAATTATGGGATCGAGTTTTAGTGGTTTTAGGATTTCAAAATATAAAGCCAATTAGAAACAAAAAAGACAGAACTTGACATCTATTTTGTATGCCTCTCAGCAAGAGCTACCCAGAAATGAATATTTAACTGGTGGCGCATTTAACATTTACACGGTTTCCCTCCTTAAAAGCAGTAGGAGCTAAAACTTGTGTTTAATATGCTCACAAATTCACTTGCAAATTCAAGTTTGCTTCATATATGGATGCAATTAAGTCCTTAGCACTAACGCAAAGGAATGGCTCTCCAGCCCTAGTCCAGGCCTTTGCTAGATAGCAGGAGAGCGAACACGGACACTCAGCCTCCCTCAGTCTCCCTGACCGCAGCACAGTCTGTGCCTCCGCCACCCCCCTCCCCAGATACTCTGTAAAAATCCCGGGAACCGGGCAGCCAAGTGGAAGGAGGGCTGATAGAATAATGGAGACGACCCAGCCCCTCCTCCACTACAGGCAAACACCCTGCACACTCCAGCAGTGAGCTCGGCCAGGAGCTTCGGTGATACCAGAAGTTTAATTTATTGATATGATTTACTTTGAGGTGAAGAGGGGGACATAGAAGGAGCGTAGCCGAAGAGCTGGTAAGTGGGCGGGAGCCTTGACCGTGAGCCTGGTTTTGTAGCGCTCGAGCACCGTGCAGAATGCCGGTGCTTACGCGAAGCTGCACTCCTGTGCTTCTGTTTTCCAGAGTGACCCTCCACGAGAAGGAGAACCTTATGAACGCGGAGAACCTTGGCATTGTGTTCGGCCCGACCCTGATGAGATCTCCAGAGCTGGACGCCATGGCCGCCCTGAACGATATCCGATACCAGAGACTGGTGGTGGAGTTGCTTATCAAAAATGAAGACATTTTATTTTAAACGTTAGTCCGCAGGGGAAAAAAATGTTTTACAGATGAAGGAATGTTTTACAGTAATTTAATTGGCTCATATAGCTGCATCATTTCTTGGTTAGAAGTTTGGGCAGATAGCCAGGTTAAAATGAAGGAACTTTCCATTGTTTCCGTAGCACCGCTCCGCCGTCCTTGTAAAACAGTGAACACGCACTCCAGTTCTAGTGCCCCTGGGTGTTTATCATGTTAAGAGAAACTCAAGCTATTGCATGATTAGCCCCCTCTCTGGCAAGGGAACCCCACACAAAGGAGACAACAAGCCTGCACCGCCTCTCCGTCCCGGGTAGTCTGTGGTTGTAATTCAGCATGTTTTCGCAGAGTCGATCTGTCGTGACTTCGCTTTTGGGTTCTATGTCATTGGTTTCTGACGCTTCTGTAAACACGCACACGAATGGATGAACCGGTCCCCCCGGCTGCTGCGTTGCCATAGACTAGAACATACGCCAACTTTTCTCAGACGCTTCATTTCTGGTTTCTCTTAGTTCTTCGCTAACATAGTCTTTTCTTTCCAGCAAAAGCAAACTGTGTTTTCAGATTTGTTACTTTAGTAAATTATCCACCAATAAAAAAGTACAATGCGGAACATTTTCTGTTACGTTATTATTGGGTTCCCGTTGCAATTTTGTGTTTTTGTCTGGCATGCATTTATTAATTCATTAAATTTGGCTTTTAGAAATCAAAAATATTGATAGCTTACTTTTTTCCCTCATGATCGAAAATATTTGGGAAAATGCATTTGGCTGTTTATTTAATACTGAGTAAAGTTTTGTGTTGAGTTCCTAAAGTAATTTAAAGCTGCTTAGAAATAAAATATCCGTTTGTTGGATTTTTCTTCTGGCATACTTTGGCAGAAAGCTAGACTATTTTTGGGTGAGGGGTGCAGGGGTTGGCAGTTGTTCCTTCTTGAGCCTTCAGAAGAAAAACTAAAAAGAGTGATTTCTTCAACGTTTGATTTGTCAGAAATGCTGGCGTTCACCTGTGGTGGGGCTGCTCAGACTGCTGGAGAGGAGTTGGTGCACGTACTTCCAGATGCCAGGACGCCTGCGGTGGGCCTGATACTGTCACTAACTACCCATGTGCCTTTGCATAAGGGCCCTCCAGGGTCCGTCAAATGAGCATCCTTCTAGAACTCAAGTTGTATCCTGCTTTAAAAAGTATAATAATAATAACGCAATGCACATTTTTGTGTTTTCACCACTTCAGTCCTTGATACCATGAAGACTATCTCAAAGATAATGGTAACTGACAGAAATGAGGATTTTTTCCTATTTTTGCCCCTAGGCTTTAGTAGGAGGTTGATAGTAGAACTACTAATGTATGTGTTCATAAAAGTACGGTTGTTCAAGAGTTAGTCCCTCACCGTGGCCTTCTCAACCACGGTCTCCCACGAAAAATGTCATGGCGCTAAACATGGGAAGCGTGGATCAAGAGGGTACAGAGATTTGTTTTGTATAACACAGAAACTTCTTTAAAATGGAGGCCACTAAAAGGCACTATACACGAAAATCAATGCTCTTGACTCATGAAATACATTTGTCAGAGAAATCTGATCACATAAGTCTGTCCCAGATCAGGTAAGGCTACATTGTGTCATGGCTAATGTTCATTTTGTACAAAGTCCTTTTAAAGGAGAAATCCAATTACGGAGAAAGATGCTTTATTAGAATATAATCACCCTGTTCTTTTCCTAAAAGGAATATATCTATATATATTTATATATATCTATGGCTGATTCTCAAGTAGGCACTTTTTCTTTTCTAAGGGAAAACTCATTTATTATTGTTCTGATTTACTGAAACTTGAAATATTCCATAAAATTACCCAGGAAAATCCAGGTAGTAGAAATATTTAACACTGTGCCTTCCTTCAAGAGGTTCCAAACATGTTTTAAAAGGCCACAGAATCACACACACACACACACACACACACACACACTATGCCACTTAAATCATTTCTGTTTTCCATAGGTGTAGATGTAAGCTCTGTGGTCCCAAGGTAACACTGCAGCCTTCCCCTGGCAGGACTGTATAGACATTCAGAATACAACTGTGGAGGCTCCAAGCCACCTGATGAATGAGTCCCATTTCAATGTCAGACCAAAGGCAGCATAGGAGACACGGACCTGAAGGGAACAGCTTCTGTGTGTGCGCAGGGGAATCGGGGAGGCACTTGCTAAAATTAGAGATCTACCTGGAGCAGAAGCAATTCCTGATCATAGTAAACACTCAGCAGATGTTTAGATAAACCTCCAAGTCTTCAGACCAGATCCTTGTTTACCAGCTCGGTGAACAAGCACAGTTGGTATGTTTTTAAAGACCCGGATGTGTAGTTCATCCCCTCAGGACAAGCAGATTCAAATTACAGCTACATCATCTGTGAGCATTCTTGGACCGTGGGGGTGACACTCCTTGAAATGAAGAAACAATCCCCTGTTGGCTCAGGAGGCTCTTAATAACTACCAGAAGCTTTTACACGTAGCCTTCTGTGACTAATGGGAGATTTCTGAAATCATGACCTTTTACAATGAGGCAAAAATTTCTGTTGATCTCCACTGCAGGAGTGAAGGAGGGACCCATAAGCTTCCCCATGATCATCCGCTGGTTTGGCAAGCACCGTATGTACTCTGCCCCAGATGTCAGGTCCATTTCTTCTCAATTTTCCATACATAGTATTAAAGAAATTATTGAGAAAGCAATCTCCCTTCTCTATATTTTCTGTTGGTTTTTAATGCCAGTTTGTCACACCAGCTGGCCAAAGGAAGTTGTTCTTCACTGAACTGATATTGAAAATGTTTGTAAGTGGTAAACGGATGTTTATCACAATCTTTCTGGTTACTTGATGAGCTCAAATGGAGTGCCTCTGAATAAATTAAGTTCAGGGTTCCAACACTATTCATTTTCAACAAAATATTTTAGTGTTTATAGCCCCAGAGCTGATTAGCTATTATTAGTAATTCCATTTAAAAAGCAAAAAGGGTTTTTTGGGTTTGGTTTGGTTTGGTTTTTAAATGCACATTGGAAAAGCAGGATACCCAAAATTCTTCTCCCGATTATATGTTTTACTCATCGGGAGAGTCACTTCTTATAGAACTCTCTGAGGGTCTTTATAACCAGATTGGCCTGTAACAACTGTGTGGTAATCACGTTTGTCCATTAGTGTTAAGTGAACGGCACGTCCTTGTCTGAGCTGAAGCAATAGTGGTCTTCACATATACCTCATCATCACACCTCACACTCCCACCGAACATCTGGGCCGTTTTGACCCTTGTCTGGCTCGCAGCATGGTGGAATGTAGGAGAAGGCTAAGAAGAAGAGAACGTTGCCAGGGATCTGTCAGCCTCTCTAAGTTTTAGAGATGGAGTTTTTACTTGCATTCTCTGTCCAAATGCAGCCCAGTCAGGCATTCCCCTGCTGGAGGACTCCCCATTCCACTCCCATTTCCTGCCTGCTCCCCGTGGGCCTGGCACTGTGCTAGGCCTGGGAACAGGATCATTTCCAGTTCTCAAGGAACTTAATGGGTCATCGTGGCCTAGTCAAACTTGGATTTTGTCCTTTCTCACTGAGTGTCTTACTTCCTATGAGCCTCAGCGCTAGATGTCGGGAGAAAGCTAAAACAAGACAGCATGGATGTATCTGCCTTTCTTTGGGGAAAGGCATACTCTTACAGTTCCATCAATACTCTCAAGTTGACTGTAAACATTCATTTGACCAATAAGAAAAGAAAATATGAAAATGACTTCACACATACTCAGTAGGAGCTTATTTGGAGGCATCCAGAGCATAAGGTTTCAGCTGCCTGTCCCTGTGGGCAAGTTTTTTTCTGGAATGGGACGACAGAACACGAAGGAGCCCCGTCATGTCCTCTGCCATCGGTCCACTTGCCCCTGACTTCCCTGCATCACTCGAGTCTAGGCATTGCTGTTAGAAGTCCTTTGCATTTATTTTGGCCAATTCTGCGCCTAGTTGGTGGTCCTTCTGGAAAAAGAGATGGTCTCAACCTGACAACTCAGAGTCACCATTCATCTAAAACAGACTGACAGTTGGGGCGCCTGGGTGGCTCAGTGGGTTAAAGCCTCTGCCTTCAGCTCAGGTCATGATCTCAGGGTCCTGGGATCAAGCCCCGCATCAGGCTCTCCGCTCAGCGGGGAGCCTGCTTCCTCCTCTCTCTCTCTCTGCCTGCCTCTCTGCCTACTTGCGATCTGTGTCTGTCAAATAAATAAATAAAATCTTTAAAAAAAAAAAAAAAACAGACTGACAGTCTTCCACATTTACTGAATAGTAGTGAAGGGAAAAATTAAAGTTGTTCTTTTCGCTTGGTTCTGTCCAGTCAAGGAATTAGGTCATAACACATACACCAAATCCCACTTCAGACCAACTAGCAATGTTACTAATAAAGGTTATATTAATACTTTTATCACAGTTCCAAACATTTGTTTCTCAACACATTCTCCTACCTTTTAAAAGGCAGCAGGGCCTCTCGGCAAATGCTTAAAATATTTTTTAAGTAAAATTATTTCACTAGTCCAGCATCTCACATCAGTTGATATTTCACATAGGGGAACCAAAAATCAAGGAAAAGTTAAGCTAAAAATTATGATTCATTCATCGCCAAATAGCGGAAGGAAAGCCCTGATTGAGTTGCGTCGTTTCTCTGCTAAAGAGATATATTAATACTCTTTCAGTTATGTTTCACGATGACAACGTTTTCCTTTTTGTTTATCCCACCCAATTGCACAAAACATCACAAGCAAAATACGCACCGTGTTGCTGACCTAGTTTGTGGTGCCCTCCCTAACACTTGGAAGTGTTGTGGTTTTACTGTTACTCGCATACGGTCACACTTATGACTGGGGCAGGTAACATCAGCAGGCAAAGCCACGAGGAGTGGTTTTTCTAGTTCTGAAACGACTACTTAGCTGCCCATGTCACTATGGTAACACAAAAAAGCAGAGGAGGTGATGTTTAAAGATTAAAATGATTCACTGAAGGAAACTGGCAAAAAGGACCTTCTAGAGGTAAAATGTTATAAACCTGGGATGTTCCAAAAACATAAAAATCTCTTGGTTTTCATTGGGTCAATCTTAGACCATAAGTTTCCTTTGATATTGTCTGTGAGTGCAACTTGGGCACAAGCCAAGGCTTGTCAGTGAAAAAAAAAAAAAAATCAAGGCCTGGGCTGATCATTTGGATGCCTCTTCCTATGAGTGGACATTTTCCTAAGACAGTTTTTATTTTTGCTAAAGAAAATTCATAATATTGAGCAATAATTTATTGTTTCTTTTTAAAAGTTGTATCCAAACTATGTGAGAAAGGAGATGATTCAAGCATACAAAGGTTAAGTTCAAGTACATCCAGTCTCCGTCCCCAGATCCTAGGAACATGGCAACATCAAAATGTGGAGGAAGGGAGAGTAAAAATGTAGAGCTTTGGAGTGCATCCAAATTAAGTCGTTACCATCTTTAAACAGGCTATTATAAATATAAGTTGTTCTATGGAAGCTCAGGGTAACCACAAAGCAAAAACCTTTAGTAGACATACAAAAGAGAAAGATTAAGAAGTGTAAGCAGACTACCAAGAAAGTCCTCAAATTATAAAGGGAGAGAGGATTTAAAGGAACAGAGAGGAATTTAAAAAACAGAAGCCAATTAACAAAATGGCAGTAAGTATATACCTATCAACAATTACTTTAAATGTAAAAGGACTACAGTTCCCATCAAAAGCCACAGAGTGGCTGAACGGATTAAAAAAAAAAACAAAAAAAAACCCAGAGCCACCTCTGTGTGGCCTACAAGAGACTCCCCTAAGATGTAAGGACACACACAGACTGGAAATGAAGGGATGGAAAAAAAGATACTCTGTGCAGATGGAGAGACAGAGAAGGCTGGAGCAGCTATATTTACATCAAACAAAACAGACTCAAGCAGACTGTGATATGAGACAAAGAAGGGCACCGCATAATGATAAAGGGGTTAATCCAACAGGAGGATATAACATCCGTAAATATTTATGCACACAGCATAGGAACACCTAACCGTATAAAGCAAATATTAACAAAGCTAAAGGGAGAGACAGCGACACAGTAATCCTCAGGGACTTTAATACCCCACTTTCACCAATGGGTACACCATCCAGACCAAAACTCAGGATGGAAACCTCAGCCTTACACAATACAGAACCAGAAGGACTTCACAGATGCATAGAACATCCCCCCCAAAACCAGCAGCCTATACCTTCTTCTCAAGCACGGGGAACCTTCTCCAGGAAGGAGTGTATGTCAGGCCACAAAACAACTCCTAATAAACTTAAAAAGACTGAAATCATATCAAGCCTCTTCTCCCACCAGGATGACATAAAACTAGAAATCAACTACAAGAAAACTAGAAAATTCACAAATATGCAGGGATTAAATCGCACGCTACTGCACAACCAAGAGATCGACAAAGAAATTAAAAAAAAAATCAAAAAATACCTCAGGACAAATGAAAACAGAGGTACAGCTTACCAAAATCTGCAGGCTGCAGCAAGATTCTCGGAGCGGGCGCGACAGACGGGTGCCGAGAGCCAGCATCGAGAGGAGCCCCGGCCGCAGGGCTCCAGGCCTGCCTCTCTCGCCACCTTGCCTCACCCAGTGCAAACCTGAGCCTCTTTCAGGATCACCTGGAGAACTTGCTCAAGGCCCCGCCTGCACTTTCTGAATTGGGAGGCCTGAGGTGAGGCCCCAACGTTTGCATTTCTAACAAGCTCCCAGGTGATGCTGCTGTTTCCGTGGGGGGAAAACACTTTGGGAACCACTGGGAACCACTGAGAATCTACTGGGAACCACTGGCTCGGTCTTTCTCACCCTGGCTGCCCCGGATGCTCCCGGGAGGCCCCTCGGGGAGCCGATTAGACCAAAAGCTCTGGGGGCAGGCCCTGGAAGGCGGCTCCCCAGGTGATTCTCATGTGTCCCCGTTGTGCTAAAGGAACTCAGCTCCATTTTTTGTCAGCGTGTTAAACGTCCCCGGGACTCGTTTTAAGCAGGTTATGGTGAGACTCACGGACATGGACACGATTGTCCGAAGTAGGAAGGTTAAACTCCCAGACTCCAGAAACAGGAGGCACAACCACCCGTCGTGCCAAACAAAAACCTCGAATTAAACAATGGCTCCCTATGACCCTGCCTCTGCCGAGGAAGCTGAGACTGCTCGCTTCAGAAGTTTCTGCAGAGGGGGAGAGGGCAGAGTGAGGCCCGGAAGAGGTTCTCTTGGGAAGGAATGTGGAGACAGGGAAGGTTCCCTGGGTCAGTTTGGTATTGGATAACTGGCAAAATTTCAGCAGGCTCTGGGGGCGTCCCTAGTTGTCTGGGACCCGGCCCTGGGGTGACATTAGCGGGGGATTCAGGCTTGATGTGTGAGAGTCTGATAAAAGAGGCTGGGGACGTGGGCTCCTCGAGCTGGTTGGTTTGTACAGCACAGGTGCACCTGCAGGGGAGTCCTTTGCCTCTAGGAATTAGCTACCCCTGAGAGGGGCAGTCTTCCTGATTCAAACCCCCAAATGCCATAGCGTCGAGATTACAAAAAATAAGAAAATACAGTCAGTAGCTGGCTACCTCTGCCTCCCTTCAGAGTCCCACCCTCCTCGTTTATGACCTCAGCCTGACTGTGTCCTTCCTTTGACTACTCACATATTATTCTACATTGCATAGCTTAACCTGAATTAGATGTCAAGGCAGAAAAAGGAGATGGGCTCTAACATGAACTGTGTTGAATCACCTGATGAGACTAGCCTTTGCACAAAATGTAAGAAATGGAGATTGTTCTGAGAACTTCAACACAACCTGCCTCAGCCGAACCCAGCCAGAAGGTCTGAGAGTTGCGACCACTTGTGTCAACACGGCTCAGCTGTTTGTTCCAGGGGACCTCTGCCCAAGGAAGCAGAGACTGCTTGGTCCAGAAGTTTCTGCAGATCAGTTAACCTGAGACAAAGGCCTGCTCACCTGGGCAAACAGCCAGCTTATCAGACAGCAGCTTACCCATCAAGACCCCCTACCAGATCCTTGCTGTGTTCACCAGCCTTGTACTACCATATGTCTCCCACCTTGAAAGACACATGATAACCACTGAATCCAGCCTCCAAACCCTCCAAACCCCAAACCCTCCTCTGACTCCCCAGCTCTGCGAGCCTGCTACCGCCGAGCTGCTCTGCTAGCACCTTGAGTTCCAATGAACTTGGTTTTGCATTAATCACAGGCAGGCAGATAATATCAGGAAGCTGAACAGAGATTTCAAGAGCCCAGCGCTCTACAGTAGTCAAGTAAGTTTGGGAAATCCTATATACCCGGTTCCACCTTCATGACAATTGCGATCAGGTGAGGATAATAACATTTCCGAAAATTTCGCATTAAAAAAATAAAATTTTAGGATATTTAGCAAACAAGCAACTTGTGCATAGGAAGCCTTGGGTTTTCTGCAAACTTACTAACTCCTCTAAGAACATTTCCCCCCTTAACATCAGCTTTTAAAACGTTGACTTGGGCATGAATGATTTAAGAGAAATTAAGGAGTACTAAGTATATGAAGTATAACCCTGGAGCTAATGGTGAGTGACAGGCACCTAGGCGTCCCCCTCCTGGAAGTGTCTTCCCCCCACATCAGAGCCTCTGTGCTGGACCAGCTGCACTGGGGAGGGGAGTTTCCACATCATGAATCATTTCTGCATGATCAGTGATGAAAAGTTTATTAGAATCCACTGGTCTGTGTGGAGGGCATCTATTCCCTTTGTCAGAACGGGAGGAGTCAGGACACCCTCCTGCCTGGGATTCCCAAAGCCACTGGAGCAGGTGCACACGCCCTAGCGTGAGCCTCAGTGAGTACTTGCCAGAGAACGGTTCCTGTTCCTGGTGACGTCACTGAAGGAGCAGAGGAAATCCCCAGCTGGTCCCTTCACAGCCCTCTCAGAGGCGGGAGGAAACATCAGTTGGGGAGCCTAAGTTCCTTGCTATTTCCTCTCTGGAAAAACCCTGCTTTTGTCCCAGATCTGGGAGAAGAAACTAATTAATTATCAGAGAATTCCAGGAGCCAAGGCATTATCTGTGAAACAGGTGGCCAAGCAAAGAGGGCGATTGGCCCTCACAAAATTCAAATTACCCGTGGACATTTTGCCAGCATGCTCCTTGATATGTCCTCATTAAAAATTAATCACCATTAATATTAATTATAGTGATTAAGAGGAAACATCTGAAGACAGATTTGAATCCTTATAGCTCTAGCTGGGCAGAGCAAGATAACACAGAGCTGCTAAGGGGAAGAAGCTTCATCTTACTTAAAAAAAAAAAGTGAAGACAAGCCAGACCTTACCTAACAACACTTGGGCTAGGGTCTGGGCTCCCGGGACACTGCTTCCTCCTGCCCCCATCCCTGCCCCTATGTGATCTCCCTATATCACAGCTCGCTTCTCAGATTACATAGCTGTCTCTCTGCAGAGGGAAGTCAGAGGTTTTCATCCCACAATGTCCATCCCGCTCCAAGTCTACTGAGCTGAATTTGGATTATGCCAAAGTTTTTTTTTTTTTTTTCTTGCCTACACCCCCACGAACCACTGTTCTTTCTTCTTTTTCCAACTTTATGATAGTGGAAGACAAAGTGTTCGGTAGAAGGTCATTCTGAGGGGGAGCTGAGGATTTCTCACAAGGAATGAATGTCAAAGGCCCCTGCACTGCTGGATAGTGGGGCTTTGAGAAGCCTGGGGGTGGCTCGGCAGAGACCTGGCCCAGGCCAACTTTAGCCCAAGATGCAGGGAAACTCAGTCAGGAAGCCCGTCCTCCCACCCCCACACTGTAGAGCAGCTCAAAGGCAAGGAAAAGTGGTGAAGGGCAGAAAACCCATGTGGTCCGCTAACAACAAAGCTAGTTGCTTGCTTTCGTGTGTGTTTTCCTTGTGCCAAAAGCCTGGCCCCCAATCCAATACGATCCAAAGGACAAACACACTGAATCGGCTCTTGGAGCGGGCATGGCTTTCTACAGGGTTGTGGGGGGGAAAGTCCTCAGGTCTGGAATCTAAAAGCAGAACCTGCTGATTATAAATCGTATTGCAGGAGAGAAGAGAATGTGGTCAGCCAGGGGCGGGGGGGCCCTGAGATATCAGAACTGTGGGCTTTCTCTTCTAACCAACCCTCCTGTCCTTCTGTAAGGCTTCCCTTGTATGTGCAGCAGGGGAGGGTGACTGCAGGAGAGAGAGACCTCCAGCCGGTCCCCGAGGGAGGGGACCGTGGGTTCATCGCAGGTCAGCCGTCCCAAAACTGCTCTCTGAATTGGCACTCAGCAAATGCACCGAAGGAAGTCCTTGTTCTGAAAGATCACAAGCGAAGATGATGGAAACTCTGTGTTCGAGGGAATAAAGCGTTAAGGATCTAGTTGTCACCTGAGTTTCTACTGAGAGCAGGACCTGAGGTTCTTGTGATTAACCAGGGGCGGATTTTCTGGTCAGCAGCACAGACGGGTTCTGAATTCCATCCACTCCCCCCAGGGCTCTGAACCCTGGAGTCAGCCACGGGCTCACATTGCCCCAGTGTCCCCCGCTGCCCCAGGTTAGATGGGTCTCTGGGAAGGCCCCTCACAGATGAGAACAGAGCCCCCAGCCAGCAGTCCGGGGGGCCGTGGGAGGACTGCAGGGCGTGGGATCATCTGGGGTCCACGTGTTTCCCCGAGTGGTTGAAGAGCTCAGGCAGACGAATGAGGAGGGAGGTAACCTGGCAGAGATGCATGGTCACGGTGAAATCTGGTTGCCATGGGGATAGGAGGTTTTCTGTTCAAGCTGAGTAAGAGCAAATTTTCCATTGTGTGCATGTAAACATACTGCAGCATCCTTCGCTTTTTAAACTCCTTTTCTTGTTCAAATCGCATCCAGGGTGGGCTCCCACATCCCAAGAAGCGTTATGGAAAGTAATTTTCCAGGGGACAGCTCCTTGGACAGAATTCGGGGTTCAGCTTTTGCTTAGGCATGACGGTGGGAAGGAGGGCACGGGGCTCCTTTTCAGGAAGCAGCAAGGTCTGCCTGGGTTCCTAAGGGTTCCCGGGGGCGTTTCCAAGGTTGCATGCCGGAGAGTGGGAGCAGCTCTAGAGATAGGCCAGGGACAGCACTTTCCTCTCCTGCGGTCTTCAGTGAGGAACTTTCATGTTGTTTTCCACCTTCCCTGTTGTTGAGTAAAAGACTCCACAGCCCTGGCTCTCTCCTCTAGTTCAACATGCAGGAATAATTTTGTGAGCCGGTCTTAGCCGGTTTAGACCCCTGAAACAAAGTGCCATCGACTGGGTGGCTGACACAACAAACGTTACTTCCTCACCCTTCTGGAGGCTGAGGGTCCAGGATCGAGGTGACAACGGACCCGGCATCTGGTCAGCACCTGCTTCCAGGTGTACAGATGATGGTCTTCTTGGATCCTCACGTGGAAGAGAGAAGAAGTAAGTTCTCTGGTCTCATCCGAATAGAGCACTAATGCCATTCAGAAAGGCTCTGTTCTCATGACCTAATTATCTTCCACAGGTCCTACCTCATAATGCCATTACAGTGGGGCTAGGATTTCAACATAGGAATTTGGGGGGGACACATTCCATCCATAATAGCCCCTGTGAACTTTTTTCTGGCTGATGGTAAAATACACATAAAATGTAACATTTTCACCATCTTAAATATATAATTCTGTGGCATTAAGTACACTCACAAGGTTGTGCAACCTTCACCACTATTTCCACAACTTTTTTGTCATGCCAAACAAAAACCGCCCACCCACCGAACAATGGCTCCTTATCACCCTGCCTCCCCCAGTCCCAGGCAACCACCATTCCAATTTCTGTCTCTAGGAATTTGCCAATGTGAGGTACTTCAGTAAGTGGACTCTTGCAAGCGTTGTCATTTCACGACAGCCTTATCTCGTTTAGTAGAATGTCCTCAAGGGTTATGCACGCTGAAGCCTGTACCAATGCTCCGGTCCTTTTTAAGGCTGGATAATATTGCTTTTATGTACATACCACATTTTATTTATCCATGCATCTGCTGACAGACACTTGGCTTGTTTTCACCTTGGACTATTGTGAATAATGCTCCTGTGAACACAGGTGTACAGATACCTGCTTGGGTCCCTAGTTTCGGTTTTGTAGGTATCTGCCCAGAAGTGGACTTGCGGGAGCACATGACAATCCTGTGTTCAAATTTTTGGAGGAGCGTCATGCTATTTTCCACAGTGAGCCTTCATGGACTTAGGATCAGTGGCTTTCCTGGGGCAGCTGAGGATTGTTTTCCAAGGGAGCTTGGCCATGAGCATCACAGTCTTTGCTAATTCTCTCACACTCACTCATCTACGTTTCTCCAAGGCTTTCTGCAGGTCTTCCTTAGTTCAATTCTCTTCTGTTGACTCTTTAGACTTTAATGTGTCTGGGGTGGCAGAGTGATGATCTACTGATTGACTGACAGATTAGCAACAAGGTGGGGTGGGGGAAAACCTCATCTTCCTGGTCTTCCAAACCCTCCTGAGCCACCCTGCCAATCCCACAATACTTGGCTTCCACTGGCCACCCCTGGGGACCTGGGTATCGAGGCAAGCAGGCAGGCCCTCGTCAGCCTCCTTGATACGCCGTGATTTCCCACACCTTCACAACATCCTTTCCTTCATCCGGACACCCTCCCTGGCTCTCCACGTCCCTTCACAGAGCACCTTCTCCTAAGGACTTCCCCGGTACTACGAGTCTATAGCTTGCTCTTGTGTTTTCCACCTTTATTTCCAATGATTTGTCCTCTCAGGGGCAGCACAGGTCTCACCCTGACCCTTGCCAGGATCTGGTTCCAGACTAAGCTCATAGTAGACCTTGGTAAATGAGGGCCTATTGATTTCTGACCCTGGTCAGAGACTTGGGCAAAGAGGCTACTTCGGGTTGCTGAAATAAAGGAAGCTTATGGGTAACAGAAGAGGCCATTTCTAGATGTGGAGGCTGGAAGAGCCCTCTGCTACTTTTTGCTTTTTGTCTTTTTAACACTTTTGTTGTGAAACAGCACATGCTCAGAGAAGCTTATGAAATGTAAGTGAACGGTTTAATCAATAATTATAAAGCAAACGTCCTTGCCACCTCCCCCTAAGAGGGAGAACACTGAACGGCACCTCAAGGACCCCTTCCACTCTGGAACCCAGGCCAGTTCTGACTCCTCTCCTTCCCCCCAACCCCGGGGCAACCCTATCCTGAATTTATTAATAGTTTTTTTCTTGATTTTTTTCATATGTTTACCACTTTCCTACACAGCCCTAAAAAGTATGATTTAGTTTGAACTGTGCACGAATGAAATAATGCTGTACATATTCTTTTAGGATTTGCCTCACTTGACTGTGTTACTTACACCCATGTCCTTGCACCAGGCGGGCGTTGGCCCATCTGTACAGACTCTGGCGTCCCAGTGTGCCGCACAGCTCAGTTTATTTAGGGCATGTGTGCTATAAATGCTGAGGGACGGTGTGTGGTTTCCAGTTCGGGGCTATTAGGATGAAGATATATATGCTTGTTCTTCTACGTCTCTGAAAGCCTAGCACGTGCATAGGAGCCGGATTGCTAGGTCGCTGTGTCCATAGATCTTGACCTCTACCAGCTGACGAATGACCTGTTTTCCTAGGTGGCCGTGTCATCCTCATTTTCCCCCCAAGTGACAAAGTGCTTCTGCATCCCAGCTCTGCAACATTCAGCAAATGCTCTGCAAATTCACAGGCAAGGAGGACCTCCTAGTCCTCTTCTACTAGAGTTAAAACTGTTCAACAGACATCTTTGAATGTAACAACCTTCAACCTCCAAGGGGGCCCTTGGAGATGTTTCCACAGGAGCCCCTACCCCAGTTCGGGGGTGTTAGGGGAAGGAGGGACATGGCGCGTGAGTAAGAATCCCAGGGGTGGGGGAAGCCCCCAGGCGCTTGTTGCCCCCCTAGAGCCGTGAACCATGGAGCCCTAGGCAGATACAGACCCAGCGAGCCAGTCATAAAACATACATTAAAGGCTCAGAATGCCACTGCCTGTGAGCTTAGACAGAGCCCGGGTGTCACCTGCAAGCTTCCTCTTTGCTCCCTGCCGAGCTGTGCACCTGCCCTGACTAGGGCTGCCACCAGCGGGCTCCACGGGACCAGGGGAGCCAGGGCAGAAGGTCAAGATCTCACTTGGCCTTACCAGCTGGGAGTGCTCACTTGAGTTCTGTGGCTGGGGCTCACCCCGGGAGTAAAGAAGAGAGGCTGCACTGTTTTTAAAAAACACCTCATTATTACCAGTTTCAAGCAATGGAGGTAAGTACAAAGAGGAAAACAAACGAAGACTTTTGAAAATCTCACCAATCAGAAATAAGTATCACAAACAGTCGGTCAGTATCACTTTTTTTTTAAAGATTTTATTTATTTATTTGACAGAGATCACAAGTAGACAGAGAGACAGGCAGAGAGAGAGGAAGGGAAGCAGGCTTCCCGCAGAGCAGAGAGCCCGCTGTGGGGCTCTATCCCAGGAATCATGACCTGAGCCGAAGGCAGAGGCTTTAACCTACTGAGCCACCCAGGCGCCCTGGTCAGTATCATTCTACATAGTTTCTGTACAAACATACAGATGGAAGGATGGGTGGAGGGGTGGGTGGAGGGGTGGACAGGTAGATATGCACAGATTTTTACGTATAATGTTAGAAAAAAAATCCTATAGTACATGTTATTTGAAAATAGAAATTTGTTCTCTTTACGAACAAATAATTGTTGTCTTCTTCCTCTAACTGAAGAGTAGATATTCTCGATGCAGAAACCTAGAAATCACAGAACATAAAGAAAAAAAAAATCATCTGCTTCCCATCACCAGGTCACTCTGAACATATCTGCAGATGCGTCTGTACCTATAATGTGATACTCGTTTGTGTGTAATTCTTCATCAAAAGAGGACAGCAAAAAACCAAAACGAAAATACCAAAATAAGGCCTCCTGAAAGGGACCTTTCTATCCACTCAGGACTCAAAGAATAACCAAATCTCACACTTCCCAAGAAGGAGCCGAAAGGACTAAGGGACCAGCCCTCATTTGTCAAGTGGTAGGTGGCGGATTTCGTTTCTCCCCTTAGCCACGAAGCAGAAGTACACGTGGGAAGCAAAACCAAGCCCAACCTGACCTTCACTGTGGTAAGCAGTATGGCTCAAACCACAGCAAGACCCAGGGCAGAAACTTTTGAGCAGTAACTGTCCCCGTAACTAGAATTTTACCATCGGGGCAAGAAGCCAAATTAAGGTTCTCACAGCACAGACCCTGCAGCTCAAAGTGACTGTCTCCAAAGCAAGCCCAGGGACTGTCCCCCCAGGCCAGGGGTGACAGTCCCTTGTATGGTTCCTAAAATGCACAGGACAAAACACAAGTCGAGACAGAGCATCTCGTCTCCATAGCTACAAGGCCTTGAACCAAATGCTACAGCAAACCACTGGTAATGGAAACAATCGCTATGGTTCTTCCTAACTGCTCCTGGAGCGCCGGCTTCATGTCCACGGCCAACACGCAGCCCAGGAGGCATCTGCTGCTGAGGTCCAGGCTCTCGTGAGAGGTGTTAACAGGAGAGCTGGATCAAACGCTTTCCAGCTTCTTCCCTGTGCTACAGAGGCGTGGGGTCAGGAGGCCTGTTGCTGATTCTCCCAGTGGCCAGTCCCTCACTCCCCACTCATTCTAACCCTCCTTGTCACCCAGGAGCCTTTTGCAACCCCTACACGCGGAGCACGCACCCCTGCACACCCTCCATACACCCCCTCACTAGTATCTGTCTCTCGGGCTCCCATCCTTAGAACTGCCCCATGGCCCAGCCCTGGGCGATCTGATGACCAGCCCTGTTCACACGTACTGTTCTCAGGCAACACAACTGTGTTTCAACCGGGCCCTTCTGAAAGTAAGGCTGTCCCCCCAAAATGCAGCCCTCACGAGGGGCTGCATGTCTTGAGCCGGGTTTGTGGGGCGCTGCATGGGGTGCATCGCCTATGGGGACCCTTGGATCATACCATGTGGGGGGATACCTAGTCCCCCCACCCCTGAGACCACCCCGATTTCCAAGGCACTGGGGACAAGGATAAAAGAGAGGGGGCCCCACACTGTGGGGGCGCAGAGTCAGCTCCCTCTGTTTAGCCCAGCACAGCACCAGCTGGCGAGCACACCAGATCTCTCTCTATCCCCCATGCCACCTCCTCCTCTCACCTAAAATGGGAGGAGAGAGGGGGAGGAAATGCTGTGCTGAATTTATCCTAACTGCAGACCGGCTGCAGAGCTAGGGAGAAGATAAACAGAGAAGTCTAGTTATAATCTTTCCAAACCTCCCAGCGTCCTCCAGCCCACTCCGTTTGCTTCCTACCTTGCTGGAGGAGGAAATCTGCCGGGCTTTCAGGGCTCCATCCTGCCTCTGAGACCGTCTCCTGGGCTGGGGAGGTTCTCCTGCTCCTCGTGGGAGCTCCAGACCCCGGCTGAAGCTGTTTCACACGCTGGGCCTGAGAATCTTGACAGGTGCTTAGCATTTTCTAACCAGTTCTCACCTTGGCCTTGGCCACTTAGTTAGCTGCAAGTTCACCCTGACCCCCTCCAAGCTTTCTGCAGAGCAATGGCACGTATGATATTGCCTCACACCCCCTCTGAGGAGAAACACATAAATGTCAACAGTCTGGATATCCACCAAGTAGAATGTCAGGTTTGGACCAAAGCCAACGGGGTATAGGACAGGAGGGGAAACCTCTGAGGATAGGGACATCGTCTCCTTTCATCTTCTTTAGAGCCTGTGGACAGTTAAAAAACAAAACAAAACAAAAAAAGCAGTCAGTAATTTCCCTTCTGGAAACTGGAAGAATCTGCATCAAACTCAGGTGTGTGGCTGTGTATTACCCTCAGGCTTGAGTGAGGGGCCAGAGCTGTGAGGGGGCAGGACCTCGGAGAACTGTGGGGGGTAGAGGGTGGGAGGGGAGTCCTGGGCCTGCACGGGCTCAAATGCAGCTGTTCCAGGTCCTGTGACCAGGTCCAGCCCCAGTGGTCCCTGGAGGGCCTGTGATGTCCCGCTGTCCCCGGTGGAGGTGCCCAGTCCCCACAGGACTGGGCTTATGGTGTTGCCTGTGGGCCTGGCTGGGCAGAACCTCATGCCTCTGTCTTCTTCGGCTCACTCTGCAGTCCTTCTACAATCCTGAGCCACCCCATCGCCATTCAACACACCTGCTTCTGCTTAAATCAGCCAGAGTTGGTTTCTGTCACTTATAGGTGAGAACTTGGGCTGATTCCCCAGGCCTCTGGGGCTCTGATTCCAGAGACTTCCATCCTACTTCTTTCCAAATGCTCTCTACCTGCCCCAGGCCGGAGCAGACCCCTCCCACTAGACCAACTGAGCACAGCATGTTGCAAAGGGGAAGGAGAAAAGCCTCCACATGGAGCAAAATGAAAGTGTGACACTCCCACACGCAGAGACCTTGAGCAGACAGAAGCCAGGCTTTGATTGTTAGTCCCCGAAGGCTGTGCCTTCCATGAACACGAGGGGTCTGTGTGAGTGCAGCCCCCTGGGGTGCCCAGGATCCCAGCTTCCTGGCAACATCCCGGTGTGTCATCATTCCAGGGGTCTGATTAGCTGTAGAACGTGCAAGTTCCTTGTTCCCAGGATTCATCTGAGTTAACTCTGCTGCTAATTGGGTTTGTATCTGGCAGTGGTGACATCGAAAAAAGATTTTGTAGTCAATTATGTTCTCCTGGAACGCACGGGCAGGGGTTGTCCTGTCAGCGCCGAGGTGGTCTCTACCTTAACGAGCTGGCCCAGACAGAGGCACCAGAGGACATTATCATCCCCGAGCACCTGTCTTCAGTGGCTGCTGTTGAACAAGAAGTGGAAGGTCTATCTGGGCACCGCATGAGCCGGCTTTACTGTACTTTCCAGTTGCCTCTTTCCCGTGGAACACAGCTGAATGCGATCAGGTGCGTTCCAGCCACTTTAAAAAAATCGTCCCTGAGGACATGGAACACGCACATGCTCTTCCTACTGCCAAACGATGGAGGGTTTGGCTTAACTGCACCAAAGCCAGGAAACGGACACTTACGGGCCCCACTACCCCCCAGAACACAGCCACGTGGCACACACCTGGAGGAAGAGAAATGGAATTCTTCCTGCAAGTTCTTTTTTTGGTCCAGAACAAATCATTCTTCCAATGTTCTAACATCCTGAGCGTGGGTGGAAGCGATGCTTACTTACGTCTTGTGGGAAAGATGGTGTGTTTATAGAAGAATCCTCTAGCCGACGGGGGTGATTGCGGGAAGGGCCACTGGTCACTCAGAGAACACAGTGAGGCCTTGCCTTTTTTTTTTTTTTTCCTTTTGCTTTGGGTCTTAGTGGGTCAAGCTCTCACTTTTTTTTTTTTTTTTTTTGAATACGGGGGTTTCCAGTCCTCTGCCTGGAAGAGCTGGAGGCATTTTCCTGTTCACAGAGAAATGGAAAAGCAGGGAAAGTTCCACTTAATGGCTCAGAAACAGGCCACCAGGGCCTGGGAATGGCCAAGGAGGACGTGGGGTCTCTCTGAGACAGGGCCCTCTGGGCAGTAGGGGGCCCCTGGGGGAGCAACCTTCTGAGGAGATGGCTTCAGTTGTAGGCGGTGGCGAGAGTGGGCAAGGCGGCGGTCAGCCGGTGGTGAGGAGGGGCTCCACGAGGGCGAGCAGCACCCCTGGCCTGAGGTCAGCCTCCAAGAGCCCATGACGGGACTGTAAATGCCATACGGTGCGGCCAAACCACTCCTCTGTGGGAACTGGAACTGCACATTTCCTGCCTTTCATCTTGCCTGTCGGAGAGGAATCTGTCAGAAGCGGCAAACCACAGCCCTGTCACTGGGGCAAGGGGCAAGGCTGTGGCTCCGGGGCCGCGGGCGGGGGTGCAGGGGGCTGGGAGTGGGCTGGGCCGCCGAGCAGCCGGCCAGCGACCATGGAGAGGTGCCTGGGCGGCATGGCGGACCGGGCACCATCTGCCCACGCCAGGCCAAGCGAGTCCTTCTGTTGGCCGGGGACAGAGCTCTCGCTCAGACAAGGTGCGCGGCCTGTGTGGGGACATATGCTGCCGTTGTCAGAGCCAGACGGCCAGTTCTGGGTTCTTTCTGGGTGATGCTGGGAGAGCTGCACTTCGGAATTTTATCATTAGCTGGGGGAGCGTTGGGTCCTCCCTTGATCTCCTGCCAGAGTGGATTTTTGGAGAAGAGCCTGGTTTGGGAAGGGCCAATTCAGAGAGCACAGAGGCACGCCATGAACATGCCACATGTAATTTTGGGGTGAGGAAACTGAGCTTTAAAACTCAAACATGAGAATCTGTGCCTGCAAGCTAGTTGTCCTCGCCTCCTTCTCCCTGGGAGTGGCCCAGAGAGCAAAAGGGCATGCACGCATCCCGTTCTCCTCCAGGGGGAAGAGTTACTTTATTTGAAGAGGGAGAATGCAGGACACGATAGACTTGGGGTGTCACAGGTCTTTGGAGAGCCAGCACTGCCTGGCTCTCTGAGTTTTCTCCTAAGTCCCCATTTGCTTGGTCCCTCCAGCTCCCTACCCTCACCACATCTTCAGCCCCCACACCACACCCATACGCACCCACTCCCACCCCTAGGCAGCCAGCTTTTTCTTTCAGCCTCTCTTCCTTAAAGGCATGGGTTATTTTCCCTGATACCAGGTCCCATGTTAGTGATTCACACCATATTCCCAGGAAACTCCCTGATGTGTCCCTTAGAATTAACCCAACTGGATTCCCTTGTTCTCTCTTTCTTAGCTTACTTCCTCTGAATCTTTCTTTGCCCTCCCTAAGCCATCTGGGAGGTGGCAGACAGTCTCTCTTCATGTCAGGGATGAATTTCCATCTGCAAGGTATCAGGGCTCATGCATACGGTACGAGAGAAGGCTCTGGTTTAGGGCAAAAGGGACACGTAAGCCCTGTGCGACTGCGAGGTGGGGGTGTTGGCCTCAGAGCCAGGACCTCGCAAACACGCTCTCAAGGTGACAGTTCTAACAAACGCACAGGAGCCTCCTAACCAACACACTAATTAGCTGCGAGAATAGAAACAGATACAGAACAAGCCTCCAAACTTGCCAATTATTCTCTAGGGAACACACGCCAAGGATTGGTCTCTGGGAAATTTTCTTTTTAAGAGGCAGAGCTTGAGGGACTATCTGGGAAGGGTCAGATCCTTCAAACTTAACTCAGAATTCATTGAATTAGACCTAGAACTGGCCTGGCTGGAACCAGGCTGTCACAATCAGATCTCAAATTAGGGACCCCTTACGGTACATTTCTTCCCACTCAAGATGTATCCTGAAAGCTCTCAGGGCAGGAGTAAAGTAGAAAAGTCCAGGTAATGGGACAGCTGTTGTTTGTCTAGGACAAGGAGGGGCCTCCTCCCTATCATCCACAGACCCCTCCGGAGTGAGGGCGTCATGCTCAGAAAGGCTCCTCCAAGTCTGCAGGGGCCAGGAGGAGCATGGACCCGAGGGCACGGGGGCAGCGGTACAAGCGTGATGTCGAAGCTGGGAGGTCCCCGGACCCCACCTCATGCCCTCTGAGCTCAGGATCCCCAGCATCTTTCTTGAAATGAAAAACAGGCAACATAAATAATTTTAAATGCTTCTGAAAACAATTTTGCAAAAAAAAATAGAAAAAAGCAGTCTGTACAAAATTGGCACATTGTATGAGCCCATTAAGAAACAGAACTGGTTTTATTCCTCAGACATTTTGCACGGATTAGGAATGGGGGATAAAGGCATTGCATCCCGCTCAGTTAGGAGGCCAGGTGTCTGGAACTGTGTGGAATGTCCACGTGCCCTCTGAAGAGCACTGTCTCCAATTCTGAGGGAGGACGTCACATGTGGGCTGTCTCCTTCACCCGGTAGTGACGTTTCTCAGAGCGGGGCTTCTCCAACCTGTCTCCTGGTGACACTCCAGTGGCAGAGGAGGATGAACACATCCCCAAGGGGCCAAGGAACTGCTCAAAGGCACGGTGACAGCACCTATCATCGCTGAGCTCTAGGAGCTTAAGACACCCACGTGAATTTTGCACGTGTATTTATTTTCACAGAAGAATTCGGCTTTAAATTCCTCATTGGTTGGACCCAGTCCGCAGTCCTGGGAGAGGGCCACATGAAGACAGGCACTCAAAGCCTGGACTAGGGCCAACGGTGGGAGTTCGCTCATGGCTAGGATTGGACCTGAGCAAGGCTGCGTTGCCCGCAGTAGGCAGGCTGGGGAGGAGCAGGAGGTCCACTGACGGGGTGCTAAAGCGTGGTCTTCATTAAAGGTAAAGGCTCAGGCACTGGGAGGTGGGAGGTGCCATGGCCAGGTCTTTGTACCTCAGAAAGCTCCTGTGCAGTGCAGTCTTTGCTGAGGGAGGAGGAAACTTCCTTAATGGCTCCGCCCACATTCAGCTGGTGCAGGTTTTTCAGAATCTCACCTAACAGGATAGGTCCCTCGAATTAGAGGCTTCCTTTTCCTTCTTCCCATAGTCCTTGGAGTTCCTGTCTAACCACAGAGGACATAGACAGGAGATGGGAGCAGTAGGCTTTGTCCTGCTTCACCTGGTGGCCTGGTGGGGTCACGTCCCATCACCCTCCCAGGACCAATGTTAACCTATTTTTTCCTCAGCATCACCAACTGGCTTCTGGCTGGAATTCTGACAGCTAAACAGACACACTTCTTGGTTTACAAGCTGTTATTCTATCACTGTAAGTATTAGTCAACATTTGGGTTTTAGTCATAACATAACTAATGCATAATTTTGTTTGCTTCACAGCAAATTAAATAAAGAATTGGCAGCACATTAAATAAATGGTTAAATTAATTTTTTTTCTCCAAGTCTTCAAGTAAAATTGAAGTTCCAGACAGATGCACATATCTATCTGGGAGCTCCAGCTACCCCCCTGAAGTCCCTCCAATGTGCCCAGAATTGTGACAAATGAGGCAGAACCACTAACGCCTTAGGTCGGCACAGAGAATGAACACATAGATGTCGGCAATTTAAACAGTACCGATCATGGCCATGCTCAGGCTAATGTCCTTAAAATTAGTATGACAGATAAAACAGTGCTTGAATAGAATTCAGTCTTGGCTAGCCAATCTTTAAAAGTCTAGCTAGCTATCAATGAAGCTGACCAATGTTGTAATTTGTCCCAAGGCCTCTATAACAAAAAGATAAGGTAAGACTCCTGAAACGTTCAAGTGCATCCCAACTGTCTGTCACTGAACTACAGAATACTAAATAATTCCGTCCGTTGTGCAGGAACACACAAGGCCCATGCTGCTCAGGTCTAATTAGCTAAATGGTCCCAAAACCAAATTAAGAAGTACTTAAGAAGATGATGAAAATGAGTCTGGAAACAAGATAACCATCGGTCACTACACGTGGAGATTTAACTTCCATATCATAAGCCTGCTTTCACTAAAGAAACCTGCTCGTTCATGTCTTTATTGGTTTTTGAACTAGACCAGAGGATGTTTGGATTAGTGTCATAGGCAGGAGCCTCATGGTGTATTTCACTGGTGTATCAGAAATTCTCTTTGATTTTTGCCAGATTTTTACCCTGTAGGACTCAGTAGGTTTTACTCACTTTGGAAAAGACAAAGGGCTGACTCCAAGATTATTAGCTCTTTGATAGTGGGCCACTTTTTAGACAAAGGGATGTCTGAGGCTTTGTTAGAATCGTGCCCCAATGATTAGGGGACAATTGATGGAGAGGGAGGATCTGATTGAAAAACTCCAATGCTATTTTTGAATTCCTTATATTGTCTGCCTTATGATATTCTGAGAGGCATGACAAACTTCTCTTTGGCAATTTTTATTTTATTTTATTAAAAGATTTATTTATTTGACAGAGAGAGAGAGAGAGAGAGAGAGTGCACAAGCAGAGGGAGGAGCAGAAGGAGGAGAGAGAGAGAAAGAGAATCTCAAGCAGATTCCCTATTGAGTGTGAAGCCTGACACGGGGCTCCATCTCAAGACCCTGAGATCACAACTGGAACCAAAACCAAGATTCACACGCTTAATTCACTGTGCCACCCAGGCGCCCCTTCTTTGGCAATGTTTAAGGTGAAAGGATTATTGCTCCCCATTTTTCACTGCGTAATAAATATAGTCGAAATCCAGCAAAACACAAGATTTCAAAGGCTCCATACAGTTACTGATCTGATCACATTTCTTGCACCAGTGCATTCATTCCACTGAAAAACACCAGAAAAATTCCATGGTGAAAAATGCACTCAAATGCAAGGTGAAAAATAACGTTTAGGTAACCTTTTTTTACCAATATGATTGTGGCTTTGAGGAAAATCATCAAAAAATGAAATTTAAAAATGTAAAGCCATGTCTCTGCTGAGCTAGACATTATAAAATACTGTAATATTAGTGCAAGTTTTTTCTGAAGTGAGTTCTTTATTAGTTTTATTTTTGATAATTCCTGTCACTGTGTCAACAGCAGAACATTCTTGGTACCAATTAAAACTAATTAAAAGTTATTTAGGGAACACAAGTGAATAACAATGTTTAACAGTTATCACCTCTCAGAATAGAAACTCAAGCGGCTGACAAAATGGAAGCTGACAAACATTCATGGTTTTGACTCTCCCAGATCACAGCAAAAACTGGTTTGCTTACATAACCGATGGAAACCCAGGATCCTGCATGGTCCAGTCTTGGCACTGGCTCAGACCTGCAGAAAAATATAATTGAAAACAATTCAACTTTTTCTGTCTCTTGAGAAAATGCCAAAGGTAGGAGTGTGTTTTAAATATCCAGCAAAGTCCTTAAAGATCCCATTTGCCCTTGTCTCTTGATGCCTGGTTCTCTGACGGCCTCTCCCTCTTCTGTTTCCCCTCATGCTCCGGAGACCCAGCCCGAGCCTTCTCTAACACCCCCTCTTTTCTCTGCCTCGGTTCTTCATCTGTCATTCAGCCTGGCCTCCCTGGCTTCTTTAGTTTTCCTTCCAATTGTTTCTATCCAGTTGCCGTGTGACAAAATTGAAAACACGCCCCTCATTCCAGGCAGGGGCATGGGTACACGTTAGAATCTGTATCCCACCCACTGTTCTTGTGTCTCAGAACGAGAAGCCGGCTGCAGAAGAGTTTTGCCACGGAAGCCGTCAAGTGGCTAGACCCTGGAACTTCAGGGGGCCAAGGCTCTGCTTCAGTTCCCGCAAGCTTTTTTTTTTTTTTTAAAGAATTTTATTTATTATTTGACAGAGAGAGAGATCTCAAGTAGGCAGAGAGGCAGGCAGAGAGAGGGGGAAGCAGGCTCCCCGCTGAGCAGAGAGCCCGACGCAGGGCTTGATCCTGGGACCCTGAGATCACGACCTGAGCCTAAGGCAGAGGCTTAACCCACTGAGCCACCCAGGCGCCCCCAGTTCCCGCAAGCTTTGCTTCGTCTCACAGCCATAGTTCACACTTGGCCGTGACTCTGCGGTGTCAGAATGTCCCAAGATGACGTGTGCTGCGAGAGGATTCTCAGATGTTTATTTCTTCTTATACTCTATATGTTTATAAAATCTTTCACTTAAGCTTTCCTTTTGTTTTCTTAAGCTTTCCTTTTATTTATTTTTAAAGATTTTATTTATTCATTTGACAGAGAGACCACAAGCAAGACAAGCTGTAGGCAGAGGGAGAGGGAGAAGCAGGCTTTGCGCTGAGCAAGGAGCCCGATGTGGGGTTCGATCTGAGGACCCTGGAATCATGACCTGAGCCGAAGGAAGCTGCTTAAATGACTGAGCCTCCCACCTCCTCCCCTCCTTCCCTTTTCTTGTGGCCACCTCCGAGGGGCTTCTTGGAGCATACTTTGGACTATAAGTGTGCAGACGGAGCAACGTGATTAGAATCAGAAACAGCAGACTCTTGTTCTGCAAAGCTCCACTACTTATGAACTAAGCGGGCTTGGCCACCATGACAAGACACCCACTGGGTTGCTGTGCCCGGGAACTGGTACACAGTGGGTTCTCCACAAATGGGATTTCCTTCCTATCATTAATCTCAAGGGAACCAAGGAGAGAGTAAAGGTGGATGAGGGCAAATCCATCCCTTCCACTGGAAAAAAGCAGCAGCAAGGTGGGGTGGACCCATGGTGAGTGGGCCGCAGACTGGTAGGTCCTCAGAAGCATTTACGTAATCTGATGATCCAGCAGGATTGGATGAAAGTATAAGCCGGGGGTGCCTGGGTGACTCAGTCAGTTTGATGTCTGCCTTTGGCTCAGGTCATGGTTCTGGGGTCCTGGGATTGAGCCCTGTGTTGCGGGCTCCCTGCTCATTGGGGAGCCTCCTTCTCCCACTCCCTCTGCCTGCTGCTCCCCCTGCTTGTGTGCTCTGCTTGTCAAATAAATAAATCTTAAAAAAAAAAAAAAATCAGCCTGTGTGCGTGGCACTGAACTGGGCTGGAAAAAAAAAAAAAAGAATTAACATAAACTGATAATTTCAGACAGACTAAGACAATGACAGAAGCAGGTCTCTTGATGCGAACTGGATTAAAATCTGGGAGCCTGAAGAAGTCTGGATTTCCAAATGCAGCTTTTTGGCTCTTGAGCTGTCCAGCACAGAGTTCCTTGGAAATGCAAATCCTGTAACATGGAAATGCAGAGTTGGACTCTCTTAGGGGCTGAGAACTGACCCCTCTTTCTTGAAACTCCTGAGGGGAGACCACTGGTCTAGAGCCCCTGAGAATGTACCCGAGCAGCCTGCCTCCAGGGAAGGAGCCCGCCAGGCTGGCCTGCAGGGCATTTCCGGGTGGTGATCCCCACAGAGCCCAGGGACAGCAGGCAGGACTCCAGCCCAGGCAGTGGTCCTAGCCAGAGGGCCTCGGTTGCTCAGCGGCCACTTAAATAGCCTACTGTTGCCACCTGCTGGTCACTACAAGAACTGCTCAGCATTGGAAAAGGGAGGATTTGTTTGGCTGCTGGGTGGCCAGGCTCCTGAGAGCTGCACCAAAATACAGACATGCAGACTCAGTGTTTTCTCCAAAGATGACCTGGGGAGGATCTATTACCATTCCACTCATTAAGCCACACAAGCAGGTGGACTTTTATAAAAGTGATAGCCTCATCCATGCATGATTTAGTCGATGACAAACACATTTATTGCTATAAACCAGGTACCCTGCAAGGCACTCGGGGTGATTGGAAGTCACACCTCACTCTACCCCCACATGACATTATCCAGGGCGATCTTCTACCCTAATCACTGAATTAGGCTTTACATTTCGTCATTCACTCATGAGCCCTACCGACTGAATGACTACTATAATGGCAGGTTCCAGGCCAGAAGCTGAGCATGCAGTGGTGAGCAGAAACGGGTACTGACTCCCCACTCATTAGTCTGCTGTCTAGAGGAGAGACAGACACTAATCAGATCATCACACAAATAAATGTAACAGTATGCAAAAGGTATAATACAAAGTAACCACGATAAAAGCTTAGGCTAAATGACTTCGATCCATTCTGGAATGGAAATTTGGGCTATTTGATATGCTTTAAAATTATCTAAAATGTTTCATTTGGGACGCCTGGGTGGCTCATTTGGGTAAGCATCTGCCTTCAACTCAGGTCATGATCCCAGGGTCCTGGAATCGAGTTCTGCATCAGGTTCCTTGTTCAGCGGGGAGTCTGCTTCTCCCTCTTCCCCCGCCTGCTGTTCCCCCTGCTTGTGCTCGCTCTCTCTCTCTCTCTCTCTCTGGCAAACAAAGAAATAAAATCTTAAAAATTATATTAAATCAAATACAATGTTTCATTCTTTGACCCAGCACTTCCACTTTCAGAGATTATCCCAAGGCAACAATCAGAAAATTGGACTTATTTATAAGGATGTTCCCTATATGATTGTTTACAAAAGTGAAAAAGTAAAAATAAAAAAGGCAACCATCCAAAGAGCCAATGAGAAGGGGTTGGTTAAACAAATTATGGTACCCTCAAAAACCAGAATATTCTGGAGCCATTAAAAATAACAATGTAGAGGGGCTCCTCGGTGGCTCAGTTGGTTAAGCATCTGCCTTTGGCTCAGGTCATGATCCCAGGGTCCTGGGATGGAGCTGGTTTCTCTGCTCAGCAAGAGCCTGCTTCTCCCTCTCCCTGCCACCCTCCCTACTTGTGCATGCTCTCTCTGTGTCAAATAAATAAAATCTTAAAAAACAACAACAACAACAACAATGTAGAGCCACACTATTTGCCTAAGAACATGTCTATTATATACATTGTAAGTTATGGAAAGGTATATATGGCAAACCCCAATTTTGAAAACATTTTTGTGAGTGTTTTCTTCGAGCTCCCTACTACATAATCAGTTTATTTGATTGTTGCTGTTGGAGCGTTATGATCATTATGCAAATATGCTGTTATTTTCCCCATGCCCCCACCCCACAAAAAGGGCATACAACACAAAAGCTTCTGTTGGCTCTATTTCTTCACCACCTCATTTGTTCACTCTAACTGCTCCCCTCATAAACCTACTCCAGTCAGGTTTTGTATGTGTCAAGGTCACCAGAGGCCTCCATGTTGCTAAACCCAGAGGCATTTCTGTCCTCCTGCCGTGGGCTCCCCCAACAGCATTTAACACAGCAGCCCCTCCCTCCTCCTTGTGTGAGTTCTTCCTCCGGCTTCCAGGACCCCGCCCTCTGGGATCTCCTGCCTCATTGGTTCTGCTTTCTCAGGCTTTTCTGCCTTCCTCCTCTTCTTCCCAGCTTTTTGTTGTTGTTGTTGTTGTTGTTTTGTTTTGTTTTTTTAAGAATTTATTTATTTATTTGAGAGACACAGAGAGAGCATGACTGGAGGGGAGGGGTCGAGGGACAGAAAGAAGCAGACTCCGGGTTGAGCAGGGAGCCCAATGCAGGGTTGACATCATGACCCAGAACCCTGAGATTATGACCTGAGCCAAAGGCAGATGCGTAACTGACTGAGCCACCCAGGTGCCCCTCTTCCTGTTTTTAATGTTAGTTCTCTTCTCTTCCCTGCCTATACTCACTGCTTTGACAGTATCCAGTCATGGCTTTAAGCACCATCTGCCCTCGCCTAGACCTCTCCCCTAATCTCCTGACTCATAAATCTGACTGCCTACTCAGGTTTCTCATAGACATTTCAAACTCAGTGTGTTCCTAATGGAACTTATGACCCTCCTCCCCATTTAACCTGCTCCAGCCACAGCCTTCCTAATTAATCAACTTGTTGGCGCCTAAATCCTTCCCAGTGCTCAAGCCAGAACCCTGCAAATCATCTGCAAACATCATCCTCTCTTTCTTTCGTATCCAGATCCAATCCTTTGGGAAATCCTTTTAGCCCTGGGTCAAAATATATTTCCCAAATCCAGTGACTTCCCATCACCCTCCCTGCAACCACTGTGGTCCCGTCTGCCCGCACCTACCCCCTGGATTACGGCAGTAGCACCTCCCTTGTCTCCCCTACAGCCTCTCACCACCACAGCAGCTGGAGTGCTCCTTTAATGATGTATGTCAGATCATGTCACTCCTGGTCAAAACCCTGCAGAGGCTCCCAGTCTTGCACGAGTAGAAGTCTACAAGACACACTGTGTTCTCTCTTTCCCGACTGCTCTCTGACATCATCGCCTAGGCATCTTCCTGTCACTCTGCTCCGGCCTGGCTGGCCTCCTTGCAATGTCAGGAATACACTGGTCCACTCCCCTTAGGGACTTCTGTTGCTGTTCACTCTTGCTGGAGTGTTCAACCCATAGATATCTGCACCTCCTTCAAGTCTGCTCAAATGCCTCACCTTGTGCTTCCATGCGGTTCCCCTCTCTAGCCATCCTGATTCCCTTCACCCTGCTCTACCTTTCTTTTTTCCATAGCATTTTCACGGTAAGATACAAAACAATTTATGTTTAAATTTTATATATATATACACACACACACGTAATTGTTTATTGTTTATTTTCTCTAACGTAGAATGCATTTTTCTTGAGGAACAGATATCTTCATCTGTTTAATGATGTATCTCAAATGCCTAGAACTGTGTTTGGTACATAGCAATGCCCAAGAAAAAAAAAATTTTAACTTTAAAAAAATTTTTCTATGTATTTATTTGAGAGAGAGAGCACAAGCACAAGGGGGTACAGAGGGATAGGGAGAAGTGAACTCCAGATGCCTGTAGGCAGCCCAACACGGGGCTTGATCTTAGGCCCCCAGGATCATGACTTGAGCCAAAGGCAGCAGCTTAACTGATTGAGCCACCCAGGCACCCCAGCTTTTTTTTTTTTTTTAAGTAATCCCTACACCTGAAGTGGGGCTTGAACTCACAACCCTGAGATCAAGAGTCGCATACTCCACTGACTGAGCCAGCCAGGTCCCCCAGAAAACATATTTGTAATAAACGAATTTCACAAAGTATATGTTTATCAAAATCATCACATTGTATATTTAAAATATATTATAATTTTATTTGTCAATTATATCTCAATAAAGCTGAAAAAAAGATTAATATTCTCCTGAAAGTAGCATTTCCTTAGCAGTAGTTAATCCATGAAAGCCTATAAATTAAATAAACTCTTGACTTTAAGTAACATAAAGTAAGGATTTGGGATAGTGAAAAATAAGTAGATAAATGAATGCAGGTAAAGGGTCTGAACAGATAAAAACTAACCCACTAACCATGAAAATTTCTAGTTAGAAAGATAATGGATAAACATTGCTCTTGTTCATTTGTTTTTAATTTTTCTACAATAAATTTGAATTACTTAAATAGACATTTTGGGAAAAAATAAGTTTACTACTGAGGATAACAAGTTTTAATTAATTATTTTTTAGTCTATAGTTTCCACTGTTCATCTATAGAAGAGAACTGGTAAGATGGTAGAAATGTGGGAAAGGTTGGGGCGCCTGGGTGGCTCAGTGGTTAAAGCCGCTGCCTTCGGCTCAGGTCATGATCCCAGCGTCCTGGGATCGAGCCCCGCATCGGGCTCTCTGCTCGGCAGGGAGCCTGCTTCCTCCCTTCTCTCTCTGCCTGCCTCTCTGCCTACTTGTGATCTGTCTGTCAAATAAATAAATAAAATCTTTAAAAAAAAAAAAAAAAAAAAAAAAAAAAAAAAAAGAAATGTGGGAAAGGCACCCATTTACATTATTGTGAAGACATTACGAAGCTCCTGCCCAGATAGCAGGAGAAGTTCTGTCTTGATTTGAGTTCCCCCAGAAGCAGAGCCTGTAAGGGGTCTATCTGGGAGGTACAGGGTGAACAAAGTGAGACAGAGAAGAGAAGGAAGCCAATAAAGGGAGGGCTGTCCAGCCATTTCCACCACGGGCAGTGGGGAGTCCATCACAGATGAACTCTGAGTCAAGCACAGAGTGTGCCTCAGTTGCCCCATCTGATGGGTGAGGAAACTGGGGTATCCGTCCACCTACCACAGTGGAGGGCTGTTTCTGGAGCCATTAATGCTCTTACATTTCTAGCTTGTCCCATGTATTCCTGCAGCCAGAAAAACAATCCCTGGGGCAGCTGTTGGCAGTAGGCAGAGTTTTCAGAGTAGAAGTGAAAGACAAGAGGATATGAGGCAGGGGAGGGAGGGCCCTGAGAGGGTCTGCTATGGTTCCTTGATTAGACCCTGACTTTGCTCTGGGGAGGAGCTCCCTTGTCTGTTGTTCTCTGTGGTTCCTCGCTGGGCTCCTGCAGGTCTTGCTTGTGCATTCACGTCCATGACCATATCTGAAGTGGGCAGCCGGGATAGTGCCCTCTCTGGGAGCCTGTACAGCTGTTGTAGCATGTTTGGGCACCCAAGGACTGTTTAAATGTCTGAACAACCCACTAGTTTTTCTAGTCTGGGTTCAAGAACTCTTTGGCAATACAATTCCCCCCAACACTTAGTGAGCTTCTGAAATATTTGTCTTCAGTCATTTCCATGTGCCAGTATGCACACGTAAGGTCCTTCATTAGACCTAACTCTCAAGCCAGATTTACTTCTTGGCATCCTAACCCCCATGCCTCTCTCCTTCAACTTAATGGCAACCACCTTGAAGTTATCTGGGAAAAACAAAGAAAAACAAAAACAAAATCAAAAAACCATCTCGAGTGTGAAAAAAGCATCCTTAAACTGCAATCATAAAACTACCTGCTTAAAAAGAAGTTTTAATGGGTTTTTGTTGCTCAAAGGCTTTTTTCTATGTTATCCACTTATATTTTGGGTATCAAAGCAGAAGCCTCCGAATTTCTGGACTTATTCTATTCCCTTTCATGTTTCCTCTTAAAGCAGCTGATTCTTGCCTGAGATTGACTCTTATGTGACACACTAAGCAAAACAAATAAGAACCAATGTGTATGATTTTTGGGGTTTTCCAACTTCTTTTAGAACCATGGCTCAGTAGACATTTTGCTCACCAAGTAACTGAGGACAATAAAACAACAAGTTTTATTAAATAATTTGCTGTTACATAACATGGGTTTTCATCTTGTCAGCCTCTAATACCAATTTTCTTGCCTTCCTCTACAGTGCTATACATTTTAGGGTTTATTCTTAGCCCTAGGACCCCAAGGAAGGGAGTAAATTTTGTACTAATACAAATAACACTAGCTACTGTATTAAACATACAAACAAACAAACAAACAAGAATTTCAATGGCTTAACCCAATGAAAGTTTTGTTTTCACTCACTAAATAGAGCTGGGTGGTGACAGGTCAGTGGGTACCCTCCTCCACGAAGTCATTCAAGGATCCAGGATGTTGAAAGCAAAGTCTCCTCTAACATGTGGTTTCCAACAGGGTCATGTCCATTCCAGCTAGTCAGAAGACTAAAGAGCATGAGGCTTAAAGATGGCAGAGCTGGAGGAGTCTGAGCTCATCTTATCCCATGCATACAACTAGATAACACTCACATCAGTGTAAATAAACCAGAAAATGACTGGCAAACAGACTCTCCACAGCTAAATGTAGAGAAAAGTCCACATCAAAGAGGACAGGAAGGGCAAAGATGTGTTGCGGGTCAAAAGGACCCTTGTAATTGGCCACAAAAGGGAGAGATGCTGCTGGCATGGAGAGAGGAGAGAAACAGACCCTCACCCTGGGGACCCCAGGCACCCCAGGCACGGCATGTGGAAGATGAATCCCCATAACATTTGCCTTTGAAGGCCCAAGGGACCTGGCTTCATGAGTTTTTTATAATCAGTGGGACTTAACACCTGGAACTTTAAAAATCATTGAGCTTAGGGTCCCTGGATGGCTCAGTGGGTTAAAGCCTCTGCCTTCGGCTCAGGTTGTGGTCCCAGGGTCCTGGGATTGAGCCCCACATCGGGCTCTTTGCTCCATGGGGAGCCTGCTTCCCTTCCTCTCTCTCTGCCTGCCTCTCTGACTACTTGTGATCTGTGTCTGTCAAATAAATAAATAAAATCTTTTTAAAAAATTCTTAAAAAAATAAATAAAATATATATTTAAAAAAAAAAAGCAGTAAGAGAAAAGGAAACAGTCACACAAGGGAAAACCCAATAATGTTATCAGCTGATTTTTCAGTAGAAATTTTGCAGACCAGAAGAGAGTAGCATGACAAACAAACAAACAAACAAAACACCAAAAAACCCTGCAGCCAAGAATACTCTATCCAGCAAAGCTATCATTCAGGGTAGAGGTAGAGATAAAGAGTTTCCCAGGTAAACAAAAGTTAAAGGAATTCACAAGCACTAAATCAGCCTTGCAAGAAATGTTAAAGGGGACTCTGTGAGTAGAAAGGAAAGACCATAAGCACGAGTAGGAAAAGTAGGAAGCACAAAAGTATATCTATAAAATTAAGTATATCTATAAAAAAATCAGTCAAGGGAATCAAAATAAAAGAATGGAAAGTATGACACCATATATCTAAAAATGGTGGGGAGAAAAATAAAAACTTAGTGCTTTTAGAATGGGTTCAAACTTAAACAACCATCAACTTAATATAGACTGCTATAGGCACAAGATGTTACAAATAAACCTGATGGTAACCCAAATAAAAAACCAGTAACAGATACGCAAAAAACAGATACGCAAAAAATACGCAAAAAAAAAAAAAAACCAAGTATATCACTAATGAAAGCCAACAAACTAGAAGAGAACAAGAGAAGAAAGGAGCAGAGAAGACCTATAAAAACAACCATAAAACAAGTAACACAATGGCAATAAGTACATACCTATCAATCGTTACTTTAAATGTAAATGGACTAACTGCTCCAGTCAAAAGACATACAAATGGATAAAAAAACAAGACCCATCTATATGGTGCCTACAAGAGACTCGTTTCAAACCTAAAGATACATGCAGATTGCAAGTGAAGAAATGGGCTAAATGGGTGAAGGGTATTAAGGAGGGCACTTTTTGTGTTGAGCCCTGGGTGTCGTATCTAAGTGATGAATCACTAAGTTCTACTCCTGAAACCAATATTACACTATATGTCAACTAACTAGAATTTAAATAAAAATTTGGAAGAATGGATGAATGAATGAATGAATGAATGAATAAAAAGAAATAAAAAAAAGTGAAGGAATGGAAAAAGCATTTATCGTGCAAATGGAAGTGAAAAGGAAGCCAGGGTAGGAATACTTACATTGGACAAAATAGAGTTTAAAACAAAGACTGTAAAAAGAGACAAAGAAGAACACTACATAGTCATAGTCATAGTCATAAAATAAAATTGTTATACCCAATAAGAAGGTATAACAATTGTAAATATTTATGCACCAAACATGGGAACACCCAAATACATAAAGCAGCCAAAAACAAACATACAGGAAGTAATTGACAGTAACAGAATAACAGTGCAGGACTTTACCACCCCACTTAAACCAATCATCCAGACAGAAAATTAATTAAAAAAACAGTAGCTTTGGACCAGGAGGATTTAACAGATATATTCAGAATATTCCATCATAATACAGTGGGACACACATTCTTTTCAAGTGTACATGGAATATTCTCCAGAATAGATCATATCTTAGGTGACAAAACCATACAAACAAGTTCAAAAAGACTGAAGTCATACCATGCATCTTTTCCGACCACAAAATTGTGAAACTAGAAATCAACCACAAGAAAAAATCTGCAAAGAACACAAATACACGGAGGTTAAATAACATTTTACCAAACAATGAATGGGTCAACCAAGAAATAAGAGAGGAAATCGAAAAATATGTGGAGACAAACGAAAATGAAAACACAACAGTCCAAAATCTTTGGGATATAATAAAAGCTGTTCTAAGAGGGAAGTTTGCAGCAATGCAAACCTACCTCAAGAAGCAAGAAAAATCTCAAATAAATAACTGAAACTTATACCTAAAGAAGATAGAGAAAGAAGAACAAAACCCCAAACCAGTAGAAGGAAGGAAATTAGATTAGAGCAGAAATAAATGAAATAGAAACTAAAAAGAGAGAGAAAGAGAGAGAAGATTGATGAAACCAGGAGCTGGTTCTTTAAAAAGATCAACAAAATTGATAATCCTGTAAACAGACTCATCAGGAAGGAAGAAAGGAAGCAAGCACGGAAGGAAGCAAGTCAGCCAGCCCACCCAAGTAAACAACATCAGAAATGAGAGAGGAGAAATAACAACTGATACCACAGAGATACAAAAGGATTATAAGAAAATGTTATGAAAAATTATATATCAACAAATTGGCCAGCCTAGAAGAAATGGATAAATTCCTAGAAACATATAACCTCCCAAAACTGATTCAGGAATAAACAGAAAATTTGAGCAGACAGATTACTATCAATGAAATTGAATCAGTAATCAAAAAACTCCCAAGAAACAAAAGTCCAGGACCAGATAGCTTCACTGGTGAATTCTACCAAACATGTATTTATTTATTTATTTATTTAGGTGGAGTGGTTTGGGGAAGAGGGAGAGGGAGACAGAGAATCTTAAGCAGGCTCACCCCAGTACAGAGCCTGAGGCAGGGCTTGATCTCACAACTTTGAGATCATGACCTGAGCCAAAATCAAGAGTTGGATGCTTAACCAACTGAGGCACTCAGGAGCCCCTCTACCAATCATTTAAAGAATTTTATTTTATTTTTTTTTAAGATTTTATTTCTTTTTTTTGACAGAGAAATCACAAGTAGGCAGGGGTCCTTGCTGAGCAGAGAGCCTCATATGGGGTTCAGTCCTAGGGCCCCAAGATCATGACCTGAGTTGAAGGCAGAGGCTTAACCCACTGAGCCACCCAGACACGCCAAGAATTTTATTCTTTAAAGAAAATTAGAGAATTCTATCCTTCTGAAACTATTTGAAAAAAGCAGAAGAGAAAGGAAAGCTTCCAAAATCATTCCATGAGGCCCTGATACCAAAACCAGATAGACACTGCAGAAAAAGAGAAATACAGGCCAATAACTCTGATGAACATAGGTGCAAAAATCCTTGCAAAATATTAGCAAATTGAATCGAATAATACATTAAAAAAGTCATTCATCACCATCAGGTGGGATTTATTCTCAGTATACAAGGGTGGTTCAATATTTGCAAATCAGTCAATGTGATACATCACATTGTGATACATCACATCAACAAGAGAAAGGAGAGGGGCACCTGATTGGCTCAGTTGATGGAACATGTGACTCTTCGTCTCAGGATTGTAAGTTCAAGCCTTGTGTTGGGTATAGAGATCACTTAAAAATAAAATCTAAACAAACAAACAGAAAGACAATAGAAAGGATTAAAACAATATGACCATTTCAACAGATGCAGAAAAAGCATTTGACAAAGTACAATATCCATTCTTGATAAAAATCCTTAACAAAGTAGATTTAGAAGGAACATACCTCAACATAATAAAGGCCATTTATTAAAAACCCACAGCTAACATCATACTTAATGATGGAAAACTGAGAGCTTTTCCCCTGAAATCAGGAATAAGACAAGGATAACCACTCCCCATTTTTTTTTTTTTTTAAGTAGGCTCCATGCCCAGCCTGGAGCCCAACATGGGACTTGAACTCACAACCCTGAGATCAAGGTGAGCTGAGACCAAGTTATCGAGCTGACATCGAGAATCAGATGCTTAACTGCCTGAGCCACCCAGGTGCCCCCACTCTCACCACTTTTATTCAGCATTGTACCAGAAGTCCTAGCCACAACAATCAGACAAGAAAAAGAAATAAAAGACATCCAAATTGGTAAGGAAGAGGTAAAATTTTCACTATTTCCAGATGACATGCTATTATGTATAGAAAACCCTAAAGACTTCACCAAAAAACTACTAGAACTAATAAAGGAATTCAGTAAGGTCACAGGATGCAAAATCAATATACAGAAATCCATTGCATTTCCATACACTAATAATTAAGTAGCAGAAAGAGAAATTAAGAAAACAATCCCATTTATAATTGCATCAAAATAATAAAATATCTAGGAATTAATCAAGGAGCCAAAAGAGCTATACTCTGAAATCTATAAAACACTGATGAAAGAAAGTGAAGGCAACACAAACAAATGAAAAGATATTCCATGCTCATGGATTGGAAGAACATATATTGTTAAAATGTCCATAGTACCCAAAGCAATCTACAAATTAAATGCAATCCCTATCAAAATACTAACAGCATTGTTCACAAAACAGATAACACTAAAATTTGTAGGAACCACAAAAGATCCTGAATACCCAAGGCGATCTTTAAAAAGAAGAACAAAACTGGAGGTATCACAATCCCAGGTACCAAGATATAATACAGAGCTATAGTAATCAAAACACTATTGTACTGGCACAAAAAGAGACACATAGAGCAATAGAACAGAATAGAGAGCACAGAAATACAACCATGATTATGTGGTGAATTAATCTTTGACAAAGGAGGCAAGAATATGCAATGGGAAAAAGTCTCTTCAACTGATGTTAGGAAAACTGGACAGCTACTTGCAAAAGAATGAAACTGGACCACTTTCTCACACCATACACAAAAATAAACTGAAAATGAATTAAAGGCTTAAATGTGAGGCCTGAAACCATAAAAATCCTAGAAGAGAGGATTTTGACATTGGCCATAGCAACATTTTTCTGGCTATGTCTCCCAAGGCAAGGGAAACAAAACCAAAAATAAACTATTGGGACTACATCAAAATGAAGGATTTCTGCACAGTAAGGAAACAATCAACAAAACTAAAAGACAACCCACCGAATGGAGGAAGATATTTGCAGATGACATGTGCAATAAAAAGTTAGTATCCAGGGGCGCCTGGGTGGCTCAGTGGGTTAAGCCTCTGCCTTCAGCTCAGGTCATGATCTCAGGGCCCTGGGATCGAGCCCCGCATCGGGCTCTCTGCTTAGCGGGGAGCCTGCTTCCTCCTCTCTCTCTGCCTGCCTCTGTGCCTACTTATGATCTCTCTCTCTCTTATCAAATAAATAAATAAAATCTTAAAAAGAAAAAAAGGATTTCTTAAAAAGAAGAAAAGTTAGTATCCAGAATATATAAAGAACTTATGCAACACAAAAAAACAAGTAATCCAACAAAAAAAAATGGGCAGAAGGCATGAACAGACATTTTTCCAAAGAAGATATGTAGATGGCCATCAGATACATGAAAAGATTCTTAACATCACTGGTCATCAGGAAAATGCAAATGAAAACCACAATGAGGGGGCACCTGGGTGGCTCAGTCAGTTAAGCGTCTGCCTTTGGCTCAGGTCATGATCCCAGGGTCCTGGGATTGAGCCCTGCATAGGGCTCCTTGCTCGGAGGGGTGGGGGGAGCCTGCTTCTCCCTCTGCCTGCAACTCCCCCTGCTTGTGTGTGCACACCTCTCTCTCTCTGGCAAATAAATAAAATATAAAGATGAAATGAAATAAAATAAATTAAAAAACAAAAAACAGAACCACAATAAGATATCACCTCACACCGGTCAGAATGTCTAAACAACAGCAACAACACAGGAAACAAGTGTTGGCGAGGATGCGGAGAAAGGGGAACCCTCTTACACCGCTGGTGGGAATGCAAGCTGGTGCAGTCACTGTGGAAAACGGTATGGAGGTTCCTCAAAAAGTTGAAAATAGAACTACCCCATGATCTAATAATACCACTCCTGGGTATTTACCCAAAGGATGCAAAAACACTAATTCAAAAACATATATGCACCCCTATGATTCTTGCAGCATTATTTATAATAGCCAAATTATGGAAGCAGCCCAAATGTCAACTGACTGATGAATGGATAAAAAAGAAGTGGTATATACACACACAGAATATTAGTCACAAAAAAGAAGGACGTCTTGCCATTTACAATAACATGGATGAATCTAGAGGGTACAACGCTAAGTGAAACAAGTCAGTCAATAAAAGAGAAATAACAAACAATTTCACTTATATGTGGAATTAAGAAACAAAACAAACGAACAAAGGGGAGCAAGAAGAGACAGATCCCAGGAACCGGCTCTTAACTGTAGAGAACAGATGGTCACCTGAGGGGAGATGAGTGGGGGGATGGGTGAAAAAGGTGAAGAGTATACTTACCACGAGCACTGAGTAAAGAGTTGTTGAATGACTATGTTGTACACCCGGAACTAATTAACACTCTATTAATGATCCTGGATACTTTCTTTTTTAAAAAAAGATTTTATTTATTTTTGAGAGAGAGAGAACATAAGCAAGAGGAGCAGTGGCAGAGGCAGAGGGAGAAGCAGACTCCCCGCTGAGCAGGGAGCCTGATGTGGAGCTCGATCCCAGGACCCTGAGATCATGACCTGAGTGGAAGACAGATGCTTAACCAACTGAGCCACCCAGATGCCCGATACTGGATACTTTAAAGTTTAAAAAGAAAAGAAGACGAGGAGGGCATGGACACGCTCTGCTGAGAGGTTTGTGAGGCTCAAAATTTCTCCTCACATTTTATTTTCTAGAATTCAGTCACATGGCTCCATCAAGATTCAAGGAACCAGGTGGAAGGATGTGTTTTCTCCTAGGCCGTCAGAGTGCAATACTCCGGAAAGGAGAGAACCAGTTTTTTAGTGGTTAGTGAGCTGATCTCCCACAACTTAAACAGAAAAAATATAAATAATGTCCATGTGCAGCTCTTTCCTGTACCTTCCAAGACTTTTCTCTAATGACCTATTTGGACTCACTAGAATGGGCAGAGTGGTTAGGAAGCTGTCCTTGGACTTGACATGAGGGACTTTCCTCACCTGATTCAATTTGGGAAAAAGGAAGGAACAGGCAGGGTCTCTTTAAATAACTGCTTCCTTTCCGTTTTGGTACAAATACCCTTCAGACTGAGCAATTACTAACTGCTGGCTTTTAGGGTGGTGGTTGTTTATTAACAAAGAAATTATAAAGTTGAACCATTCTTCCCTGAGCGAGAGGAGGCAGAGAATGGACGAAGAGAGTAGGAGCCTGGAACAAGGGGTTACGCAGTGGGACACTTTGTCGCTAATTATGCTTCACTTGAATGACAGTACTTGGGAGGCAGGCAGTTAGCTCCTGCTAACGGCACACCAAGGGACAGGTACTGCCTAGCACAGGGACAGAGGCTGGAACGGCCACTCCAGAGGCCAATAAAACCAGCTTTATGGAAGAAGCCATCTTTGTTAAAAACCAAACCCAACCAAACGTGGAATTCCCCGACAGTAGATGCAGCACCAACCCCAGTCTTCTCAAATTCATTCCCCACAAGAGCCCCATGCCCTCTCAGTCTAGAATGAACCAGAGCAAATGAACTGTCCTGTGTGTAGAATGTGGACCTCCGTGATTCAGGGTGATCAGGGTCTTACACAAAGAGCTGACGATCTACTCAGACCCAGGGGCCCTGATCCAAATCAATCTACCTAGATGAGGGTCTGGTTTATACAAAAAGGAGGGGGTTGCTCACCATTCGAAAGAATTCATTCCCTACTCCATGTTGTCTTTTTATTATATGTGCTGCCGAAGCGAGCACCATGTTGTCTTTTTATTATTAAACCTAACTCATGGTACATTTAAAACACAATGCGGTTCACACTCAACTTGCCAAGGGTATATCAATTATGTGATTTTAAGTGAGGCACCCTGTAGTGCTGTGAGGCCCTCGTCGAGTCCCTGGGCTCCAGGGCTCTGGGCAGCCCAGCTGTCCCTGTCACAAACAGGTGGTGTAAGACAATAGCTCCGCTGAGCCGACTCTCTTTCCAAAGCCTCTAGCAGCCAAGCTCCCAGCCAGAGACGGCTTGCAAGCAGCACGGGCCACCTCTCGGACACCAGTCCACACCAGTGCCCACAGCCCATGGAGCCCCGGCCGTTCCTCCTGCTCCTCGGGCTCTGCTCAGGTAAGTGCCAGGGCCGAGGGGCTCTCCTGCGAGGCTGAAGCATTAGCCGTCCCCAGGGACCAGGGTCTTGCTTCTTCCTGGGAACACAGGATGGCAGAGCTTCATCAGCCTGAGGCTCTTCGGTCAGTTCTCACTCTGGTTGGCTTGATTCGGTTTGTGGATGATTTCTGGTTTGTGTTATTCAGTCAAAATGGGAGCTCCCTGGTCAGAGGCTACAAAGTAGACATGCAGGCCCCTCCTGCTATCAGGGCCTGGGGTCCCCTCACCCGTATGATCAGACTCAGCACCCCTGTGACCATCCGAGAGCAACTACGGACTTCAAGGGACATCTTATAATTACAATTTGGGTAACATTCCTTTTACTGCTCTGGCAGAATTCTGATGATGAAGAGGACTGATTGACAGCTGCATGTGCAGGAGAGAGAAACCTATTAATAATTGTAACTAAGCTCTTTCCATAAGAGACTAAATATTTGGTCTTTTTTTTTTTTTTAACTTTAGCAGTTAAAAAAAAAAAGTTCATATGAACGCACTTCTGCCCTACTCTTTTACCCTATGTAGGTTTGGGTTGGAATTGAAACTATAAAACCTTGCACAGCCCTTGACCTGCATTCCCCTCCGGAATGTGTCAGCACACAGCAGCTGAAACGCTAGCCTGAATCCCAGACTTCCGGTGGGGGGAAGTAGGGGATGTGTGCTGATTGCTTCATATAAAAGTTTACTGGTGATATCATCTCACCTGAGAAATAAGAGGGCTGACGGAGTGTGATGTCTCTTCTCTAATACTGCTCTGACACACACAGCCCTTCTGGGCAAAAAGGTAAACAGCTTTATTGTTAAGGTTTTCCAAGAGCGGAGTTCGGGGAAATAGCCCAAGCTCAGCTAAATTACAGCCTGTGGGATTTGGACTTGATCCAACCAAAACTGGCCTGTGGTAGTGGGGTGTGTGTGTGTGTGTGCGTGTGTGTGCACATGTGTGTACGTGTGTGCACTCATGTGCCTGCAGACACTACACTCAATGAAAATTCTTAAGTGATGAGCTTACACATGAAAATCCTTAAACGATCTCTCAGGACACCAAAGGCCTCTGGAAAATGCATGTTTACCTATCTGAAAAGGTATGTGATGTATATTTAGACCAAACCTAGAGTTTCCTGGTATCAATTCACATAGGGGCTCACAGAAATTTAGAGTGAGATCAGGCAGTCCCACAACTTCAATTTGTTATTACAGGGAATCCGAGGCTGAAAGACGTGAACTGACCCGCCTGGGGTCACTTAGTTTACGAATGTTGGAACGTGGCCAGTTGGAGACTGTCTATGATGGGCCTCGTCAGAAGACCCAGCCTGAAATTGGCAAAGGTAGCAAGAGGTACAGAGCCAGGTTGAGATAAGAATTAGCCAAAGTGACTGGTACCATTTCAGAATTCCTTTCGCCCAATCCAGCAGGCTGTTCCTCCAAAAAATGCAAATTGAACCAGTATGGTACAAAAAGAACACTTTGAAACTGTGGCTGGTTCAGTTCTTTTTAAAAAAGACTTTATTTATTTATTTGACAGAGAGATCACAAGTAGGCAGAGAGGCAGGCAGAGAGAGGGGAGGAAGCAGGCTCCCTGCAGAGCAGAGAGCTCAATGTGGGGCTCAATCCCAAGACCCTGAGATCCCAAGACCTGAGCCAAAGGCAGAGGCTTAACCCACTGAGCCACCCAGGTGCCCCTGGTTCAGTTCTTTGTAGACAAAATTCTCATTCACATCAGGGACACTTTTTCATATGTTAGCTTACCACTTAATGATCTCTGTTTTACTTACGCAGCATCTTTGATTTCGACCTCTTCCTCTCCTCCATCTCTGGAATCCTAAGTATTCCACGGCCAATTTTCTTATGGCATATTACTTTCCAGCTTGTTCGTAGCTATTAAAGTAAACGACACATGTCTGTCTCCAAGAGGGCAGAAAGAGAGGATTTGTATCAGATTCACCTCTGAATATCTCAAAGCTTTTAAAGCAATGCTTTGCCCACAGTAAGTGCTCAATAAATACTTGATGAATGAATTAATGTTGCCACCATCTGAATAAAGATCACTGATCTGATCTTGCAGAAAAGAAAGACTTTGACACTATTTATTTGTATGTTTATCAATTTACACCCTGTCTTGAAGAAAGTATTTACTGTGATTCATTGACTCCATGAAGAACTGGTCTGATATCCAGACCACATTGGAGCTGGGAATAGAATCACAGAAAGTCCTGTATGTTTTCTCTTACTTTACCCTGTTTGGGGGAGGAAAAAGGAAAACAAAACAAAACAAAAAAACACCATCACCACCAATCAATCCAATCTAAGACATGGAGACCTCCACAGAAATTCCTTAGAAATGTACTGCGGAAGGAACGGGGTCCCTTGTTATTTGTAAGACTGAGACAGGAGGAAGGGAATGTCACTGGAATGCTGACGAGGCCCGTCTCCCCAGTCTTCCCCTTCTCCCTAGTAGACCGTAGAATTGGCTGCATAGTTTTCCTGCTTTATAATGCGGACCATCTGCTCTATCTGATGCTTTCTAGTATGTTCTTCCTGTCAACGGGGAATAAACAGTCACTTAAAAATAAGCAGCCCAGGAAGGGCTAAAGCAATAGCTTTAAACTCAGCGGCTCAGGCACTCGGTGGCCCATGCCAGGGTCCTGCCCCACTCCCACCGTGGACCAGGAGGGGCCCAGGATGGACAGGTATGGAGGAGAGAGGATTGCCATGTCCCAGGGGCTCAATGGGGTGACAGCAAAAACTGGGTCTTTGGGCAACATGCAAACCTGAAGGGTGCTGAATGTAGGGGGCCAGTCATTTAGGCGAGATGTTATGTGTAAGTGCTGAATGGATTCTTCTGGGTTCAGAAAGTTTGGGAATCTAGAAATGAGGTAGGCGAGATCACGGGTTCCATAAACAGAGTCCCGGAAGGCCATAATGCACACATGTAGGCTATACTGAGAGCTTCAAAAATCCGAATGGAAATGATACGTTTATCTTTAGGGAGGTAGTAAAGAGCATAGACCCTGGGGTCAGACTGCCTGCATTTCTAGCCCCACTTCCAACTGGCTGGGAACCATGAACACATGTCTCAACTGTCCAAATGCCAGTTGTCTCCCTTGTAAACCAGGGGTAGAGACTGATCTCACAGGATTATTATAAGGATTCAGTAAGATAATACAAACACAGGGTCAACAGTGAAGCTCTACCAACAAAATACACATTTTGGGGATGATGAAAATGTTTTGAGTCATTGCATAACACTGGTTATTTAAAGATGATCCAAAGTTCTGGGTGCGAAATAGGGAGGGCAAGTACAGTACCTACCCCACTCAGTTATGAGGATTTAGAGTTAGTACATATAAAGCACACGGGAGAGTGTCTGCCACATAACAGTTGGATATGCTGATTTTATTAATCAATAAAAATAGAGAAAGTAATTACTTTTTAGTTCATTATTTTGTTGACAAACTCTTTCAAACTGAAGGTTCAGGGAGAAAAATACTAAAGAAAAATAATAACCTCTCTTAGAGGCAATAGATTAACACTACTGGGGAAAAAAGGAAAGCATCTCATTCATTCCATTTTTAAAGTTGCCTTGGCCCAAGGAGAAGGTGTGGTGGCTTCAGCAATAACCTGAGGAAAGGGGAGATCCTGTTACGTGCATTAGGGCAAGTGGATCGTGTGTCTGCTTCCTCTCCTAACCCTGAACAGGCAATCCCCAATCCACATATGACTTAAGTTACAAAGGTCCTTCATAAGGCACTTGTTGGAATTGGGAATGCTTTTTCTCATAGGAATAATGCTAGGTGCAGTGGTGTAATTTCCAGGACAGCCCACGACACACTGATGGTATCTTGAGTTAGTGCAGGAGCAGAGTTCAAAATGGCGAGGCTGCCTCCAGGCTCTGCTCTAGCTGCAGGACCTTGGACAAGTCTTCTAGCCTCTCGGATCTCTCATGAGAATGCCAGTCAGCCCACCTCACGCGAGGCTGGTGAGAACTGTGTAACATTGGACACAGAAGGCCATGGGGTCCAAGAGTAGTAGATACTATCGCTCAGCATCCTGAAGGAGAATGTAGTAAAGATTCCTAGGAGTCACTCACACTCCAGATACTAGCGTGACCAGATACAGGTCAGAAAAGCCCGTGATTTTTACTCTACGTAACTGAACAGGGACGCATACTCGCCAGCAGTGATTTTTTTTTTTTAATTACAGGAAAACACACTACATAGAATTCGTCCTGGTAAAATACACATTACCAAAATTGCCATATTTAAGTGTATGATTCAGTGGCATCAAGTACATTCACAATGTTATGCAACATCCCTGCTATCCAGTTCCAGAACATCGGCCCAAAGGAAAGCCTATACCCATATACCCATTAACAGTTACTCCCCCCTTTTCCCATCCCCGCTGTCCCCACTAGCCAGGAATCTGGTCTCTCCACAGATTTACCCATTCTGAATATTTCATGTAAGTGGAATCCTATGATATGTGCCTCTTTGTGTCTGATTTCTTTCACTTAGCACAACGTTTTCAGAGTTCGTCCACACTGTAGTGTAGATCAATCCTTCCTTTTATGGGTAAAAAACATTCCGGTGCACGGCTACACCCCGGTTTGCTCGTCCGTGTATCTGTTGATGGCCGCTCAGGATGTTTCCTTTTTTTAGCTCTTATGTATAGGGCTTCCACGAACACTGGTGTACAAGGCTCTGCGTGGACAGTTCTTTGGGGGATGTGCCTAGGTGTGGGATCGCTAGGTCATATGGTCACTCCACATGTAGCTTGTGTGCCAAACTGTCTCCCAGAGTGGCTGCATGTTTTATTTCTCACCAGCAACAAATGAGGGTTCCACTACCTCACCAACAGTCACTGCTTTCCATTCTGTGAATTCCTGCCATCCTAGTGGGTAGGAACCGGCATCAATTTTTGGCATTCCTAGCATTTTGAGATCTGAGGCCAGCCAACCTGAGATCTCATGACCCTGGGACGAGACCCTGAAATATGGAGACAGGCTTGTGTGTGGATTTTTCCTCTTGTGTGTATGTGCACCCAGCAAACCCGAGTCCAGCCAGCGGCTGTGCTCAGGAATGTCATCTGTTCAGGGTACGAGTGTTATGATAATCTGGCACGCCCCACTGGGAAGGGACCCCACCAGCAGCTGCCACTGGAAAGGAATGTAGGGCCGTAAAAGCTGCACTGGGAGCCCCCTACCAAGGGGGCCTGTGCGCCTTCCATTCGCGGGTCACGCCTCAGTGATTCACGTTAGTGTTGGGGGAGGGTGGAGGGCAGGATCTGACAGCATGTGTGTCATTTGCTGTCCCAGCTGGCCTCGTCCTGGGCTCCGAACATGAGACCCGCCTGGTGGCCAAGCTCTTTGAAGATTACAACAGCGTGGTGCGGCCGGTAGAAGACCACCGCCAGGTTGTGGAGGTCACCGTGGGCCTACAGCTGATCCAGCTCATCAACGTGGTGAGGCGGCGGCACACGGGGCTCCCCACACTCCTCACCCTGGGCCCCTTCCCTTGGCTCCCCGCCTCCCCACTAAAGATGCGGTCTGACCTTTTTTCAGGATGAAGTAAATCAGATTGTGACAACCAACGTGCGACTGAAACAGGTATTCAGCTGAATAAGGGCACGGATGTCGCCTGTCTTCACCCTGGAATTGAACCCGGGCCTTGGGGTGGGGGGAGAATCCATCTGGGTAACAGGGACGCATACCAACATGATACAAGAAAATATTTCGGTGCCGTGGGACTAAAGATCGTATTTGTCAGGGCGTGTGTGTGTGTGTGTGTGTGTGTGTGTTTTACTTTGTGCTTTGCTAGGCTGCCGTAACAAAGCCACAGACAAATTTTGTTCTCTTACAGTTCTTGAGGCCAAAAGTCCAAATTCAGGTATCGGCAGAACTGGTTCCTTCTGAGGGCTGTGAGGGGGACTCGGCTTCTAGGCCTTTCTTCTTGGTATATAGTTGGCCAAAGGCATGTCCCCATGGCATTCTTCTCGAACATGTTTCTGTCTTCAAATGTCCCCTTCTTTAAGGACATGACCCATGGTGGGATAGAGCCTACCTCAACGAGTCTACGGCCATACCACCCTGAACGCGCCCCATCTCGTCTGATCTCAGAGCCTACCTCAACGAGCTTATTTTAGCCTAATTACCTCTAGAAAGACCCTATCTCCAAATAAAGTTCTATTCTGAGGTACTGGGGATTAGGACTTCCACATACGAGTTTTGGGGGAGACATGGTTCAATTCATAACATTATGTCATCTGAATGGGCTACATGGGGCGTGTATTACTTTCATAATGGAGGAAAAAACAGAACACTTTTAAAAGATGACGCTGGCTGCTAGAGGGAAATGTTCACGATGGTCATTCTCCTTTCCTGGGATGGGCGGGGCAGCACGGCTGATGTGCTGCCACCCAGTGGTGTGACTTGGGGTACCTTTGTTTTCTCAACTATAAAATGGGATCAATAGTCACTCTTTCCTCACAGGATTGTTGTGAAGACTAAATCATGAATATATGTAAAATGCTCAGAACAGTGCGTCCATGGTGGGGGGTCAATGTTATAGAGTGTTTGCTGTTATGGTTTACTAAAGTGGAAGCTGAATTCTGAATCAAACTTTTCTTACTGGAGCACAATTTTGGTCAACATCCGAACTATCGTACCATCAGGACTCTTGATAACTTTATTTATTTATTTATGAAGACTTTATTTCTTGAGTTTAGAGAGAGAGAGCGAGCAGGGAGGAGGGGCAGAGCAAGAAGGAAGTCTCCAGCAGACTCTGTGCCGGCTCAGGGCTCGATCCCATGACCCTGAGATCATGACCTGAGCTGAGATCAAGAGCCAGCTGCGTCACCGGCTGAGCCACCGAGACAGATGTCCCTTGATAACCTCAGATTTTTAAAACAATGTTTTTAGCTCTTCTTATTAGTGAAACGTCTTCATTTCTAGCAATGGGTGGATTACAATCTGAAATGGAATCCAGACGACTATGGCGGCGTGAAAAAAATCCACATTCCCTCGGAAAAGATCTGGCGCCCAGACCTCGTTCTCTATAACAAGTAAGCGAAACAGGCTGGGGCGGGGGACATTCTGGGGGCAGGGGGAGCCCAAGGGCCCTCTCGGAAGGGCTGCCACTTTCAGTATGCCTCTCACCACTGTTCCCGTTAAATAACCCTTAAAAACTAAGAGCCAAGTTGACATGCTAGGGGTGCCATATGGTGTCTCATGTTATGAATAGAAACAATTATCAGAGCCAAATTGAATCGGGGCTGTGGGGTGGGGGACATTTAATTCCTGAGTGCTCCTGAGGGGTGTGTGGCAACTATCCAAGGAGCCCAAATTCATATAATCGAGTTCCTTGGAATTCCATGTCCGTCCTCCCGATAGGTCTGAACCTCCGGGGGTGGTTATCCGTCACATCCCCACAGCAGCCGGAGACATCGCGTGTTGCCTATGGCTGGGAGGCCGGCGTCGCCCATCCACTGGGCTCCGTGACAGACTGCACATTGTGAAATTATAATGTGATGCGAGACACTCTGGTTTAATGACAGGTTCATTATCATACGCCCTTCATTTGTCAGGGAATGTTCATTTCAAAGAGCGTCCTTCCCAGGCAGGAGCATCCGCCAGCGGCCTGGAGGGCTTACAGGCTGGCGGTCTCCAGCAAGGGGCTGGGCAAGCGGGCTTCGCCTTCTCGAGCATTGACCGGGGAGGTCGGCAAGGCCTTGTGAACGGAAATGACCCCCCCTTACGGCCGACCCTCCCACTTTGATTTTCTACTACAGATTTCCCAATGACAACCTGAGATTCAAGCTCGAGCCCGATTAGCCAATTGTTTGTGTAACCCCTCTTGGACAAATACGCTGATAGAGCAGAGTGCCTGGTCCGTTAGTAAGTTTCTCTTTCAGTAAGAATCTAAGAGAAGTAATTAAAATCCTCCAGTCCTCTTGACAAGCTTGCTCGGGAACACCTGCGGGGGAGAGAATCCTGTTTCACTTGCTTATGGAGACAGATCTGCGTGATCCTGTGGCCCCCTGCTCTTTGGGGCCCCTTTGGGAAGGTCCAGAACTGCGCAGTTTTCTGGAGAGAGCCTCGCCTTCACCCCAGGAAAAAGCCAGTGGGAAGAAAATCTCTCGATTTATGAAGTGAGGCACCAATACAGGCCCTACGTCCCGGAAAGTCCCCTAGGGCAGACCCCACCCACCTGTTCAACACCTATTCTAATGCATTTGGCAGGCGCCCCACAACACGGGCTGTCTGGGGTCAAGTGGACCGTCCACTGAATAAGGCCTGCAGAAGTGGCTCGTTAGTTCTTATTATCTACCACTGTGGACTATTATTATTTTTAAAAAAGATTTTATTTATTCATTTGAGGGAGAGAGAAATAGACAGCACAAGCGGGACTGGGAGGGGCAGAGGGAGAAGGACTGGGAGGGTTAGAGGGGTGAGACGAAGGGCTCCATCCCAGGACCCTGGGATCAGGACCTGAGCCGAAGGCAGACGCTCAACCGACTGAGCCACCCAGGCGCCCCTCTACCATGGTGGATTTTTTTAGATGAGAAAGTAGTGCCAACATTTGAAAATTGAACAATATCACATTAAACTTTGGAGTTTTAGTCTCTCTAGAAAAATCCCTTATTCAAAAGCATGGAAACTTTGGATTAAAAAATTCTAGATCTCTAGGTCCCGGGGAAGAATCCCAGTATCTGTCAGCATCACGCCTTCCCTTACAAGGGGACTCCACAGCCGAGTGGCACCTTCCTTAGAGGAGAGAAGGCTCTCCCCTCATGCCTCACCCCTTCCTCACCTGCCTGGGCCTGGAGGCATCTGAGTTTGCGACTCTACCCTAGGGAGTTCTAGATACTTGTACAAAAGAAAACAGAGCCCTTCTTTAACCTATTTACCACAATAATGAGCCACTGAACATGTTTTTATTTAAAATTCCTATTGATTTTTTTCCCCCCAGTTAACTTTCAAAGAACACTGGGGAAGGGATGGATGGAGATTAACATTACAAATGCTACTGAGGACTGGGAAGAAAACATCTGGTATATAGTGTCACCAGTTATTTCTTTAAAGCTCTAGATTCCTAGGTTCTTCCCCAGATATTTTGATTTAGTGCTTAGATGGTGCTCAGAAATCTGTATTTCTGCGATTACCAGACAAATTTAGGAAATGTTGCCATGAATAAAAAGTGACACTGCCCGAATGAAAGCATCTATAATTAGCACCTGAATAATTAACAGCTGTCTCCCACTAACATCCCTGAGCACAAACGAAGGCTCATCCGTCACTTGGAGTCATGCTCCTCTTTGATTCTGCTTGCAGTGCAGACGGCGACTTTGCCATTGTCAAGTTCACCAAAGTGCTCCTGGACTACACTGGCCACATCACATGGACACCCCCGGCCATCTTCAAAAGCTACTGTGAGATCATCGTCACCCACTTTCCCTTTGACGAACAGAACTGCAGCATGAAGCTGGGCACCTGGACCTACGACGGCTCGGTGGTGGCCATCAACCCGGTAAGTGCCGCCCTCGAGGGATGGGGCTGGACACAGAAGGAGCGCCGTCCAGGTGTCCAGCTCTGGCCCTCCAGAGTCCCAGACTCTCAGCACCAGTTAGACCTTTGGGGACCATTGAATTCACTGGTTCTCAATTGAGAACACATGAGAACCACCTGGGAGCTTACATAAATTGGCTTGGTCCCAGGAACGTTGGCTTAATCAGTCTGGGGTGGGATTATGGCACCCATATGTTGTCAAGTTCCCAAGTGACTTCAAGGTGTGGTCAACACGGAGGACCCCAGTGATTCAACCCCGCCCCCGCTTACTTTATAGGAAAGGACTCTAAGACCCCACATCGGAAGTGACCTTCCTGGGTCCCATTCCAGTCCCAACAGCCCTGGAATCTGTTGCTTTATTACAGCCGAGTGTGAATCCCACCTCTCCTCCACGGGGACACAGCTGGGGTTTCACAGTTTCATTTCATCTTCTCAGGAAAGCGACCAACCAGACCTAAGCAACTTCATGGAAAGTGGAGAGTGGGTGATCAAGGAGTCCCGGGGCTGGAAGCACTGGGTGTTCTACGCCTGCTGCCCCTCCACCCCCTACCTGGACATCACCTACCACTTTGTCATGCAGCGCCTGCCCCTCTACTTCATCGTCAACGTCATCATTCCCTGCCTGCTCTTCTCCTTCTTAACTGGCCTGGTGTTCTACCTGCCCACAGACTCAGGTGGGTGCCAGGGCTGTGGCTGCAGCTGCTGCCGCTGCTGCCGCGGGCAGATCTCACGCTGCTTTGTGGGGGGAAATCAGGAATAATCATGGGCCAGTAAACAAATACAGGCAGACACACCCAAAGCATCATCCCTGGGAGGACGCATATACGGAGTCTCCCTGTTCAGTGGTGAGTGCCTGTGCCTAGAGCTCTCAGCTGGCGCAGACCACAGGGCAGTTGAACATGACCCCGGAGGCGCACGTGCACAGCTCAGTCTGGTTAATGTGAATGACCACCAGTGCCTCCTTGCTGAATACCTAGTGTGGGCCCAGGAATGTGCTGAGTAAGGCCTGGGTCACAGACACCCCTCATGTCACGTCCCCTATGAAGCCACAGACTATATACTGATTAATCCAAGTCCTGCGTCTTTTCCTCACTGCTTGCCACTTGAAAATAGCTTTGGCATGCCCGTTTTCCAGATGGCAGCATCTCTATGCACAAGACCATGCTTCCCAAGTAGCAATTCTTTCTCACATATCAGCCTGGACAGCTTCCTTACCTCCTCCTGGGTAATCACACCTGTGACATAATTTCACCAAATACCAACCATCCGCAGAAAAGAGGAAAAGGGTGCACGAGTGCCTGCTTGAAGTCACTGCTCATAAACGATTTAGGACAAGCAAATAGGGGAAAAGAAAGGTGGTACAGACAGTCCTCAAACTTACAACCGGTAACAATTATATCAAAATGATAAAAGAACACACACACACACACACACACACACACCGCGTCTAAGTTCAACTTTCCAACAAGGAAAAAAAAAAGATTCATATGCACTCGCTCATTCCACATACTGAACAACTGTCACTCATCAAGGCCACAGTAGAGAATAAGGCAGAATGTGGCCCACAAGGGGCACCCGGCTGGCTCAGTCGGTAAAGCATGCAACTCCTGATCTCAGGGTTGTAAGTTCAAGCCCAACACTGAGTGCTGGGATTACTTTAAAAAAAAAAAAAAAGAAAAGAAAAGAAAAAGAAATCTTAAAAAAAAATAGATTTGCCCCATAGGGTGCACGTTGTACTTATGACTGTGTGTGTGGGGGGGGTTTTTTTTGAGATTTGCATTTATTTATTTGACAGTCGGAGATCACAAGTAGGCAGAGAGGCAGGCAGAGAGAGAGGAGGAAGCAGGGTCCGTGCCTGAGAGTCCGATGCGGGGCTCGATCCCAGGACCCTGGGATCATGACCCCAGCCGAAGGCAGAGGCTTCAACCCACTGAGCCATCCAGGCGCCCCTATGACTGTGTTTTTAAACAAATGATTACAAATACAATTTTTTTTCAACTTTCTAATCAAATGAAGCTTCTTAAAGTGAAGAGAGAAAATGCCAGTCAGAGCAATATGGAAATGAGTCAGAGTTTCTGTAAGTGTGAAATGGTTTGTGCTTGAAGAGCATTTAGAACAGTAAGAATGCTTGATAAATGTTAGCTCTTAATAGCAGTTGAAGAATTTGATGTAATTGATCAGCAGCTCGTATTTATAATTCTGTCCTCTTTTCCACCTTTATTTTTTTTAAAGATTTTATTAATTTATTTGACAGAGAGACACAGTGAGAGAGGGAACACAAGCAGTGGGAGAGGGAGAAACAGGCTCCTCGTGGAGCAGGGAGCCCGTTGTGGGGCTTGATCCTAGGACCCTGGGATCATGACCTGAGCCAAAGGCAGATGCTTAACAACTGAGCCACCCAGGTGCCCCAAGTATTCTTTTTCACTTTTGAAGACTCTCCTCCCCACTAGGTAGACTTCTCCTAACTAGGTAGAATTGGTCGTTTCTTCTGTGCTTCCACTCTGTATCCCATAGATACTCGCAGCATCTGAATGCATCAGGTATGGGAGGAGAACAGAGCAACACAAGGGTTTCCCATAAGAAACAGCAAGACCAGGTCAAAGAAAGTCCCTTCCAAAGGCTGTCTAACTCCTTCTCAGGTGGTCCGTCCCCACAAAAATATTTCAGTGCCATTCAGCCCCTCTCTGGCTTGCCATATCAAGACTTAACAGGGAATTATTCATCCTGAAGTTATAGGGCTTGGTGAAAAGAGGTTGGGGCAAGGAAATCACTGGCCCCTTAATGTGAAAGACAGAAAAAGAAAACAACAAAATTATTCTCTTAGATGAATGTGAAAAAGTAGTTCCTTGGTTCTGAATTTTTCTTGGCTCTGGTCCTGCAGCTTCCTCCCATAACAAGGAAACTACACGTGTACTTCTGGGTTGCCCATCCGTCTGCTGGGTAACAAGCAGGTCAGGTTCAGTTTTGGAAGGTTTATGACATTCTGCTACAGACAGAAAACTGCCACCCGGAGTCTAGCTTGTCACACAGCTGGGTGTACTTGGTTCCCTGAATTCCACCAAGCCACAGAATTCTGGGATGTGAGGTCAAGCACCCACTGGTTGCCTCAGCAGCCTGTCATGGAAATGCCTGCCACCTGCCACTGTCAGCAGAGCTAAGGTGCCTAAGGTCTCATAAGACCAAATTCTGCCCAGGAAATCTCCCTGGCAACACGAGGGTCCCATTGCTCTCAGCCTTGGGTTTTGTGGTGTATGAGCTGGCTAGGGCTGCCATAACAGAGACCCCGGACTGGGTGGCTTAAACAAGAGGAATTTATTTCCACGTAATTTTGGAGGTCAAGGTGTCAGTAGGTTTGGTTTCCTCTGAGGCCTCTCTCCTTGGCTTGCAGATGGCTATCCTCTCCCCCCTGTCTTCACCTGGTCTTTCCTCTCTGTTGTTGTCTCTGTCCTAATCTCCTCTTCCCATCAGGACACCAGTCATATGGGATGAGGACCCTCCCTAATCAACTAATTTTGACTTAATGACCTCTCTCAAGGCCCCATCTCCAAACACAGTCATGGAGGTGCTGAGGCTTAGGGCTTCCATGTATAAAATGGAGGGGTATGGCAGCAACTCAGCCCCTAACACACGAGTGGTCGAATTTCTTCTTCATCTTGTCCAGGAGAGAAGATGACTCTGAGCATCTCGGTCCTGCTGTCCTTAACCGTGTTCCTCCTGGTCATCGTGGAGCTGATCCCCTCCACCTCCAGTGCTGTGCCCTTGATTGGGAAATACATGCTGTTCACCATGGTGTTTGTCATCGCGTCCATCATCATCACTGTCATTGTCATCAACACACACCACCGCTCCCCCAGCACCCACGTCATGCCCGACTGGGTACGCAAGGTGAGTGAGCGAGGCCCTGCAATCTCTTGCCCACAAGAACGTCTCTCCTTCCAGGGGGCCAATGGAATTCTGGCTCACACTTGTGGGTACTTACGAACTGAAAGTCCTTTCTGGGGATTTTGAGGGGATTTCTGGAAGGAACTTTCTTTAGCCTCTTTCTAGGAATAAGTAACTCACGTAGCCTCCCCAGCCATAGAAGAAAAACAGAATTAATAAAGCCCACTCCAAATCTAATCTCTGTGATTAGAGAAGGTGAATAAATCACTATCTTTTTATTCAAAGGCTGTGAAATTCTTGAGATTTCTGTTTGTATGTCTTCCAATCTCTGAACAGACTGCTTATTTTTTGCTGGGAAAAAATCATCTGCTGAGAATAGAATAAGGACTAGAGATGGAGGGGTGCGTGACAAGAAATTGTCAAAAAGTGAGTTTCACCGAGGAACTTGGTCTCAAATATTTACATTATTGAAATTTAAAATGTGTTAACATTTCCAATAAGTCAGTTTTTAAATAAAACTTCACAGAGACACTAGCGTCCAGGGTCTCTTCTGTAGCATGCAAAAGATTTGTCATGAACTGACAGAGACACTACTGCTTGCAATGTATTCTTTTGGGAAGACAGTCAGTCCCTATATCTGTAAAAAGACTCACATGACTCCTGGCAACACCTACGTTGCATTTCTTCAGGAACAAGAAATGGAAGAAAACAGAGGAGCTGTTTTGGAGACTTATATGTTCTCTTAGCCAGAAAGACCTTTTCTTTAACCATATTATCCTGCTAACACATGGGTTTGAAAGAAGCCAGTACCTAGAGCTGGGCTGGAAACTTAAGCATCATTGGCTTCTCATTGAGTCCAATAGCTGCACACAGGCTCCCTCCAGTGGCAAACTGCTCACATTACAGAGTCATCTCTCCACCTTAGTAATTTGACAGGCCACAAGATATGCCTAAAGAAATCTTTGAGAAAATCTAGTAGAGTCCTTTTGTTTTAAGGACAAAGAGGCTACGGCCCAGAGAAGCCGAATGACTTGTGCCTAGACTCACATTGTTAATTCAAAGTCAGAGTTCGCTACTTGCCCTGCTCACAATAATTCTCATGCATGGATTTCTTCTTTATGTTAGGTTTTTATCGACACTATCCCAAATATCATGTTCTTCTCCACAATGAAAAGACCCTCTAGAGAAAAGCAAGACAAAAAGATTTTTACAGAAGACATTGATATTTCTGACATTTCTGGGAAGCCAGGGCCTCCACCCATGGGTTTCCACTCTCCGCTGATCAAACACCCAGAGGTTAAAAGTGCCATCGAAGGAGTCAAATACATCGCAGAGACCATGAAGTCAGACCAGGAGTCCAATAACGTAAGTTCCGTGGCTTGTCCCACACCTCCAGGCTTAAAAGATCAAATACTTGAGCACGGATGAACGGGTTTGTCTTGATGGGTAAGCTGGCATTCACGAGGCAGCTGCTGACCCACGATGGGCCTTGGTGACCACCCCTAAGCCGGCTTCCTGAGCCATCCCACTGGGAATAATCTACCGGAAGGATAAAGATCACCATGCCCGCCAAGGGATGTCAAGGGCTTTGAAATCTACAGATGGAGTGGGCTGCAGACCACGCGTAGCGTGAACACTGTGATTCTAATGACCACCTGAAGGAAATGTTAACACTTTTCTCTCTCCCAGGCGGCTGAGGAATGGAAGTATGTTGCAATGGTAATGGACCACATTCTCCTCGGAGTCTTCATGCTCGTCTGTATCATTGGAACCCTGGCTGTGTTTGCAGGTCGGCTCATTGAATTAAATCAGCAAGGATGAGCTGAGCTGAGCACCAGGCAGAGCAGAGAAAGGTGGGGAAGACAGAAATATCTGTCTACTTTGATACAAGCTCATTTATCAGACCTCTAACTTTCTGCATTTATGATTAGTGCTAATGATCTATATTTACGTAAGGTGATGGCCTCCAGTACCTTCACAGTGCTTCTCCTGCAATCCTGCTCTATCTTGCCTGGAGAGTGAACCCTTTTCAGTAAGTGAAATGGGATCACTGACAAGGTGTATTCGATTCCAAAGGCATCTTGAAGAGTTTGGCCCAGAATAACAGGTTTTCTAGTGCTTTGTTTTTTAAATTTTTTAAGCAAAGAATGTACCCTTTGCTTAAAAGTCAGTTTTGTACATATAAGTAGGCCCATCTGCCAGTCCCCAAAAGAAAAAGCATTTGATTCAGAGAGAAAAGGAAACTGTAGAAAGGCAACAGCTAAGTTCTAGAACAGCCACCAAAATGCAAACTGCATCAGAGCAGGTTTCTAGGGCTGGGAGCAGGGGAGGGGCTTCCCAGGCTAACACAGCCCCCAAGTATGCTGCTCAAGGCTTGAGGAAAGAACACAGTCAGCTAGTTTCCTGAGCTATACCAAGCTTGAGGGCCAGGCACTGTGGGAATCATCTCACGGATGTGGTTTTATTCCTGACTTTCATAATGTCCCTTTTTTACAAGTGAGAAAGTTGAACTTGTGAAGCTTAAGTTCACTGCCGAAGCTAGCAAGGAGAACTGAGCCGGTTCTGAAGCCAGACCTGATCTGGACTCAGAGCAGCTCAGGGCTGGGTCAGCTCATCGGCTCGCTTGCTCCGCCATCCTCTCCCCATCTGACCTAGGCCATCCTGTAACTCCGCTCAGGGTTTTGAGAGCTTCAGTCTTAGTGTCATCCACCTTTCTGCCCTTCCCAATTAAAGCCCCGGCCCTTTTCCCCAGTTCTCATCCAGTGCTGGGTGGGGTTTTCGTTCTATCGATGAAATCAGAAATATATGCCCATATCACCACCATTTCTAAAATTCCAGACAAGTGAACAGGAGAGAAAATGATTTTTCTTCGTAGCTACTTTCCAGCCACAAGGTAATGCACTCCAGAAGCAGGAGCCCTGGGTCTGGGTGACCTCTCTGAACCCACGTGGTTTCGAGCTACTTCTCCGTGGAATTCTCGAGCACCCACTCATGGCAGGACAGCGCCTTCATGTGAGAGTAAACTCAAGGGAAAACAGTTTGGTGGTTCCTCAAGAAACTAAACACAGAACTATCATAGGATCCAATAATTCTACTCCTAGGTATAAACCCAAAAGTGAAAACAGAGATGTGAACAGACACGTGTATGCCAATGTCCACAGCAACATGAATCACAGTTCTGAAAGGTGGAAACAGTTCAAGTGTCCATCAGCGGAAAAAGCAGTATATACATACAGGGGAATATTATTCAGCCTTAAAGAGGAATGAAATTCTGATGTATGTTACAATATGGATCAACCTCGGAAACATGCTTGATGAAGTAAGCCAGACACCAAAGGACAAATCTTATGATTCCACTTAAATGAGGTATCTAGAAGAGGCACATTTATATAGAGAGAAAGTAGAATAGAGATTGCCAGGGTTGAGGGGGAGGGCTGAGTTATTGCTCAGCGGGTAGAATTTCAGATTGGGAGGATGGGAAAGTTCTGGAACGGACAGTGGTGATGGTCATACAACATTGTGGAATGTACTTAATGCCACTGGATTGTACACTTAAAATGGTCGTGATCATAAATTTTATGCATATTTTACCACAATTAAAATAAAGAATGAAAACAATGGTCAAACTGTAACTGTCATGTTATATATATTTTTACCACAATTCGATGAACAACAAAAAAAATCTGTTACTTGTCTAATCCGGCCTCATCTCCCAGGACTGACTATTGATTCAGAGAAGGAACTGAAAATTCACTTCCATTCTCCTCATTTTAAGGATGAGGAAAGGAGGCTTAGAGAAATGACCTCCCTCAGGTCACAGAGCAATTTGGTGACACAGCAGATCTCCTCACTCCGCCCTTGTGCTGTGTTCATCCCATCAGATAGCCCCACCGTCACCCCCTCCCCCGCAAAGCAAGGCCCTGGGGCACATTCCCTCCCTGCCAGCAGAGCCAGCCTGAGTGGACAGCACAGGGCTATCGGGTAGCTCCAGCAGCTCCTAACATCTGTCCCAGCAGTCTGTCACCACATCAAAGGCTTTCATCGTTGGAACCTCTTCTGTAGCTCAGCCAGGTCTCCAGAAGACCGCTGACACAATGGGAGGGCAGGCAGCGGGTGCTGGAATCTGTGTTCCCGGGAAGGTGTCTGCCGAGGGCCGTGCCCGCCTGGGCCGGCATAGCTCTGTGGAGGAGCATGTCTGCCTAGCGGGAGGACTTCCTGGGAAGGAGGGGGCATCCTGCAAGTGCGACACCGCCAGGTTCATGTTGATGGGGCTGTGTTCACAGACGGAAACCAGAAGCAGAAACGACTCAGAGCTCAGCCCTCTAAGTCTTCTTTTCCTGCCCTTGGTTGTCAGAACTGGGAGTTTTGTGTTCGTTTGTTTTTAGTCAGAAATGATGTTAACATTTAAACAAACAAGTTGGGGTCCGCAGGGAGAGATTCTGAGCCCAAGTGTTGGTTGGCCCCAGGCACTGGGGGCCACAGGGCTGTTGTATTCCTCCTGGGTGGGGGGTAGGGAGCCACGCAGAGCGGCTCAGGCAGTGGCCTCCTTGCCCACTGCCCAGATGATTCCACCCCACCCTAAGAACCGGGGCCCGGCTTCAAGCCTGAGTTCCCTGCTCCCAGCTCTCAAACCACCATGTTCAAGGTCATCTCTCCCACAGCTGCCACTTGAGTTCTAGCTGCATGCCCGTTCTTGAGCTGCCCATAGGCACCGGAGGTCTCTCCCTCCACACCCTCACTCTCCCTCTGCCCAAATCACTCAAGCCCCACCCCTCAACCATGTGCCTTGCCAGACGGAGAGTCTCTGCTGCCTGGGTTTTCCGAGTAAGCCTCCTCGCTGCTGACTAAGGGCTTTCCCCAATACTACCCGTGTTCCAATCACTGCTGCCCAAGGTTATGTTCCTACAGCCCGAGTTCTCCAACTCTTCCCCCCCAAACTGCCCCATGCTGCTACCCACGGCTGCCAGTGTTTACCAGTTACCCCAGCCACCGTCTCTTCGGCACCCCGGCCTGGGTCCAACTGCCAGGGACTTCATTTCTTCCCCCTCCCCCTACCTGGGTCTGTCCTGACTGCAGCCCCAGCTGGGTGTCAACAGCTCTCCCTCACAGCTCTTCTCCCCTTAACTGCCTGTTGATTTACCCTCACCCTCCACAGCTGGGCGACTCGGTCTTTCCTTGACTCCTATCCTCATCCTGTCACTGTCACCACTGAGGCTGCTGGAGCCAGGCCGTCGTCCTCATCCTTGGGCTCAGGGGCTCCCTGCGGGCAGAGGAGGCAGGCAGGGACGGGTGGGACCAGAGCCTGCTGCTGCCTGGTGGGAGGCAGCCACAGACCGGGGGCAGCAGGGCCCGAGCCTGTCCCCCGGAGAATCTCCAGCAAGTCAGCTGCGTGGGCCTCCACTGCCAAGTGCAGGCTGCTCGTGGGCTCTAGTGGGCTGAGGTCAGCTTGGGCCTCGTGGAGTAGCCAGACCTTGTTTGCCTCTTCAAGGACGGCAGCCACGTGGAGTGAGCTGTGGTCCTTGTCATTTTCAATCCGCAACTATAGTTTCCGGTTCTCCTCACTTTAACTTCTCTGAGTGGGTTCTGGGGCCGCTGTTGGGCATATCTTTGGGCCCTGAGCTAGGTAGGGACCAGGGGCTCCTTGGGGCAGCCAGTGGGGACTGGAGCCATGCCTGCAGCAGCAACCCAGTGTGTGCCACACACTTCTGCAGTGGACACCTGCGCAGGCGGGCTGCCAGGTGCGGGGCTGTCTGGCCCAGCTCGTTCTGCAGGCCTGGGTACCCGGTGCCAGACACAAAGCCAAGCAGCAGATCCAGGAAGGGATTGTGGTGATGAGTGACCTCAGAGTGTAGTGCCGGGCCCCATCTGCGGGGCTGTAGTCAAAGACGAGGGGTGCCCACAACAGCCCTGGCCCACCTCTACGTGGGGCTAGTCCTCCCAGGAGCACCGAGTCTGGACCCTGTGAGCCCAGGACACTGACACGCCATTCATGTGTATCCAAAGCCTTCCCAAGCCGGTGCCCTGGCCGTGACCCCCCAACCGCAGCCCCTAAGTCTCCTTTTGCATAGGTGGCATCCGCGGAGAGGGGCCTAGAGAAGTGGGGAGAGCCCTGTCTCAGTGTCCCAAGGCTGCGTAACCAAGTGTCACAAGCTGGGAGGCTTAAAACAACAGAAATTCCTTCTCTCCCAGCTCTGGAGGCCTGCTGTGGACTGAACTGCATCCCCCAGATTTGTACACTGAAGCCCTGACCCCCCATGTGATGATGTTTAAAGATGGGGCTTTGGGGAATTTAGGCTCAGATGAGGTTGTGAGAGTAGGAGCCTCACAATGGGAATAGAGCTTCTGAAGGAGAAACACTTGCTCTCTCTCTGGCGCTCGCTGCCCTGTGAGGACCCAGAGTGAAGGTGGTGGGCCCCGAGTCAGGAAGAGGGCCCTCACCGAAGCCCGGCCACACTGGCCGCCTGACCTCACGTTTCCAGCTTCCAGGACTGAGGGAAAATACATTTCTGTCGGTCAAGCCACCTGCTCTGTGGTAACTGGTTATGGCAGCATGAGCTAAGATGAGGCCTGAAGTCCAAAATGGCGGCGTTAACAGGCCGATTCCTTCTGGAGGCTCTGAGGGAGAACCAGTCCCAGGCCTCACTCGTAGCTTCTGGCGGCTGCGGGCCGCCCCGGCTGTTGCTTGGCTCATGGCAGCAGCTCTCCATCCTCTGCCTCCATCTTCACGTGCCTTCTTCTTGGCCTCTTCTGCTTTTCTGTCCTTTAGAAGAACACCTGTCATTGGATTTGGGGCCTATTTCCAAACAGTGTCACGTTCAAGGTACCAGGGTTTAGGACTGAGACACACCTTTTGGGGCCACTAGTCCAACTCTAAGCACTAAGCAGGAAGCAGGGTGGGATAGAGCGGCTGTGGGAAGATGGGAAATCCTTCCTGGAAACCCCAGAGGGAGCGGAGCGTGGAAAGGGCATGTCGAGCTAGACTCCTGCAGCCTCCCAAAATAGACTCAACACTTCACGGTGCCCTGCGTCCTGCGGGCTCTGCCCGGGGTTATTTCAAATGCCCGGGAGAGAGCGGAGTCGTAACCTCCAGCCTCCTCCACCCCAAAGCCTGAAGCTGGCAGCACCTGGAGGAGCTTTGCAAACAGGAAGCGCTGACAGGAGGCTCCACCAAAGCCCTTGGCTGATGGATGCAGCGAGGCCAACCCTCGCCGGGCTTGGAGCACAGGCGTCCCCCAGCCAGGGCAGGCGCGCGGGAAGAGAGCCTCCTTCCAAAGCCCATGGCGGCGGAGTCAGCAAGGGCCCCCACACCTCGTGGCCAGGGGTGAAGGCAGGACACTGCAGGCTTCAGTGACAATCCTTTGCACTGGCACGAAGCTTTACAGCCCTCCTCCTTCAGTCCTCACTGCACCCTGTGAGCAGGGGTTGCACTCCAAGTGCTCCTGCTGACACATGTGGCCGCTGAGGCTCAGAGAGGAAAGTGGCACCAGCGTCTCAGCAGATAAAAAGCAGAGCTGCCACCCGCAGTGTGGCATCCCGGACCGGAGTCTGGACCAGGAAGAGGCCCCTCGTGGAAAGGAGGTGAGATCTGCATCCAGGCTCTCACGGAGTTAAGAGCATCCGCTGAGCCACCCAGGCGCCCCTGCAGGGTTCCATTTAATGAGATTCTTAGAACGGCCAATTAAGACAGACAGAAAGTAGAACAGTGGTGATACCAGGGGTGGAGAGAGGGGTGAGTTATTGCTTAAAGTGCAGTTTTTGTTAGGGGTAATGGCAAGTTCTGGAAACGGAGAATGGTGATGGCTGGGCAACCCTGCAGATGTACTTAGTGCTGCTGAAATGTATACTGCAAGATCGTTAAAATGGTAAGAGTTGTGTATATTCTGCCACAATAGAAAGTGTTTTGTTTTGTTTTGAAATCATAAACTGCCCCTTTTTGGTCCCTGTAAGGACAGGCACTGATGAAGATACTAGCTGCCTCTGGGAGAAATACTAACCTCTCTCCCCACAAACATCCAGGGCTCCTCAGAGCAAGCCCCAGCACATCGTGCTTCAGGAAGTGAGGACAGGCTAGAGTAGGGGAACTGCCCCACTTCAAATTTAAGCCACTTTTGAGCAAGAGGCCCGCCCAGCACCCAGAGAGCCTACAACCAAGGGAGGGTGCTGAGCGAGCGAGGAAGGGTCTCCCTGCACTTTTCTGATCCTGGGGCACCTCCTTACCAAATCTTTCTTTCCCCTCTCTCAGCCACTGAAGTACCTCCTAAGGTAGTTTGTAAGATAATAAACCTCTTGAATAATCTTTATTTTTTGAACATCAACTTGACAAAGTGCTTTTAACCCTATAGTTTCATTCTCCTTTCTAGAGCCTTTTGCCAGATACCTCATTTCCCTTCACTTCACTTGGACTAGGCTCTGTAGGGGACACAAAAATCAAGAAGGCCTGGTCCTGGGGCACCTGGGAGCTCAGTGGGTCAAGTGGCCGACTCTTGATGTCCACTCAGGTCATCTCAGGGTCGTGGGGTTAAGCCCCGTGTGGGGCTCCACACCCGAGTGTGGTCTGCTTGAGATTCTCTCCCTCTGCCCCTCCCACCCCCCCACCCCCCAATAAATCTCTTTTTTAGATTTTATTTATTTACTTGAGAGAGAGAGTGAGCAAGCACGAATGGGGCGGATGAGGAGCAGAAGGAGAGGGAGAAGCAGACTCCCCGCTGAGCAGGGAGCTGGAGGTGGATCTCCACCCCAGGACCCAGAGATCATGACCTGAGCGCCAAAATCTAGAGTCCACAGCTCAACCGACTGAGCCACCCAGGCACAACCCCAGGCTCCGATTACTATAAATACCGTGTGTGCTTATTCAAGCTATACACCTGGATTCTGGCTGTTTCATGGTCTGTTCTTCGTAGCATCTGAAAAAAGAAATCATACATCCCAAGTTTGAAGGCCGGACTCAGCCAACATCTCAGTTAGGCTTTGACCCTCATGAGAACTCGAGATTTGGAAATGGCTGTTATCTCCGATGTGTGGCCTCCGTACGAGGCCCTGAGGCATTTTTATACGCAGAGCATCTGATACGGGGAAACCCTGGAAACGTAGGGCTCTTTATTTAGGGCTCTGAAGACCACCCCCCACCCCCAAGCCTGGTCTAAGGTAGATACCTTTTTTTGTTTTTAGATTTTATTTATTTATTTGATAAAAAGAGAGAGCGAGAGATCACAAGCAGGGGGAACAGCAGGCAGAAGGAGAGGGAGAAACAGGTTCCCCGCTGAGCAGGGAGCCTGATGCGGGGCTCAATCCCAGGACCCTGAGATCATGGCCTGAGCCGAAGGCAGAGGCTTAACCCACTGAGCCACCCAGGTGCCCCTAAGGTACCTGTTCATGATACATTTTAAATGTTGCCCTTTTTTCTACTAATCGTATAATTTAGGAGAAATTCCTTTAGGAAAACAATGCACCACTGATAATAATTCTATTGTACAGTGATCAGGTTTTTTTGGTTGATGGGCCTCTTTGGGGGAGGGTGGTTAAATGGCACAATATACTGCTCTGTTTTTTGGGCAGATAGGGACAAACCTAGAGAAATACCATTTTATTTAAATAACCTAGGCAGCAGCTCCCTCTTGTGGTGAAAGGTAAGCATCACAGCCACTGAATTAAAACATGGAGAATCCTCCCTTGATACACATAAAACTTGCTTAAATGAAGAGCTGTTCCCAAATATTTTGAGTCTAAAAAAAGCATAGTGCTTAGTGGCTCATTTTAACCAGAACACCTATGGCCACTAAGATTTCATTAATTCTTCAAACAGTGAGCACTTACTGGGTACCAGTTACTAGGGACGCTAGGGTTATGGATCACACAGTTGGGCTCATAAGGGCTGGTGCACGGAGATGCCCCCTTTCTCATAATGCTTCTTTTGGTCCCCGGTCAACTATGTCCTCTGGCTCCTCTGAACTACCCCCTGGCACCCTAAGGTTGGGTCTCCTCCTGCCTCTCCCTTCTGCTTCCCGTTATCAGGCAGCTTGTCTCCTCACCCCACTGGACCGAAACAGTTTTGAGGGCAGCAGCCACATCTGATCTGCTCAGTTTCCCCACAGTCCCTCATTCTGCATTTGTCCAGTTGGTATCCAAATACATATTTGTTCAATTTAATTTAATTCAACCAAATCAGAAAGCAATAAACTCCACCGCTAAGTCAAATAACAGGTTCTAATGGAGGCCTGTGTTTCAGCTGCTCTGTACACATAACTCTTACGAACGGAGATGTGGCCGTTGTCTGGGTGCTGCCAAGATGCACGGTGAATATTTCTAATCATTTTTCTGTGGTATAAGGATGCAAAGGGAAAATAAGATGTATTTTATCCTAGAACCCGTGATGTCAGCAAAGGTTTGCTCCACACCTGTGTGTCCGTCGGGACAGGATGCTGGACACCACAGGTGCTCCTTATGGGTACCACGTCAGGTCCCCGAACGCCTTCTCTGGCCAAGCCACCTGGGGCAGACAATGTTCTAAACCAGTGGATCTCAGACTTTGGGACATCACATAAAACATATTTTTTAAATCTTTTTTCAGGGACTAACATGCGGTTGCCAATATTGTATTTTGCTACCTATGAATAGCTTTTTAAATCATCATTTATGATCTTCATTTTATGAAAAAAAGAAAAGAATTTTAACACCAAGAAGTAAGGAAAGTCATGCTCTCAGAATAAAGAATTTCTTTTAAGATTTTTAAAGTAATCTCTGTACCGAATGTGGGGCTTGAACTCACAACCCAAGATCAAGCATTGCACACTCTGCTGACTGAGCCTGCCCGGCCAAGTATTATTTTCCTATTGACTACGTTTAACTCTGAATCTGGAGCACACACTTGGGTCAAGGAACTGTAGAAAGTGGAGGGTGCCTGGAGGCACACACTTGACACCCATCCTCTGCCCACCTTTTCCCCTCTTGGATTCAAGAGTTTCTTGTCATTTGCTAATTCTCTCGCTCAGGGTTGCCTCATATGTGAGAATGACCAAGAAATCACCTCCCGCAGGACAGGAGCTAGAATGGAAATCGCTGATGCCAAAACCCCAGCGAGGGAAAAGGTGGGTGTATGATGGCTGTCAGGTGTGTGCCCTTCTGTCCACGCCCCACCTACTCTCCCTGTCCAAGTGTGCGGTCTGGTTGGCTGGCAGCAGGGGCGTTCGTGGGAGAGCCTTGGATGGGTGGGAAAAGAGAGACCAAGGAACTGACCCCACTTTGGGGAGTGGCATTTCTCTCCTCTCCGGACCATAAGGTAAATAAACAGCACAGAGTAAGAGTCTGAAGCTGCTGCACGCTCTGCTTTTTCAACAGCCTTGCAGATCACTCTTCTCCCTGACCGTCGCCAAACAGCCGAGCCAGCCGATTTCAGGAAGGGGCTGAGGCCGGCTTTCTCCCCCTCCCACTCCGGGACTCAGATTAGAGAAGGAAAAGTACCCAGGAGCTGCTGTCAGAGCCTAAGGGGATGCTTGTACGTGCGCATGTGTGTGTGCATGTGTGTGTACAGGAGCTCAGCCCACTCTGAAGGCCTGTGGGCAGCAGCAGCAGGAAAGAAACCCCCTAAGAAGTGCCAAAGGACCTTAAATAGCGTGCACCCTCAGAGCGCTCCTTAAATCAGCCTCCACACACCACCCTCTCCCCGACAGAGAGTCCCTCTGTGAGGGTGTCCCAGGGCCTGATGGCCGCAGGCCCCACCGAGACTGAGAGGCCAGCCCTCCCAGGGCTCTGCCCCTGAAAGCAATACCAGCCTTGGTGCTCACATTAGACCTGGCTCTGCAGCTTCTGGGGAGAGCCCCGCCACAAAGGGCAGGAATCCCTCTGACTCAGGACTAGGGTCTCGGAACAGCTCCCCCTACCCACCCCAGTGGTCCATGGAAGCCCCTCCCCAGTGGCCACTCCTCAAGGCCTGAGACTTCGTAAACACGTGTGGCCTAGTGTGTGGGAGGCTGTGGCTCACCCCCCGCCTCTTCTCACCACCACGTCCCACACGCCAGCAGAGAGAAAGCTCGTAAATCACCACTGAGCTGAAAAAAAGAGAAGGTGAAGGAAAGACCTGCCAGTGTGCTCTGAGCGCTCCAGGTGAAAGCTCGTGCTGAGCCGTCAGGTTCCAGAGGGACCACACCCAAACCTCTGTCTCAGTTACCAGGCCTATCCTCCCGCCTTCACGCCCTGAAAATGCAACTCATCACCTCGACCATGAGCTTTCCCATCTCCTCTCCATCCTCTCCTGCCCCAGGGGTGGTTCTGTCCTTAATTTCTTAAGCAAACCTCTGGCCCCGAAATCTAAGGGGGTCCTCGTTTGTTCTTCAGTGGGACGGACCTCTTAGACCCCTTCCCCTCCGGTTTCCCCAGGCCCTCCATCCCTCCCACCACCTCCGTCACCTTCATGCTGTCCTGCTCTCTTCTCCAAAGACCAGGCTCAAAATGGCACCAGTGACTAGCAGGGAGACAAGCACGGGTGCAACAGTTTGTTTCCAGGAGGTGAGCCCTTCTTGGGGTCAGTTGTAACATTTTATCATCTAACTTCCTGTAATATTTTATCATCTAACTTCCAATGCTCTTAAACAAGGGTGGCCAGGTAAAGTATAGTATTATCCACTTAACTGGAATTTCAGAGAAACAACAAATAATTTGGTATAAGTACATTCCATGCAATATTTCAGACAGGCTTTCTTTGCTAAAGCTGGCAATCCTATCTTAAGCAGATGTAACAATCAAAATGATAATCTCACTCACGGAGCACCTTGCACATGCCCTTTAATTAGAGAGACCGTCTGTGGAGCTTTGTCTGGGACAGCGCGGGCACACTGGTAGTCCTGGTGGATTACTAACAGCACCCCCATTTATGCTCTCAAGTGTCTGACCTCACATACTTTTAATGCCTCTTCCACTTTAATTTCAATTCCCATGACAGCCTTATGCAAGATTTTATTATCTTCATTTTGCAGACAAAACAATTTTCAGAAGAAATAACAAAGTAGCCTAATATCATACAGGAAGCAAGGAAGTAGCAACACCAGGATTCTTGGGCAGGTCTGGCCAACTTGAAGCCCCTCTTGGCATAGACCTCCGAGCTGGTACAAACAGAGGTCCCCAACTTCCACAGGGGCTCACCCCCTTGATGAGTCCTGGTCCCTTCAGGACTCAGAATCAAAATTATGTACAAGCTTCTTTTCCAATCAATGGATTCTACCCACACACCACTCAAATATAGCTAAATGGATGAAAGATTTCCAGTGACCTCACAGAGAGAAAGAGTCTGGGAAGACTGTTCATACCTTAAAAGGACATGCTTCTCTGACTGGGTGATGGGGATTCAGGAGGGCACTTGCTGTGATGAGCAGTGGGTGTTGTATGCAAATGTTGAATCACTGAATTGTACACTTGAAACTGTTGCACTGTATGTTAACTGGAATTTAAATAAAATTTTCTTAAAAAGGACATGCTTCCTGTGGTGACACCAGAGCTACCAAGAGGAACTGTGAGAGAATGTATTAGAGGCAACAGTGAGATGGGGAGAACACAGTCATCTCCCCTTCGGTCCAAACAGGCAGTCTGGCTGCCCAGGAAAGACAGAGGACGGGAAAAGGGTTCTCCTCTGGCCATCATGCTCATAACTACAGTGCTCCTATGTATTCACACAGCAAACCTAGAACATGCCCTTATTATGTGGCAGGCAAAACACTAGACATTCCCGAAACTTGATGGCGAGCTAGACAGAGGTGGCCCTACTCTCCCTGAGCTTGGGGTCTACTGGGGAATCAGGTGAGTAGCCTGGGGAGGGGGCAGGCCAGTTCACGCACCTGGCCCAGCCTGCCTTCACTCCCTCCTTTGTGCATCCTGGTACTGGAGTTCTAGCATGGGGAGGTCCTGCACTTGCTGGGTGAGCAGCAGGAGGCAGAGAGCTCCCATGGGACAGGGACACACTTGAGCCTGAAGTGTGGGCTCTAACCAGTCCACTCCCACTGATCAAGCTCAAGTGTGTCTGGAGGACTAGGCTCAGCCTGGCCTTCTGCTGCACATCTCACTCCATGCTTCAGCATCCCTGAGAGCTGGGCACAGTCATTTTACAATGTTAACACATGGGAAAACTGAGCCTTGTGACCGCTGATGCGGCGCGGGCAGACCGTGACCCTGTTCCAGGTGTGGGAGCTGGGATGTGAGTCTGGAGCTCTGGCTCCCGCTGAACCTGAGCCCGGGAGTGAAGGCCCAAAGCTGCACGATCCTGGGGCTGGAGAGCAGAGACAGCAGACACTGAAGGGTGTCTGCCACGGGCAGGAGCCGTCCCAGGTTCCCAGCATGCAGAGGCATTTAAGCCCCACCATGACCCCATGAGTGAGGGTTTCACAGATGACAAACATGGGGAAGTTAGAGAACTTGTCCGAGTGACACAATGAGCAAGTGGCAGATGGGTCAGTGCTTCTAGGTCAGTTTATCCTGACTTTGAACATGCGTATGAATCACTTGGGGAGTCTTGTTAAACTGTGGGCTCAGACTCAGTACATCTGGGGCTGGGCCCCAAACTCTGCTGGGGCCCCATGGGATGCCGACGCTGCTTACCCATGGGTCATGCTTTAAGTAACAAGGCCCTATGCTATCTCGCCTCTTTTATCCTCAACTAAGCATTTCCAAATGACTCTCTGTGTTAGCAGTATCATTTCAGCCCATTTTCTTTTTTTTTTTTTTAAAGATTGTATTTATTTATTTATTTATTTATTTTATTTATTTATTTGACAGACAGAGATCACAAGTAGGCAAAGCCAGGCAGAGAGAGAGAGGGGAAGCAGGCTCCCCGCTGAGTGGAGAGCCCGATGTGGGGCTTGATCCCAGGACCCTGAGATCATGACCTGAGCCGAAAGCAGAGGCTTAACCCACTGAGCCACCCAGGCGTCCCTCAGCCCATTTTCATTGAGCTTATTCTGCACTAGAACCTGTATTAAGAGCTTTCCATTAAGCGAAGTAGGATGCGATCAGTGTCCTTACACTGATGTGTAAGGATGTGAGGAAACTAAGGCCCAGAAAGTTTAAAGAACTTGCTCAGGGTCACAGATCTGGCCCCATATGTTCCTGCAAGGTGTCTGCGAACAGAGAAGCAGAAGAAAGGCTAGCTCTTGTGGTCTGTGGACAACACCCAGGTGGAGAGCGCTCGGTGTTGTAAAGCAAGACCTAGAATCCATCTAGTCCTCGCGACACAAAATCCAGCGCCTCTTCCACCGGCCCTTCCTTAACCTTGAGTGAACGCCAGGAAGGGCTGTCTTCCTTCGTAGCTGAAGGAGTCCTTAACCAAGCCAGCATCATCCCCCAGGGACTGAACTAGCTTGCCTCCATCAGCTGTCTCCCTCTTCAGAGTCCATGATGCTGGTTAGAATCCCTGGAGGCCTGGAGCATCAGGGGAGGTAGTCAGAGGCCTCCAGAGCTCCCGGAAATTGCTGCCCAGGGTGCATCTTCCCAGTTACCTACCACTGATTCGACCCAGCAGCAGTGGGGCTACTCAAGCCCAAGACCTGATGTGAATTTTCAGTGACTCCATGCTTTTCCTGCCCCGACCCCTGGGTCCCCTCTTCCCCCTTCTACTCTCCCCTCTCCCCTCCAGTATCCAGTTCCTCCCTTCTTTTTAAAGCACGCCCCCCCCCCACACACTTCTTTTCTCAAACTGGCTTTCCAGAAAGGATCCTTTGACTTCTAAACTGATGCCAGATAAGGCTCCAACAATCGCATCGGTTGAGTCAGGTGTGGGGTGGGGGTGGGGGGATGGGGACAGAGATCTCTGAGATCCCACAGATTCCTGCCCTTGGGAAGTTTACAGCTTACTGGGGTAACAGATACAGGAGGAATTTCAGCAGAGAGAGGGAACTCCTCAATGCAGGCACATCAAGGGCGCTGTGGGGGCCCGGAGGCATGAGAGGAGATACCATCACAGGTGAATTCTGACGACTGGGTCAAAGGCAGCCAGTGCAAAGGAATTCCAGGCAGAAGCAACAGCAACGAGCAGAGCACAGGAGCATGGACAGCTCGGCTATCTTACACTTCGGAGCATAGAATAGAAAGCAAGGAACAGCCACAAACGAGACGGGAGAACAAAATAAGGGTAATATGGAGGGAGTCCCTGAATGCCACGTCAAGGAGCTTGGACTTGCTTCTCCAGCCAGTCGTTCTCAGATCCCACCCGAGAGTCCGGTTTGGAGGGCTGAGCGCGGACAGACATCGCAGCTCCCACCCTGCGGTCCCCACGGCCGCCCGCACCCGTGCCTCGGTCTGCTTCACATACTCACTGCTCTGCACAACAGAGTGTGAAGAAAAAGTTCTGTTGCCAAAGACATGTGCGACCACTTCTAAGGGGACGCTGTCTCAGGGGAAATAAGGATTTCAGGGAGCAGGAAAAGGAGGCACGTGGGGGTTTTGCCTAATTGGTGGATGCCCCGGAAACACCCTCTTTCCAGGCCAGGAAGGGGCTGTTTCATTTTCCAGTTCAATTCTGTGATGAGTGAGGAAGCAGGAGCTGCTTCCTTCCTTCCTCGCTGGACCCCACAGGCCTCAACGGCCCCCACGCCCATTCTCTCTAAGCCCAGCCTGCAGGGTCGTATCACTCCAGTGACCCCTTGATACGAAGCTGGTGATTACAGGAATTGGCAGGCCCCACAGTGCCGCTGACCTTGCTGACAATATCCATTCTCAAGCTTTTCTGGGCCTCCTGGTGTCCGCCATTGCTTACCTCATTGACTAACAGCACATTTAAGCCAGTCTTATCTTCCCCTGCTTCCAGAAGACCTGGCTCTTCCGGGCTCCACGCCCGGTCCTCCCCCACCGCCTCCCGCCCCCAATCACTTGGTCAGGTAATGATTATTCCAGTTCTTTAAAGCTCACCACATAAACGAAGTCCCTCAGCCCCTAATTGTGGCTGCTGCTCAGCCAGACTCCCGCCCCAGTTCATGCCGTCTGGCTGGTGCTGCCTTGGCCCCCAGGAAGGCAGCCTCGGTAAATCACCCCCCAGCACTCCCCCCTCCCCCCCCCCCCGGGGGATGCTTATCACACCGCCACCTGGGTTTCACTGTGCCAGCTGAAGCTTACTTTCTCCACAGGAACGCACCCGTCCAGACAGCAACAAACATTTTGAATGTGCATAGTATCAGTAAAAATGTCTGAGGATGCAACTCCCCATTAGATTGAGATTGATTTACTTCCAGATTATAATTATGTATTACTGTAATAATCTGTTATGGACATTATTAAATATATATAAATACAAATTAAAGCAAATGGGTTAAACAGTATTTTTTAATGTTTTATTAATGTTACATTTTTACTCTCACTAGAAAATGGAAATGTTCTACAAGGGCTAGAATTAAATATGCCTTGCTTAAAAAAATTAATAGACTTTAGTCTGGGAAGCAGTTTTAGGTTTACAGAAAAATTGAGCAAAGTACAAAGAGTTCCAATGAACCTGCTCAACACTTTCCTCTCCCCAACGGCCCTTGTTAATAACATCTCCTATTAGTGTGCTGCATTTCCTATAAAATCATGAGTCACTGCTGATATATTACTATTAACTAAAGTCCAGAGTTTACATTAGGGTTCCCTCCGTGTTGCACATTCCACAGGCTTTCATAACATAGAACATGGATCCACAGTTATAGTATCATATAGAATAATTCCATTGCCTTAAAAATCCCCTGGGCTCTACCTGTTTATCCTTCTCCCCTCCCCTCAACCCCTGGCAGCCATGATCTTTCGTCTGCTCGATTATTTTTTTAAACTTTGGTTAACCCTTTGTGGAAAAAGTGGATTTGACGGTCCAGTTCTACATCCACGCCTTGTTTTTGAAGTGCCTGGCTGGCACAGAGGAAGAGGCGGCCTCGCAAAGGTTGGTGGCTACAGATGGGGACTGGCAGCCATGGTGCACGTAGGACATCAGGGTTAGTTTTTCAGTCCCAATCACCTGTTGCATAAAGATCTTTATGAAATTTGGTTGGTAAATTTCTCTCCTCCTGCAGCCAGTCATTTACTCATATATGCTTATCAGAAGCTCATACATTTTATAATTTTAATAAAGGGCCCAGATGCCCCCCTTTCTTCTATAATACTTTGGAAGATTTTAAGCAGATTCAAAATTCCTCTCCAAGTTTTTAAAGTATGCAGATATGAGAGTTTTTATAGGTAGTAAGCTTTGTTTGTTTTCTCTAAAACTAAACCACTGGATGATGGGATGATGGAAACTTCTCTAAATACCTGTCGGTTTTAGACAGGCTCAGTTGGTTAAATGTCCAATCTGATTTCGGCTCAGGTCACAATCTCAGGGTCTTGGGATTGAGCCCCATCTCAGGCCCCATGCTCAGTGTGGAGCCTGCTGGAGATTGTCTCCCTCTCCTTTTGCCCCTCCCCCTACTCTCTCTCTAATAAATAAATAATCTTAAAAAAAATATTTAAAAAAGCCCAACACTCTTGGGCTATTTTTCTTTCTTTTTTTAAATTTCTTTTCAGCATTAACAGTATTCATTGTTTTTGCACCACACCCAGTGCTCCATGCAATATGTGCCCTCCTTAATAACCACCACCTGGCTCCCCCCAACCTCCCACCCCCCCCCGCCCCTTCAAAACCCTCAGGTTGTTTTTCAGAGTCCATAGTCTCTCATGGTTCACCTCCCCTTCCAATTTCCCTCAACTCCCTTCTCCTCTCCATCTCCCCATGTCCTCCATGTTATTTATTATGCTCCACAAATAAGTGAAACCATATAATAATTGACTCTCTCTGCTTGACTTATTTCACTCAGCATAATCTCTTCCAGTCCCGTCCATGTTGCTACAAAAGTTGGGTATTCATCCTTTCTGATGGAGGCATAACACTCCATAGTGTATACGGAACACATCTTCCTTATCCATTCATCCGTTGAAGGGCATCTTGGTCCTTTCCACAGTTTGGTGACCGTGGTCATTGCTGCTATAAACATTGGGGTACAGATGGCCCTTCTTTTCACTACATCTGTATCTTTGGGGTAAATACCTAGTAGTGCAATTGCAGGGTCATAGGGAAGCTCTATTTTTAATTTCTTAAGGAATCTCCACACTGTTCTCCAAAGTGGCTGCACCAACTTGCATTCCCACCAACAGTGTAAGAGGGTTCCCCTTTCTCCACATCCTCTCCAACACACGTTGTTTCCTATCTTGCTAATTTTGGCCATTCTAACTGGTGTAAGGTGGTATCTCAATGTGGTTTTAATTTGAGTGTCCCTAATGGCTAGTGATGATGAACATTTTTTCATGTGTCTGATAGCCATTTGTATGTCTTCATTGGAGAAGTGTCTGTTCATATCTTCTGCCCATTTTTTGATATGATTACCTGTTTTGTGTGTGTTGAGTTTGAGAAGTTCTTTATAGATCCTGGATATCAACCTTTTGTCTGTACTGTCATTTGCACATATCTTCTCCCATTCCATGGGTTGTCTCTTTGTTTTGTTGACTGTTTCCTTTGCTGAGCAGAAGCTTTTGATCTTGATGAAATCCCAAAAGTTCATTTTCGCTTTTGTTTCCTTTGTCTTTGGAGACATATATTGAAAGAAGTTGCTGTGGCTGATGTCGAAGAGGTTACTGCCTATGTTCTCCTCTAGGATTCTGATGGATTCCTGTCTCACATTGAGGTCTTTTATCCATTTCGAGTTTATCTTTGTGTACAGTGTAAGAGAATAGTCGAGTTTCATTCTTCTACATATAGCTGTCCAGTTTTCCCAGCACCATTTATTGAAGAGACTGTCTTTTTTCCACTGTGTATTTTTTCCTGCTTTGTCGAAGATTATTTGACCATAGAGTTGAGGGTCCATATCTGGGCTCTCGACTTTGTTCCACTGGTCTATGTGTCTGTTTTTATGCCAGTACCATGCTGTCTTGGTGATCACAGCTTTGCAGTAAAGCTTGAAATCAGGTAACGTGATGCCGCCAGTTTTATTTTTGTTTTTCAACATTTCCTTAGCAATTCGGGGTCTCTTCTGATTCCATACAAATTTTAGGATTATTTGCTCCAGCTCTTTGAAAAATACCGGTGGAATTTTGATTGGAATGGCATTAAAAGTATAGATTGCTCTAGGCAGTATAGACATTTTAACAATGTTTATTCTTCCGATACTCTTGGGCTATTTTAGTGAACACCCCTGTCACCTTTTAAAGAGCTGTCTTCCAGATCGTATTTTAACAGCATCTTCATAAAGCACTTTTTTTAAAAAATAAAGAAATTACTCAAATAAATTTAGCCTTTCCTGCCCCCTTCCATTGTTCCTCACTTCAGCAGCCTGAAAACATGGAAACAACCATTCCCCGTTGCCCGGACTCCCCCAGGGCTCCCTGTGAATGCAGAGACAGGCCCACCCTGAAGGCTTTGGGTTCACCCCACTTCCTGGTAATGGCATTAAGGTGCCGCTTCTCCAGCTGCACTCCCTTGTCTCATGGAAGTGAAATTCCCATACTCTCATTACAGGAGGAGAATGATTGGAAAACCATTTGCCTTTGGAAGCACCTAAGGTCTCCATCAGTAACTGAGCTGGTACCTGACCAATAAAGCCAGGGTGTGAGCAGAACAAATGCCTTCCGTGTCATTAAGTTCATTCCCTGAATAAATAAAACCTGCAGCCCACATGAGCTTCCTGAGACACTCCGGGCCGCCTGCCGGCTCCGGATTTAAATCCTTGTACCTTCCTCACTGGCCCAAATGAAAGGGCCATAAGGGCACCATAAACCAAAAAGTGAACCAAATTCCTCTGGAACTGTGCTCCCTGCCACCACCCCTCCCTGACTCCTATTCTGGAAACTCAGGATTAAGTAACTGCCCCCCTCTTTTTTTTACGATTTTATTTATTTGTCAGAGAGAGAGAGAGAGAGGGAGCACAGCAGGGGGAGCGACAGGCAGAGGCAGAAGGAGAAGCAGGCTCCCCACTGAGCAGGGAGCCCGATGCAGGACTCGATCCCAGGAGCTTGGGATCATGACCTGAGGTGAAGGCAGCGGCTTAACTGACTGAGCCACCCAGGTGTCCCAAGCAACTGCCTTTCAGTTTCTCTTTTATGTGAAGAGACTATAGTGTCATGTTCAGAGGAAATAGCCCATTGGCAAAGAGCATGCCTGCCCATGCTGGATATTTTCCATTCACCCCTCCAATCCTGGAGGGCTAACCTGCACAGGCAGAATGGGGTTTCCTTGTCCCATGGCTCCTGACCAGGCTCAAATGATGGGAGGCACCAGCAGGAGAGGAGTAAAGTCAGGAATTTATTCCTCTAATCTCACCCCTCTGGGTCACCGTGGCTTGGCACCTTGTTCTTCTGAAGGTCACAGCTCCTGCCAGGAGCTCTCTCCTGGAACTAAGGCTTCCTTCTCTTGGTTCTCATTAATATCCGCCCCCCCCTTCAGGCTTAAAAGTAGTAATGGCTCCCTGCTTTTCCACTCTTGGAGCATGACACCATTCCTTGTTCCTCTTCCTAAACACCTCTGTAAATAATTCCTTTATTAGGCTTTCCTATATCATCTCATTTGAGGAGATACCTATTTCCTGATGGCAACTGTCAGCTATAGTGGCCAAACCACAGTGTTGGTGTAAATGCCATTCTTTGGTTCTTGATGTGATACTAAGTCAAAGATTAGAATGGATGTGAGTAATGGTCGCTGCTGCTAACAATAATGATAACCAGCTTTTCTTTCGTGCGGAGAGTCTGACACCATGTGTATTACTCTACACAAGTTAATTCACTTTAACCTACAACACCTTCGTGAGAAGACTGGTAGGTGAAGAAGATCCAAAGATGATCCCAGTGGCCACTGCCTCCTGTTATTAACACCTGCTAACACCCTCACACTAAGTGTGGACTGGATTTAGCGACTTGCTTCTAACGATTAGAACACGGCAGAGTGACGGTATATCACCTCAACATCATAAAGGCCATATATGACAAACCCGAAGCTGACGTCATACTCAATTGTGAAAAGCTAAAAGCTTTTCCTCAAAGATCAGGAACAAGATAAGGATGCCCATCCAGGTCACTTTGATTCAACACAGTACTGAAAGTCCTAGTCACAGTAATCAAATGAGAAAGAGAAAAAGGCATCCAGATTGCTAAGGAAGAAGTAAAACTGTCAGTATCTGCAAATGATATGACACTATATACAGAAAACCCTAAAGACTTCACCAAAAAAAAACAAAACAAAAAACCACCCAACTATCAGAACTAATAAATGAATTCAGTAAAGTTGCAGGCTACAAACCAAGAGCATATACAGAAACCAGTTGCATTTTTATACACTAATAATGTGCTAGAACAAAGGGAAATTAAGAAAATAATCCTATTTACAGTTGCATCAGTAAGAATAAAATACTTAAGGATAAATTTAGCCAAGGAAATGAAAGACCTATACTATGAAAAATATAAGACACTGATAAAAAAAAAAAAATGAAGATGACACAAACAAATGGAAAGACATACTGTGTTCATGGATTGGAAGAATATTGTTAAAATGTCTATACTGCCCAAAGCAAGCAATCTACAGATTCAATGCAATCCTTATCAAAATACCAATGGCATTTTTCACAGAACTAGCACAAATAATACTAAAATTTATATGGATCCACAAATAATCCCAAATAGCCAAGGCAAACTGAGGAAGAAGAACAAAGCTGAGGTATCGAAATCCCAGATTTTATTTATTTGAGAGAGAGAACATGCACGCACGGGTGGGGGGGATGGGTAGGAGGGCGAGGGGCAGGGACAAGCAGACTCTGTGCTGCACCCAGAGCCAGTTTGATTCCATGACCCTGAGATCATGACCTGAACTGAAAATAAGAGTTGGATGCTCAGCTGACTGAGCCCCCCAGGCACACCACAGTCTCATATTTTAAACTGTATTGCTAAGCTACAGGAATCACAACAGTATGGTACTAATCCAAAAACAGACACATAGATCAACACAACAAAACAGAGAGCCCAGAAATAAACCCACGCTCATATGGTCAATTACTCTACAACAAGGAGGCAAGGATATGCAATGGGAAAAAGACAGAATCATCAATAAATGGTTCTGGGAGAACTGGGCCCCTTTCTCAAGCCATACACAAAAATGAACTCAAAATGGATTAAAGAGCTAAATGCAGGACCTGAAACCATAAAGCTCCTAAAAGAAAACATGGCAGTAAGCTCTTAGACATCAGCATTAGCAATATTTTTTTTGGATCTGTCTCTCCCGGAAAGGGCAACAACAGCAAAAATAACAAATGGAACTATATCAAACCAAAAAGTTTTGCACAGCAAAGGAAACCATCAACAAAACGAAAAGGCCACCTACTGAATGGAAAAAGATATTTACAAATGATATATCTGATATGGGATTAGTATATGAATCACTTACAAAACTCAACACTAAAACAAATAAACAATTCAACTTAAAAAATGGGCAGAGGACCTGAATAGACATTCTTCCAAAGAAGACATCCAGATGGCTAATAGACACATGAGAAGTTGCTCCACATCACTAATCATCAGGGAAATGCACACCAGAACCACAATGAAGTATCACTTCACACCCATCAGAATGGCTATTATCAAAAAGATTAAGAAATTATAAGTGCTGACAAGCATGTGGAGAAAAGGGAACCCTTGTGTGCTATTGGTGAGAATATAAATTGGTAAAACCACTGTGGAAAACAGTATGGAGAGTCCTCAAAAAATTAAAAGTAGAACTATGGGGGCTCCTGGCTGGCTCAGTCAGTAGAACATGTGACTGTTGATCTCAGGATTGTAACTTCAAGCCCCATGTAGAGATTACTTAACAATAAAATCTTAATAAAAACCGAGAATTACAGTATGATCCAGCAATTCTACTTCTGGATATTTATCCAAAGAAAACAAAAACACTAATTCAAAAAGATATATGCATCCCTATGGTCATTGTAGCATTGTTAACCATAGCTAAGATATGGAAGCAACCTAAATGTCTATGGAAAGATGAAAAAAGAAGATGTGATACACACACACACACACACACACACACACACACACACGTGCAGAGGAATATTATTCAGTCATAAAAAAGAATGGATCTTGTTATTTGTGACAACATGGATTGATCTACAAGGAATTATGCCAAGTAAAATAAGTCAAACAAAGAAAGACAAATACCATATAATTTCACTTATATGTGGATTCTAGGGGCACCTGGGTGGCTCAGTGGGTTAAGCCTCTGCCTTTGGCTCAGGTCATGGTCTCGGGGTCCTGGGATGGAGCCCCACATTGGGCTTTATGCTCAGCGGCGAGCCTGCTTCGCCCTTTCTGCCTGCCTCTCTGTCTACTTGTGATCTCTCTCTGTCAAATAAATAAATAAAATCTTTAATAAATATATGTGGATTCTAAAAAACAAAACAAACAAACAAAACAAGCAGATTCATAAATATAGAAAACAAATTGGTGGTTGCCAGCAGGTAGAGAGGTAGGAGGACAGGCAAAATAGGTGAAGGGGATTAAGAGGTACACACTTTTCTAGTTTGAAAACAAGTGAAAGGGATGTAAAGTACAACCTAGGGAATGTAGTTGATAATATTGTAATAACTTCATATGGTGACAGATGATAACTATACTTATCATAATCATTTTGTAATGTGTATGTCAAATCACTATGTTATACACCTGAAGCTAATATAATATTCTATCTAACTATATTTCAATTAAATATAAAATAAAGTGGCACCTTCGTGGCTCAGGCAGTTAAGAGTCTGCCTTCAGCTCAGGTCATGATCTCAGGGTCTTGGGATCAAGCCCTGTGTGGGGCTCAGTGCTCAGCACAGTCTGTTTGTCCCTCTCCTTCCCCTTCTAAACCTCCCCTCACTTGAACTCACTCTCTCTCTCTCTCTTTCTCAAATAAATAAATAAATAAAATCATCAAAAAATAAAAATAAATAAGATAAAAAATAATTTGTAAATTTGCTGTCCCATACTAAGATTTGAATTTCATCAGATTCAACACTTTTTAAAGTTTTTTTAAGAATAAGTTATGGTACAAATAATCAAAATATTCAGCTTTTAAGAGCTGAGTCCTTTCAGGTCTGGAAACCAGTAAATCCATTAGATACGTACAGACCACCCGCTGGGTGCAAGACTTTCTCCTCCCCATGCACACCCTAATTCTCAGTACCATCCCCTGGCCTATCATGGAGCTTTTGTTCCACATAGCATTCCATTTCCTCCCTGCATTAATTCAGAAGTGAGAACCCAAAACATTCAAGGTAATATAGAGCCTTTGACCAGATCTAACTGAACCTCAAAAATTTTCTTCTTTTGATATTTGGCACCAAGGATGCTAGTCAATTCAAGCCATTCACACCAGCAGAAGCTCAGAGGTAGAATAAACAGAGGTCAAGTCAAGAGACAGTATACATAATGTTGGAGCAAGGGTGTCAGTGTCAAAATAATCTGGGTTCACAAGCTGAATGATCTTCAGCAGGTCTGCTTAGCTCTCCAAGTCACAGTTCCCTCATCTGTAACAGGGGGTGGGGTCGGGGGGAGACAGCTATTTCACAAAGTTGCTGTGAGACTTAAATGAAATTCTATATGTTCAAGGACCTAATCTGGTCACGGCATTCATTTATTAAGCGGCCATGAGTACTAAGGACGTGTCGGGTGCTGGCAACACTGTGGTGAACCAGGCAGACAGCTCCCTCCATGTGCCTCTCCCCCCAAATTGGGGCTACTGTCTCCAGGGGAAGACAAGCATTAAACAAGTACCTACAAACACCAATAATTGCTATATGAGGAAAAGTTCTAAGTCACCACAGCCTAGTTTAGAGTTCCCAAAACAGTAGCTTATGAAATGGTAAGCAAATATATGTATTTAATTATATTCTGCTCTTGGTAAACTTGTCTTTATTTCGTCAATCTCAACGTCCTTCACTCTCTCTCTCTCTCTCTCCCTTCTCCTTATTTCCCAGTATCATGACAACATTTCTAGCCTACCTTCATATTCAAACAGTATTCAATGGACCATTTTTTCTTATCAACTCATTTATATCAAGTATACATGACTGAAAAGGTTTAGCATAGTACCTCAGCCTGCTACTAACTTCAGTATTGTTTTAAGCTATAATTTGGCATTATCCGAGAGGAAGAGTATATCTGTGATAGAATTTTAGGTTTTCTTTTTTTTTTTTTATTAAAAAGTTTTTAAAACTTTTTCAGCTTCGGACGCCTGGGTGGCTCAGTGGGTTAAAGCTTCTGCCTTCAGTTCAGGTCATGATCCCAGAGTCGGGGGATCGAGCGCCGCCCCCCCCCCCCGGCCCCGCCTCTCTGCCTACTTGTGATCTCTGTCAAATAAATAAATAAAATCTTTAAAAAAACAAACCTTTTTCAGTTTCAAATTATCTAAAATTTATAATTAAGTTGCAAAAACAGTAAAAAATGTTTCCAGATACTCTTCACTCATCTTCCCCAAATGTTACCATTTTATATAATGGCAGCCCACTTACTGAAACTAGAAAACTACCATTAATAAAATATTATCCAGGTTTTGACTTTATTGAGAGAAGTGTTGGGGTCTGAGGAGAGAGAGCCAGAGGCACTCTGTAGGACTGATCACTGACCTCATGGGTGATTCAAAACAGTGGACAATTCAGCTTTCCATTTATTTTGGGCTTCCAATGTGGAAATGATGGGAGGGGGCATGTATATTACCTTTCTAATTTTCTTTCATATATATATTAATGCTAAAGCTTATGTGGATTTTTGAAAGACATAAACTCGAGATTTCTTTTCCCAGCAACCTAGTAGGTCCAGGGAACTCTGCTGAACTTTGGGGAATCAAAGATCGGATCCTGTTCCGCTTGTGTGACACTACGCCCCACATCTTTAGAGGGATTATCACATTTAATCTTTACAACAATCCTAGAAGATAAGACCTGCTGTTATGTCTATCTGACTGAAGCAAAAATAAGGCTCAGAGACCCACCCAGCAAGGAGACCAGGCAGCTCCTCACCTTAACTTCCACACCACACTCTGATAAGTGCTACTGAAATGTTCTCAAGTCTGGAATAATATGTTGCTATATGAAATCACTTGTCCTTCCTTTATATAAAACATAACATGGACATACTACCATAGAAATGGCTTAAGAAGAAGAGCAACTTTATAATAAACCTTAAAAAGATGGGTACGTTTAGGAACAAGTTTGTCAATAGGAAGGCTTTACACCACTCTTAACCTTTTCCCAGAAGTGCTGTTGTCCCTGTACCTCAGGATACAAATGTGCACATGGGAACGGTATAGGCAGAGACGGCTTCAAATCATGGGTGAACAATCTCCTCAGCCTAGAACATCAATACTCTAGCGCCCACATTCCCACCCTTTCTGCTTTCATTCAAAGGGACAGACCGCCTTGGAATTTCAGCACATGATTAAGTAGTTATTGCACTGATCATACCTTGCTGTTGTTTTCAAACGCACTCGTTCTCCTATCTGTATCGTCCTGGTGAGTGTTAACTTTTCTTTAGGTCCTGGGGCTTTCAGAGCTGGTCCGAGCCTGGTAATAAGAGTTAGCTTTGGCAATGGAGTAAAACCTTCCCTTTCTCCAAATGTTTGCTGTGATCCTGCGGTATCTGAGGACGTGGGAGGCTGACAGATCCACCCCCACTAGAGGCAAAAACTACTCGAAGAACCCCGCCCGTTTTGTGGGGAGGAATGGCATCTCCCCGCGGGAAGGGCGGCCCTGTTGTCCCCACACAGTGGACGGGGGAGACAGACGCACATGCACGTGGGCTTCTGGGGGTTCCACTCCATCTTGAAGCTCATTCTAAAAATGAATTTGAACTTTCAGGTGTCTCAAAGCTGGACCCCCTCTTTTGAGAACAGAGGCGAGAGCGATGGGGAAAGGCTTTCCCTCGGGTGAGGGGAGGAGGCGCCCCAGCGGCGGGAAGCGGCCGAGGACGCCGCGTTTGGGGAAGGGCCCTCGGGGGTACACACCGTGCAGATCTCGCTCGTCTGCGGACGCTCGTCCCGGACCCCACGGCCGCGTGCCTTCACCGCGCAGGGAAGGGCACGGAGGAACCCACGAGCCCCGGCCTCCCCGCTCTGCACTCTCGCCACGCGGCTCTGGGGGACCCGAGGCGGCGGGGCGCAGAGCCTCGCAGGCGGGCAGGCGCGGCGGGCGCGGCGCCCGGAGGAGAGGGCGAAGGGCCGGCGGCGGCCTCGCGGCGCGTCCACATGTGGCGGGGCCGCAGGGGCGGGGTGGGGGGGGGGGGACGGGGAGCCGAGGGGGAGGGTTTACATCTCCGCGAAGTTCCCGGATGGTCGCAGCCTCCCGGCGCTGAGCGCTTTTCCTGCCCGGCAGGCTCAGCCCTACAGACCCGGGAGAAGTTTCCCAGAAAAAAATGCCCGGCGCGCCGCGGGGTCCTGGAGCCGCCCGGAGCCGCTGCGCGGTAAGGGACGCGCCGCCGCCACCGCCTCGGACCGACCGGGGACCGGGGGGCTCAGGGCGGCGCCCGGGGAGACCCCCGCGGCCGCCGGGGACGCCGGGGAGGGGCAGGGCTGGACGGCGGGGTGGGGAGCGCCGCGCGGCAGCGGGCGGGGGCGCCCGGGGACGTCGGGGCTGCGTCGGCGGCGGGCGGTGGGCGCGGGCGCGCGGCCGCGGGAGGGGCGGAGTGGGGAGGAAGGGGCCGTGGACTGCTGGGCTCCGGGCGCGGGCGCCTCCCGCCTGGGCTCCGGGACCCCGCGCCTCCCGCCTGGGCTCCGGGACCCCGGGGCCGCCCGCGGGACCCGCTGCCGCCGTAGTTCCCCAGGCAGGGACTGAGTGGGTATGCGCTGGAGCCGCATCTACGGCCCCCGGCTCGGGGTACTTTTGGGCATCCCCGGGCCAGTTCATGCCCAGGAGCCGCCTCGCCTTCTTCGCTGGAGGAATCGAACCCATCCCGCAACTAGGCTCCCGCCTGCAGACTGCGGCTGCTCTATGGTCGGTGTGGACCCGCGCGTTAGATGTGGTCATGGACCTTGGAGGCACTTCCAACCCCTGTCAGCGCTCCCCCCCAACCCCGGGGCCTTTCCCGAACTTTCCGGGCAGCCTCACTTCAGCCTCATTCCCACTACCTTTTTCTACTAACACATTTTTCTTTCCAAAAAAGAACTGTTGAAGAAAGTTGCAAGCGTAAAAGAAACCAGTTGACCCAGTCGAGGCGACCCAAGTCTTCAACGGGTTAGTTAGTTAGACTTAGAACTCTTGGAGAGTAACAAAGGGTGTGTCTGTGTCTGCTAGTCTTCTGGTCCTGTGTTATCCCAGAGGAATATTCCCTCCTGGGCCCGGACTCCTGGCCTTATCTCAGTTCTCCGGGAACCCTCTCAAGTTGTTAGCAGTGACTGGGTGGACTTAGTCCCTTTTTCTGAAAGTTACGTGTCACTACTGTCCCCTGGATAGTTCCTGGACCCCACCCCCAGTCGCTGGCCCTGTATGGCCCCAGACTCCAGGCAGTGCAGCCGCGGAGCCCCGGGACAGAGTCCCACCCTGGGTGGGTTTTCTTTTGCCAGTTTCCCCAGGCAATTTCAAAACAGTACTGTAGCTTCACTTTGAGTCATTGGCACATTTTTCCTCCTCGAAAATGCCTTTTCTTGTAACAGATAAAATAACTATAGGGACTACTGCCTTCCAGTGTTTCTATCTTTACCTGCCTGTCATCCCCATAAGGCTGTTTCTCAGGAACCAACCACTCCCCCGCCATCCTGCCCCTCCATATGTAGGAGCCCATTACCTGTTATGGAAGTGTGCAGACAAGACTCTGCAGATGTTGTTAAGCATTTTAGTCCCATCATTGTCTTGAGACCTACCCAACCCTGCCATCACTTTGGCTCCCTGGGAAGCACCTGAACTCTTCTGGGTTTGTGGGGCACGTGGGTGGCAGACTCTTGGTATCGGCTCAGGTCCTGATCTCACCATCCTGAGGTCCTGAGTTCAAGCCCTTTGTGGGGCTCCACACTGGGCATGGAGCCCAATTTATTTATTTTATTTTATTATTTATTTATTTTTTTAAAAAGATTTTATTTATTTGACAGAGATCACAAGTAGGCAGAGAGGCAGGCAGAGAGAAGGAAGCAGGCTCCCTGCTGAGCAGAGAGCCCGATGCCAGACTCGATCCCAGGACCCTGGGATCATGACCTGAGCTGAAGGAAGAGGCTTTAACCCACTGAGCCACCCAGGTGCCCCATGGAGCCCATTTAAAAAACAAAATAATTGTTTTTTAATAATTGGATTTGTGTGATGTAGAGCAAAGGGATTTGTAAGCAAGGTAAGATCAAATTCTGGGACATTTACAATGAGATTACTTCGAACTAGAGAGATTCATGCCTTCCTCCATTTGTTTGTTCACTTCTTTTAAGACAATTAAGTTTCTAGTGGGCATTCAACCACTTTCTTGTGTCATTAGGCATATCATAGAACTTGAGACTCATTTAGCTCATCCAAGAAATGGGGTTGACAACATTTGCTTTTTGTGCATCACATGGTATGAGGATCAGGTGGGGTGATGGAGTTCAAAACAGCAAAAAGCACAGAACAGGGCATCAGAGGGCTACCCAGACACCATGCAATGTGTAGCATCTGGAGAAAAGACTGATAAAGAGCTGAAGGCCTGAGGGGGACGGTGGTGAATGAAGAGAAGTTGGTCTGCTCGTATCTTTCAGATTGACTGTCTCAGGGGCGCTGGCCAGGGCTGAGCTTCCTTTTGTGGGAAGAGTTCATTCCTGAGTCTGGGTCACTATCTGATATTTCAGGGTGTTCCTACTATGGTTGTAATTTTAGAAAATAGATGGTTTCCGCAGAGTACACCAGGAGAACAAAACTAAAGAAAAGCACCTTTTATTTGTTGCTATAATGCATTTGTTTTTAAGTATCTCGTATTCAGGATTCTATCTCCCAAAGCCATGGTCTTCCTGAAACCTGTGCTTCAACGAGGTCCACCAAATTCCATTATGATTTCCATACAGAGGTCTCTGCCAGTGTGGCCCAGCAGTCCACAATTAGGCCAAGTGTTGGAAGGTTGGTAGGCGTGGCCTTGAGAATAGCCAGGACCCACATCTGTGCAGCAGGTCTCCATTGGACTCCCGCCAGATACTCTTTTGGGATGGAGGGTGCCTGCTAGGGGTCGCTGCCGTGCCCTGTGCTGTGGCAGAGTGGGAGGCATTGCTGAGAAAGAGATGGGAGTTTGCCCGCTGAAAGCTTACCTCCTGGTAGAGGTGGGACAGGTTTCAAACAGTGGAATGCAAGGCAGAATGTGGCAAAGAAGCTAAAAAAAGATAGAGATCAAATGCAAGGAATTTAGAGGAGAGTCAAATTACTTCCAGCTGGAGGGAGTCAGTCCTTCACTCATTTGTCCATTTAACAAATATTTATGAGGTGTGTACTAAGGGCCAGTCATAGGAGGAGAAATAGGCCCGTTCCCACTGCATTCTTCCTTCACCGCCCCAGTGAGGAACAGTTCCTGATCCGGCTCCCTGTCCCAAATGAATACTTCCTACCTCAGCCTCATTGTATCACCTAGCCCCATATTTGGGTGGTTCCTCACCCTGTAAGGATTACTGTCAGGTCAGAAGAATTCTGACTCTTGAATACTTTGGAATAGTTAAAAACTCTGGTCACACCAAAGCCCCCATATACCTTCAGTTAGTTGAGTAATGCTGTTCTGTTTCTGTTTCACACTTTGACTAATATTGAGGTATACTGGTCCTTAGTCACGGGCGTGACTAGAAGCTTGTAAAGCCTTGATTCAGCAAATCTGTGTGAGGCCCAGAAATCTGTTTTTTGAGACCCCCCCCCCCCCGGTAATACTGATGAGCTACCAGGTGCAGAGTCCCCTAAAGGTGAAAGCATGGGTCAGGGAGTTGGGCAGAGCTTGCTTCCCATCCCATTTCTGTCTTTTGCAAGTTCTTTAACCTCTGTTTCTTGGCCTTTAAAATGAGAGTAACTACCTCTTCCTACAGGCTTGTTGTGAGAGTCTGATGACGTCATGGGTGTGGATGACTGAGCGGATTACCCAGGACAGTGCTGCTGCTTGGTATTTGTGGGCCATTGCTATTACTCTTAATCAGTGTTAGTATGTGCCAAATACTGCTGGTTTTCGTCTTTTCAAATGGACACGCAAGAAGAGCCTAAATTTAGGAACAGCCTTTAATAGAAATTAGCATAGGATGATCCCTCAGTGGTCTCTCCTTGAGTGTTTCACCCCAGTCACTGCGTGTATCCTCTTAACAGCAGGAGGAGGAGGACTCTCACAGAGAAGCATCTCAGTATTTGGGGGCGACCAGCCTGTGATCTGCTTACACAATCAGGTCTACTCTGCGGAGGGTATCAGGACACATAAAGGGTGGAAAAGCAAAGATAAGACATACTATACCTTCTGCCGTGGCCCCTTGGCACCAGTAAGTGGCACGTTGTGACAGTCATGGGGGCTGTCACCAATGTGGGGGTGGCCAGTGGATGAGACTGCCTGCCCAGACCGTGCTGCTTTGGTCACAGGCAGAGCACCTAAGCCCATTCGGTGGGGGTGCCCCTGCTTTTGTGTTTTCCTGCAGTGCAGGATCAGGAAACTGGGAAGCATGCTCGGCATTACAGTCTTCAGATCAGTGGTATACTTGCTGAGAAGTCAAAAGTAGGATTTGCTAATACTCAGTAAAAGAGGAACTTAGCTAAAATAGACAGGAGACACAATTACCTACGATCTTCATTAGTGTAGAAACTTCAGGAAACATAGTTCATATTGTAAAAACATGTTGCTGTGGTGCTATAGAACATTTTAGCATTACTTACTGTAGATATATTTTTTCTCTCCTAGTAAGGCATCTTCCTAGTATATTACAGTTTCTTCTTTTTAATTTTCTTTTACCTCTTAGTTTTATTAAGGGAATCAAATTCTTCAAAGCTTTCTATGATCTGGCTTTAAAAAAATCTCTCCTTCCTTTCTTCCTCTCTACCTTCTTTCCATTCTCCCTCCCTTTTCCACTTGCTTTCTTTAATGTTACCGCTTACTATGTGTCATTTAATTGAATCATTTAGTAGCTACACAACCCTGTAGCTTCTGCTTAGGTAGGTTCTGCTTAGATATGTGGAACCAGAGGCTGAGAGAGGTTGGGTAACTTGCCCAAGGTCACACAGCTAGTGACATATGTGTATTCAGACCTGTGTCATTCTGATTCCAAACTGCACTTTTGACCCTTAACTTCAACTTCACTGATTAGATACTATGTTGCATGTGCTGGGTTCCTGCTTCACTATCCTGTTCCATTCCCAGCTGTATGCTTTTGCATTGCCATTTCTTCTCCACACTGCCCCTTTTCTTCACCTAATGTTGAATCCCTCAACGTGGCCACAATTACTTGCTAAGAAAAAAAATAATCGACTTTGCGAATGGTTAATAAAAGGTGACTATCCTAAAATAATGAAGAGACCCAATCCCCTACAAATTTCCCTAGTTTAGTAGCTTCAGTAAACATGGCTCACATTGTGAAAACATGTTTCCTAACAAGAGCCATGAGCTGATTCCTGCCTCCTCTAGTAAATTCCTGTAGCCGTTTGTTTGGGTCTCATCTGTGGCCTGGAATCCACTCTATCCTGCATTGCAGTCACACGTGTGACTAGATTGTAAACTCTTTTCAGGGCAATAACTCTTAAAAAAACCATTTTATATTCTCTTAGAAATAGCAGGTTCTTATTATAGTAGGTTTTCAGTTGATGTTTGTTGAATGGTGGTTTATTTCTGCTACTCTGGTTGTAAGATTTGAGATGAGTAGGTTTTTCATAAAGGTAAAGTAGATCTTGATGTTTTACTGAAGATTATCTGGTTTCTGAAGATGATAAGAAACAAATTTCATCTTAAGAGTAGTCTTTCACCATAATTGGTATGTATCCTATGATATTACTTTTTATTCATATGCATAATTAGCTTTAAATGATGTTTACTTTTATGTCTTCTAAATTGAACAGTAAATAATCCAATAATAAAGGAATGGAATTTTGAAATCTTATGGGGAAGGTGGGAATTACCAAAAAACCCAAGAAGTGGCATTTGCTGGTCTAATACCTGTATCTGTGTTTCTTCCACATCAATGAAGGTTGGGATTTTCTCACCCACGGGTTTTCTATCTTTGTCTTTGTACTAAGAGGTGATACACAACCTGATAAAGAAGTTTAAGCAAAATTGCAGGATACCAACCTCCCTGTAAACTACCACGGATTTCTTTGTATATGGGGAATAAATAGGTCTCTCAGAAAAGAGGTGTCTGCAAGAGAAAGGAAATGGTGAATAAAATGGAAAATTTAGAGCCATCTAGTTTCCTGGGCCAGTGGAATCCATTACAACTTAAAAGTTTATTTATTTTCTATTTTCTTACATAGGCAATACATACTCCATTTAATAGAGATCTCTATAAGCTTACATTATTTAAATATATATATTTTTTTCTTTCATGAGCAATACTTGATTACTTTAAGTATGTGTAATATGTACACCTTACCTCCTTATAACAGCTAAACACAGTTGGTTACGTTTCTCCTATTCATCTTCTACTTCCCACCCTCTACTTACATATTTAAGACTGTGTTACGTGGATATTGTTTGCATTTTCCTTGTTTTAACTTTTTGGTATTTCTTGGACATACTATATTCTTTCTTTTAATATTTTATTTTTACATAATCTCTACACCCAATGTGGAGCTCGAACTCACAACCCTGAGATCAAGAATCGCACACTCTTCAGCCAAGCACCCCACTACTACTACATTCTTAACAGCTGCATAGCATTCTGCTGTAGCGACATATATGTAACATGACTGGTGCATTATTGGTTATCCACAGTTACCCATTAGAGTTTGTACTGCCAGTTCAATGACCATCAGCTCACCTGTTAGCTCTTGCTAATGATGCCCAAACAATTAATCCATTGAGTCAAGTCAAAACAACCAGTCATTCACTGACAGAATAAATATAGTCATTTAGTTGGCATACACAGACCAAATGGGCATTTGGTTGAATTTCTTGATTTTCAACCACTCGTATATCCCCAGCCCATTTCTGAAACCGTCCATGCATTTTTCTGTAGACAAATGCAGGTGATTATGTCTGTTGACTGAAGCATTTAGGCCTGAGAAGGACCAAGAGAGAAATCTGGCCACATCTTAGAGTGATGCAATGTTGAAATGTTGAACGTGTTACCAAGTAATATTTCAGGAAATCCTCCCATCCCCCAGCAGAATAGATTTTGAAAGTAGAGAACCTTCAGACCTTGGAGAAGATCTTAAGAAAACATGTACCCTAGCTATTTTTTCTCTGAAAATGTAAACAGTGAGATCAGTGTCTTAACCACAGTAGTCTTGTGTTATGGGGATGGATATTTAGATAATGGAGACAGTCAGATCAGCCTGAGATAGAAGAGGGTAAAATGGGCCCCTGTCATAAGCAGCACATGTACGTGCTGAGGGAGGGACTTTCGGGAAGGACCCTGGTGATGCATTTGAGAGAGAAAGGGGTGGGGAGGGAGAATGAGAGAGGACGAAGCCTTATGCTTTCCCAGATCCCAGAAGGCAGGCTGAGGGACATTAAGAGAAGATTTCAGATGGTACTGAAATTTCTTTTTGGAGAGCCTTGAAAAAGGCAAAGTAGTTGAAGGCTTCTTAAAACCTTTTTAAAAAGTAGTATAGCAATTTACTTTAAGCAGTGCCTATTCTTATGTACCAGAGCCAGAATTTATAATGCATGGGTTAAGAAATAACCCAAAGCATTGGTTTAAAAAATCAGGTTTTGTGAGTAAAACTTCACACTGTTCTTTTCCCTAGAGTTTTAGCACTGTTTAAAAAAAAAAAACAAAACCCTCACATTGTATTTGAGATAGATTCAGAAATTAGATTATTGTTAAAATTAAGGCAAATCTTGAATGACATTTTATAGGATATTAGAGCTAGATCCTCATTAATTAAACATCTTTCCCCCTTAATTTTCTCTTTTTGATGAGGAACTGGGAGAAGTAAAGGGAAAACATTCTCAGTTGGTTAAAGGACCATATGATGGTCATTATGGTATTACTTTAACCACAAAATTCTTTTCTGTATGGAAGTTCTGTATGTATCATCTCTACTTTGCTGTGGTGAAACAATATGTCTCCTAGAGTTAAGAAGAACTACCGGACCAAATGTTCAGTCTTTTTAATTCAGTCTTTGCTTCTTTGTTTTTGTCAAAAATGTGACTCTATCACTTTTTAATAATTAAATTGTAGTTTTCACTTTGTTCAGATTACAAGAGTATTATGTGGTTGCTATAAAGAAGACAAAAAAGGTAGAGGTATATAAAGAAAAAGTTAATTTTTCTCTTACTGCTCTCAAATTCCAACTCCTCAAGGTCATCAATATTCTCAGTTCAGGTTGGCCCTTCCTCAACTTTCGTTTTGCTTATGTAACTATATACAAATACAAATGCTCATTTTTTTCTATTAAAAAGAGAAGCATACACATTAGGCCATAAGATTTTTTTGAAATGCAGTTGACATATAACATTGTGTAAGAATAAGGATACAATGTGCTGATTTGATACAGTTGTGTCTTGTAATATGATTACCACCATAGGTGTAACACCTCCACCATGTTACACTATCATTTCTGTTTTATGGTGAGAACATTTAAGATTTCAAGTATATAGTTTCAGGTATTATAATTCCACTATTGTTAACTATAATCATAAAGCTATACATTAGAAGCCTAGAACTTACTCACCTGATTGTAAGTTTGACCATCCTCTCCCCATTTCCGCCCCCCCAGCTCCTGGTAACAAGCACTCTACTCTCTGTTACTACAAGTTTGGCTTTTTTAGTTTCCACATATAAGCAAGATCACAATGACATTTGTCTTTCTTAGTCTGACCTATTTCATTTAGCTTAATACTCTCAAGGTCCATCCTTGTTGTCACAAATGGTAGGACGTCCTTTTTCTTGGCTGAATAATAAATCCTCCATTGTGTGTATACACCACATTGTTATCCATTCACCTGCCAATGGACACGTAGCTTGTTTCTATAGCTTGGCAATTGTGCATAATGCTGCCGTGAACATGGGGGTGCAGTTATCTTGTTGAGATTCATAGATCTTTTTAATATAACAAAATATCATAGACATTCTCTCCAAATTAAAAAACCCATTTAAAAAAATTTAAAAATTAAAAAAATTAAAACTAATAAACTCATTTATATCATGGCCGCTTAATATTCCATAATTTAACCATTCAGGTTGTTTCAAGTTTTGTGCTACAGCAAGTTTTTCTCTAAACATCCATGTGCATTAATTTGAACATGCTAACATACAGAAGCTTTTATTTTTGTCTGTCAGAGTCCCCAAAGTGGTATTACTTTCCAAAAGTTGTAGTAAGTCACAGTTTCACTAACACTAGCTGGAAATATGTTTCCCCATATCCTTGCCAGCATAATTTATGTTAGAAGTATAAACTTTCTAATCTCTTTTTCCCGTTTTGTTTCAAATGATTTCATTAGGGAGCACTTGTCACTATCTTTTCTTTAAAAAAAAACAAAAACCCACATTCATTTGAATTATTCATGTCTGGTCTTTTCCTTCATTTTCCGAAGTGCATAAGATTTGTCTTCTAGAGCTAGAGGAGAAAAACTTGAGCCTAGGCTCACTGAACTTAATCGTTCTGTATTGAAATGAAATGAAACACTTGATTTCTCTTTATAATAAAGTAAATACAGACTTCTCAGTACCAATTTTCTCTTTCTAAATGTATATTATTTAAGAAATTGTCTCAGGAAATATAAATGTTTTACTAAAAATAGAAATTTCTAGAATACAGAGATGCGAAATGTTAAAGGCACTTTAAGCTTGCAAAGCTAACTGGGTTTCCCTCTCGAGTCCAGCAGTCTGAAGACAAAGGTTCTTTGAGAGTGTTAGTTATAAGTTCTACTGGATTACAGCAAGAGGAAAAAGTGAATCACAGCAGATAGGAATTTAAACCTGGAGCGTTGCTGAAAGCCCCTTCCCTGTTGCTCCTGCTTGTTTTTCTGGGAGGTGGGACTAGATTCCACTTCTGTTCTTATAGTTGCTGAGTTCATTATAAAATTATTTGTATATAACTCCAGCAGTACATTGGTTAATCAGAAACATCTGTGCAACTGGCTTAGTTTATATGAACAGAATAACTAAATCAATCAGCAGAATTTCTTGTATTCGGGTAGGTCGGGCCAACATTGTGTAGTCCAGAATAATAACAGTGCTTTGAGCTAACCTGACACAGATGGCAAAAAGATTGTGTCTGGGCAGCAGAAGTTGGAACTGAAAAGGAAGAAATCCTGTGAGTCCTTGATAGCTGCCTTAATTAAGTTTTACTCTGTTTTATAATGTTACTGTTTTAAAGGCTCAGATGCTTCAGAAAGGGATGTCCTGTGTAAAAAGAAGAGCCCATCAGAGTCATACCCTCCAAGGACCAGAGTCTCCTGAATGAAGCTGAGTTGTCCAGATCAGAGTCCCCTGAAAGATAAGTTTGTAAGTTCTGCCAGACTTCCATAGCTGCAACACGCCAAGGGCCTCACACTGGGAAAATGCCACGGACCAGAGAGGCGAGCGACATGTCTGACTGGAGGGAGCTAAACTGGGCAGAGGACATGAGTTCCCAAGAGAGACTGAGGCTGGTGTCCTGATCTGATGTAGCCAGGGTAGGTTCCTCAGGGTGGTGTGTCCTGGTGCAGAGCCCCGAAGGTCCAAGGGAGTGGAGTGGGTTCATAGAATGCAGCCCTGTTCGTCTGGCTCTCAAGCTCAGTCTTACTGGAGACTTCAGGAGGTCTGATAAGAGCAGGGAATCTCTAGACCCTGAGTTTCCATGTGTGTGCCCCAGCCCTGAGCGACCCTGAACTCTCCACCACTTAAAAGGACGAGCCATTCTCAAGGCCAGAAATCTACTGGCCCCAACTAGCCAGAATCCTAGGGTGGGATTGATTGGGTTCCTAGTTCATGGTTGGCCTTCTGTAGAGCTAACCTTGGTAGGCAGATGCATTAGGTTTTAGCCAGTGACTGGTGAAGAGTGAGAGAGAATAGTGCCCCAGGGGAGGTTGGCAGCTTTTTATCTTGTTATATACCATAGCCTTAGCACTGGGATTTGCAAATATTCCCAAGTTCTTGGAGCCCCCCTCTGCTGACACCTGAGGTCACATGGCCCTCTGCCCAGCCTTCCCTTTCACACTGCCCCTGTGTTTAGATGCCCATCAATCTTCAGAGACAGTGTGACTTCTTGAAAGTTAAGTCACTTTCAGGGTAAGTCCAGATACCATTCAGCTCATTTATTTAATGCCTTTTGCATTGAGTCCTCTGCTAAAAGTAGAGTGGGAAAGTGGAGAGAGCCCAAGTTGGGAGCTCCACACCTGAATTCCAGTTCCGGCTTGGCTGCCAGTAGTCATGTGACCTTGACAATAATAAAACACTGTGTGAAAGGAGAGTGGAGAAATCTGTAGGAATGGGGAGCTTGCAGCTAGGAGGACATCTGCGATGCTTGTGACGGGACACACGGTGTCTCCAAATTGGGCACTGTCTAAACACTGCCGTTGTTAACACTTCAACCTATCAGAGATCTGATGACGCTGAAATTTCACCTTGCCTGTTTTTGACTAAGTATTTGAGAAGTAAATGAGAGAAATATATGTCTATCACATCTCTCCTTTAGCTAAAATAGGATGTGTGTTATGTATAGTATAGAAAATCAAATTCTCTTTCAGCAAAGTCATTGAGAGCTTTCTCCTTGAGTCTCATTGTGTACTTGCTGAAGAAAAAGCATTCGCTATTCCCCTGAGGTTTTCTTTGTAGTGTTATTTGTGGAGATGGGGTTTGAGCTGGAGGCTGTCCAGGTATGCCTAGCAGATCTTGTTTTATTTATAGTCACTGAAAATCACACTACCTCACTAGATGCATGTACACATCCATTATACTGACCCTTAGTCTCTATTAGCACACACATGGCCATAACCCTGAAACCACCTGTCCTTGCCATCTGCTACGCAGGAGTGCATGCGCGCGCACGCACACACACATACACACACACACGTGCACATACATCATTTGCTCACTCTTTTTAAGGTGCCCTTCAGATATAACCAGGAAACACCAATTCCAAACTCACAGGGAAAGTCCATTGCTGGAGTTTATTGTGCATCAGCCCTCACGGCTTTTTAGAAGGCAGAGGCCATTGCCTACCAAAGGGCTTTTTGTGCAGTCTCACACAAAACACCATACGCGTGTGACTGTAAGTATGTGCTTTGGAGGGTGTTCCCTGTGATGGCGGTGATTCCTGGGAATGGATAAAAATACCCACATGGGGCTTCACCTCCTGAGTTCTGCCATGATCATTGGTTGGCGGCTGTGACCGCTGCTGGTTGAGTCTCTTGTTTGTATTTCTTACTCATGGTCTGAGGAACAACATGTTGCTCTTTTGGCTCAGAGGTAGACCATCTTGGATGTCTTCCAAGAAACTGTGTGCCGCTTTTGCTTCTTGAGATTGGAGCTAACATTACAGGACCTCCAGTTATGCGTGGAGAGATCCTGGGCCAACAGGCTGGTCAATGGTGTCCCTGTGGACTTTCTGCTTCACAGAGAGGTTACACAAACTTGTCTACCTGGGAAGTGGAACCTTAGGGCTGGTGCCCAAGGGAGCCCAACCACCATTAGATAAGGTCGTGACAAGGAGAAAATGCTTTCAAGTTCCAACCCAGATGCCCAAGAGAGGATGAAGCTCTGGTAGAAAGTTGCCCTGAGCGCTCTTCAGCACCACGGAGCGGGAGAGGAAAAAGGAGGAGGTTTCTGGTGGTGGAGGGAGTGCGGAGGTCAGCAATGACAGCAGGGAGAAGCCCCAGCAGGGGGACAGGGAGGCAGGCAGTGAAGGGAGGGAGAGTCTTAACATCCCCTGCTCCCAGGAAGGCCCTGTGCTCATGAGGTTGCTCAGGCGGGGAAGGGGGAGGGGTGCTGGAAGTGCAGGGAAGCTTGTCGAGCTGCCCTTAGAAAGAACGCATCAAGAGACAGAAATAAGAGGATGCCACTCTTTTCATGCTTACAGAACTCAAGAATGAATTATTCCTCCAGATTTCCAGTAGTCATTTTTGGACAAGCAATAATCCTAGTAGCATCTAAGGTAGATATTGCTTCCTGGGTACCAGGTAATGTTCTAAATGCTCTAAATTAACTCCCTAAACCCATAGAATGACCCTATGAGGCAGGAACTATTATCTTCCTTTTGCAGACGAGGACTTTGAGGTTAATACTTGTCCAAGTTCACATGGTTAACGGCCGTGTGGTTTCAGAGCCCGCTCTGAACCATGATGCCCCCACCTCCCCGCCGCCTCCTCAGTGAGGGGCATAAAATTGGAAAGGACCTAAGTGTCCCCAGCTTTTTTCATGCAGATGACTAGCCACTAGTCCAGTGTTCTGGGGAAATAACTTGGGCTTTCTGTTCCTCTGTTTTCCCTCGTGCATCTGGGTTAGGGTCGCGAACCCACTGGGAAAGAACAGCCTCAGACAGTGTAGACCAGCCCGCTCTTTGGTGGTGGTTTGGGTCCAGCATGAGCTTCGCTCTGAATCATCCACTTGAACACCTGACACCCATCACAGACATGCGTTCTAAGTGATCCTCTAAGATTTTAGTATGTCTGATGAGGAGGAAAATCTTCCTAGAGGGTCACAAGTGCTGCCTGAGACTGGTCTCATTGACTAGTGTCACATGATGGTCTCAAGAGTAAATGAATAACACAAGTTATATTTAGCTGGTGGGTAAGGAGTTTAATACTCAACTCTAAAACACAGAACCTCTTGTAGACTCTTGTCAGAGCTGAGAAGCAGAGTGAAAAGGACGATTATTTTGCCCATCATCCCATTTCACAGGTGAAGAAACAGAACCCCGGGGAAGTTAAGTGACTTTCCCAAGGCCAATGCTAGTTGGCAGCAGAGGTGACACAAGAACCCAGGCCTGCCAAGTTCCAGTCCTGCTCTTTTCCCTGCCCAAGATTGCTTAACATAGTCCATAAATGATTTTCTTATTAAACTGCAGGTGAAGCATAGAGTGTGGTCTGTTTATGGGCCAAGACTGAGGCCAACCTGGCCTTGAAAGATGTGAGGAGCACAGCTGGAAACCTCCTTCAGGTACAGACCCATGTGAGGTACAGGCAAGGCAAAGTTTAGACACGGCTGGTCCTGTGGAGTTGGTGGAGCCAAGCCTCTGCCTTCCAGACAGTCCTGGCCAGGAGAGCAGTGATCTGTCCCCAGCAACCTGGCAGGCTGCCGGTGTCTGGGGTCAGAACCACGGGGGCCCAACAGGCGTTTTTGCTGGCAAGGACAGCTGCAGGTCACCTTCATACCTGCAGAACGGTGGCCTGGGAATTTCCGTAGGCGAGTGTGGAGAGGAAGCCAGCTCTGTGTCAGGAGGAGACGGAAGTCTAAGACCAAGAGGACATTCTGGGCTCTATTGCCTCAAAAATGGGCCCAGAGGGGGCTCTAAAATAACTTTCGGGGCTGATTTCAGCCCTGGCCTGGTGCAGTCCCACCACAGCAAGAGCATTTGAAGGTAATTAAAACTAAAGATGGAAAGAAGCTTGAGGAGCATCCACTACAACCCCTGCAGGGACCTTGACCAGTAGTTCCCGAAAGCACCCTCTTGGTGGACCGCCAAGGAGCAAGGGGCGATTAATCCCTTCCCTCTGTTCAAGCAGTGCAGTTCTGTCAGCCCCCTTGAGGATTCCTCTGGCAACTTCTCTGGCCATCTTTTCAAGCCCAGGAAAAGACAAAATAAAAAAAAGCTGCCCAGGGAACAGAAGGTAAAATAAAGCCAAGTTCATTCCTAAGCTAGATCTGATCTGGAAGGTTTTTAGGGGGGTACACCGCTCACCGACCCCACAGGGCCTTTCCAGCCTCAAATCTACAGGTCAGAGGGCATCAGGATCTCTTTTCTTATCTGGTATGGCTTAGCTAGAATTAAGCAAGCAACCAGAGGCAGAGCTAGGATTCAGAGTTAGACATTTCACTCCCATGTCTGTGGTCTCCCTACCTTGTGCTTGATTAGAGTGACAGTTTGGGTGACATGTCCTGCTTTTGTGCTGTGTCAGAGTCAGCCAGCCTCCTGCAATGCCAGACCCCACGGGCTGCTCCTATCCTGGTGCGGCTCCTTCCCCTCAAGCCTAGATGTTGCAGAAAGTAGTTTCCAGCTCTCCCTCTGAGTGGTCAAGGAGTATGGAGAGGGCTGCTGTGGGCAAGGGCCACACCGGCTGCAGAACAGGCCACTTTCTCCTGAGCTTACTAGCCCGGCTCCAGTGTAAACTGATATACTCTCAGGAGACCAGTAAGGGTCTGCTTGCTTGGAGGAACTAGGGGGCAGAGTGTACTGTCACTAGTCCCGTTGCTGAGTCAGCCGAGGGAGTTCCTTCTTTTGTCCCCCACAACCTCCACAAGGTATATCAGAAGGGCCCAAAGCAGAGGAACTACAAATACACTTGGTTCAAATGTAGAAGCCACAGGCAAGGAGCCTTGGCCTGTAGAGACTCTGGGGGCTGGGAAGACAGAGCATGGTGGACCCTTCTTCCCAGACTCAAAATATTTTTAAGAGATAAAATTGAAGAGGCAACAAGTGGTGTTGAGGTTAAAAAACAGCCCAGAGAAGCATGCTCAGAGGGTAGCCCTGTCCCTCTGCTTCAATCACAGATGTGAAGGGGTCATGGCACCTGGGCAGTATTTGGAAAGAATCTGTGAGTGGTGAGTACAGCATGTGAAGAAGCACTTTCTAAACCAGTGTTTTGGTTTTGAAGCCTTTCTTGACCATGAGTCACAGTAAGAAATATATTTTTTTATTGGAATCTAGGATGGATGGATGGATAGATAGATAATAGAAACAAAAGTTTTAGGAAACAACTCCCATTCTTACCAAATGCCGTACATTACATATTTTCTAAGAAGCTGGTTCAGCCCACTAAATTGACTTGACAGAGAATAGGTAATAACTTGCAGTTTGAAAAAGACTGATGTGAACAGAAAGATGTCAGCCGTGTAGTCTCAGTGTAGCCCTGGCAGATTCTGCAGAAGGAGCTCCCATACCCAGGCTGCATGGTCAGGAAGAGGTTCTCCTCACTCTTCTAATCACGAGGAGCTGGTGGAGCGGTGATGGCCGTGGACAATCAAGGAAGGGAGGGGAGGCCGTGGCTGAGGGAGGGAGTGGGAGGCTGAGGTACAGCCTGTTCATGAGGAAACACTTGCGTGTCCATGATATGTCCTGGCCCGGAGAAGGCGGAACCTGCTCACGGTGCAGGGGTTCTCACAGTTGAGTGAACGTGTGAGGATTTCCATCCACTACGGTTGGTAGTGAAGTGGCACACAGGGAGGCTGAGCCCCCTTCATTCTGCATTCCCTACATGAGGGAACCATGGTACAGGACTGGGTTCAGCATGACACCCCCAGTTCTGTGTCTCATTTGTATTAAGTAGTTGAGAAATGTTTATTGGAAGACCATGTTATCTAGTTAGTACTTGCAACTAGACCAGTAAGAATCCTAATCACACATGGTGGTACTAAGAAAGCATTATTTGAAAGGCCCTTTAGCACCCTTGATTCATAATGTCCCATAAATGGGACAGGAAAGAGAAGAAAGGCCCAGAAAAGCTTGGGTTCCATAGTGGAACTGCTAAACCCCATCGGAGTTTTAGGTCCTCCACACAGCAAGCCTTTAAGCAGTTGAGGTTTGTCTGGTTTGACTTTGAGGCAGGCCTTGGGACAAGGTGCTCTGGCCCTTCGCCTAGAAAGGGGAAGTCCAGGTGGTGTGAGGCAAGTGGACTCTGGCTGATCACGGAACATTTGGAGGGAACATTTGGAGTTTCCACGGCCATGAATCTGCCCCTGCACGTAGTTTACCCCCTTGGTTCAGCCAGTTCAAGACGATGTGACTTAGGCCTACATCACCCAAGTTTCTATAGACAGGAAGGGGCTTGGGGACCAGCCTGTGTTCTTGGTTCTGGACCCACCCCGTACTGATGGAGCGCTGAGCTGACAAGTGGTCTGGGGCCGTGGAAGTGCTGGTGTGGGCCCTGTGCCAGGAGCCCCCCGAGCTGGCTTTCCTGTAAGTGTCCAGCCCCACGTGGTGGCCTTCAGTACCCGAGTCTGCGGTCTGGATCCCAACTGGCCCCCCTGCTGCCACATGAAATCCGCTACAGGCCCTTCTTTCAAGTGGTGCCAGAAGAGGGGGAGTCGGCAAGGCAGCGGGAATTTGAAGAGAAGACAGGCAAAGACATTATGTGATTTGATAAAGATTCCGATAGATTGGCTTCCCTCCTAAAAGTGGACAAATAGAACAAATATAACCTCAAGATGATTGCTGTCAATTTTATTTATTTATCTTTAAAGATTTCATTTATTTATTTGTGAGAGAGAGAGCAGGGGGAGGAGCAGAGGGAGAGGGCCAAGCAGACTCCACGCTGAGCCGGGAGCCCGACACAGGGCTCGATCCCATGACTCTGAGAGCGTGACCTGAGCTGAAATCAAGAGTCAGACACTCAACCCAGTGAGCCACCCAGGCACCCAGATTGCTGTCAATTTTAGACATGGGTTCAAGTTTCACATGGCCCAACTCCAGAGAAAATAGCTAGGAATGAGTGGGAACTGAGGATAATTTGCACTCTTCAGAAGATCCCCTGGGATTCTGCCATGAAGAGCAGGTAGCTCTTTGACTCCGGGGCATGGATGTGGCCGTTGGGACCTTGAGTGTGTGAGGGGCTTCACAGGATAGTGGGCCCACCTAGCAGACTCTGGGCTCTCAACACATCGCTCTTTACACTTCTTTAAGATAAAGAACACTCATGGATAAGGCCAAGTCTAAATGCAAAGGAGCATTCAGAATAAAAGGCAGGCAGGGAGCCCCAGGCTCTGGTTTCAGTTCCATCATTGTCTCTGTGACCTTGGGCCTTGGTTTCCTCTTCCATAATTTGGGGGAGGTTGGAGATGCTCCCTCTGACCTCCTTCAGCTCAAACACCCTGAGACTCTCTTCAGCCTGAGAAACATTTTCTGGCAGGAAAGAGAGGCTGCCCAAAGCTTCCTTCTCAGGCAGCCAGTGAGTACATTCTTTCCTGTGCCCACATATGGAAGCAATTTCTAGATTCTCCAAGGCACTTGTGCTGCTGAGCTCAACCGAAGCAGAGGAGCTCGGTGGTGGAAAGTGGAAAAAAGAAAAAATCTGCCCCTGTTTTCATACCACCCTGTGCTTCCCTATCTGCAACGGTCTGTGCAGTCTGCTTTCCCTTGCTATCTCCAGGCTGTGCCAGGGGGCTTGGGGGAATGTCACCGATAAAATCCTGATAGAAACCAAACAAGTGCTGAGCTCACAGCTCCTCCCCGGAGGCCAAAGGCCCCTGAGCTCATGTCTTTCTCCCCGGGAAGCTTTGCAGCTGGGGAGAAGCATGAATTCCTGAATTTTGTTCCTACATTTATGGTAATCTTTCTCTCTGGTCTCTTAAAATGAGGACTATTAATGGCTGCCTTCAAGGTCCTTTGTAAAGTTGAATTGGGTAACATTAGCCAAGTGCTTTGAAGGGGAAAATGTTTTATTAGTTCCTTCTCTGCCTAAGCGAACCCTTTACTAACTAATGTTCCTCTTCTGAACTCCTGGGGGTTTGGGGAGCAGTTGGGTAGTAACTCTTGTGAACTGGAGGCACTGGGGCATTTGACTCCTGAATTCAGGTCAGGAAAGTGACTTTTCCTAGAGCATGACCTTACTCACAAAGCCTCATCTGTGGTCCTTGTTTCCACCCTCTGGCTTTTCACTCCTGACCTTAATTCTTGGGGGAAGGAGATTACTGAAAAGGACATGTTTATAGAGAAATGCTTTTTGTTCCCCTTTCAGCCTGTCCCTAACTTCTCTACCGCCTAACCCCCAACTAACATGAACATTAAAAAATTAATTTGTAAAGCAGAGATTCTCTTGCTAGAAATGAGGTCTGACTGATTAGGGGATCTATGAATGTAAACACCTTGTTAAAACCGTTGTGTCAGCGTTCTTGTAAAGATCCGCGGTATCCCTTCCACACACTTGCCAGAAACATCTCTCCAAATCAAGACAGTAGTGGCTGAGGAATGCCTAAAGACCCTTAGCAGGGACCCCGTTTTCTTTTTGTTTCGTTGCTGGGTCTCCGGGGCAGAGGCTTCTGATGAAAGCAGCCCTCTCATTCCCTTAGAGAGCGTGTTTAGGACTGGTTTGCCTCACGGGGGTTGTCGGCAGGGAGGGCTAGACATCAGACAGGACACAAAGATAGAAACACTTATCCGAACCTCGCATATCTGCTCGCCCTATTTCAGGACACTCAGATTAGCTCTGCTTGGCTATATGAATATGGTTGTAATTCCATACAGAGAGTCCCCCCGTGGATTTCCTGCCTGGTTGAAAGTGGCTCGACTCTGTTGAACCATACTTGAGAATGTTTCGGCTCCATCTCTGTAGAACCGTGTGCTTGATTTTCCTCAGTGCTGGTCAAAGAATGTTTAACCGACCTGCCTCCTGTTGGCTAGATGCTCACAGTCTGAAGCACCAGTCCGGGAGACGGGTTCCTGAGGGCAGGCCTGTTCCTGCCACGGGTATGAACACGATCAGCTCGGGGCCACGTTGGGTGCTCTGCACCAGCCAGGGCGAAACAGTACCCCAGCTCTACTGAGAAGATGAAGACCATTTGTGTCAACCCTCCAGCCCCACCCAGATGCCAGGCTCCCCCTGACCAGGAGGGTAGAACCCACCCTTCCAGGGCAGTTGCCTCCAAACCTCAGTCCTCTGCAACCTGTCCAATGTGAAAACCTCCCCTCTGGGAACATCCATGACCTGCCAAATTCCAGTTCATAATAATAGCAGGAGCAAATGTTTATGGAGCATTTACTATGTACTTGGCTGTCATTCTATTATTCTTATTTTAACAACGAAGCAATGAAAGCACAAAAGGTTGGACATACAGAGCGAGCCAGGATTTGAGCTGAAGCAATCTGACTCTGGAGACCATTTAGAGTATATGTCTTCTTTTTTAAAAAATTTTTAAAGATTATTTATTTATTTGAGAGAGAAAGGGAGAGAGAGCAGAGTGAGTGAGAACACAAGTGTGTGTGTGGAGGGGGGATAGAGAGGGAGGGAGAGGCAGGCTCTCTGATGCAGGGCTCCATCCCAGGACCCCAGGATCACGACCTGAGCCAAAGGCAGACGCTTAACTGACTGAGCCACCCAGGCGCCCCAGATCATACTTCTTTATACTGAAGAAAAATTACTCCCTTGTGGCTTCCACACAGTGGTTCATGTTCTAATCCCTGGAGCCACAGAATGGCCTAATTTTATTAACATAGGACAGACAGACCAACCTGTAATATTTGAAGACTGTTATCACATCTCTCTTGGTTCTAAAGCACCACATCAGGCTCTCAGGGAGCAGTTCTAGCCTGGGTCTCCCTCTTCCTCCCAGAAAAACACAAAGACTGCTTTATAGTTTTCCATCTAAATCCAGACACTTGTGAGAGGCAAGGGAGCACTATTAACAATGGTGCTGGGACAACAGGCATCTATGGGGACTGTCCTGGGCAGACCAGGATGTGGTTCGCCCTACCCCCGGGCCACGGCAGAGATGCCACGACTTGGAATGCCTTCTGAGGCCTGTCCGAGTGGATTATGGGAAGGTCAAGCTAACTGTACACAGAAATATCATCGATGAGAGACTAGGTTTTAGAAGTTTGCCATTAGTCAGACTTCCTGCAGTGGAAAAGTGCTGGGTGTCAGGTTGAGTCCCATAACTGCGAATGTGACCTCTCCTCCCAAGTTCTCAGTTTTCACGGCTGTAAATTGAAGGTGGTTGTCTGGAAGCCCCTTCCAGCTCCTAGCCTCTAATCTCTATGTCAGCCTTCCTGATCCAAGCAATGGTCTCCATCCTCACTTTAAAACCACGAGTGTGGATGACCAGGTTTTTCATCCCTTCTCTGTCAGTTTTGCTGCTCTTCTACCAGCATTATTTGCCAAACCCTAGAGATAGAATTTTTTAGAGTGCCAGGAAGATCCCCTTATCTAGCCTACTATTGGGGTGTCAGTGAAATCGTGCCATGTAGTAGGAATCTTCTTTGAGTAATGCTTTTCTTCTGAGACAGCCCTGGATCCTGTCAGTGCAAACACAGGAAACAGAAAATGGCCTCCATTAAAATTACAAGTTGACTTAGTGAGAAATTTCTTTTTTTTTAATTAATTTACCTTTTATGTTTCCTAAAACCTGTGTCTGTGAAATAATTTCAAAGTATTTTCACATAATTTATCTCGTTAAATCCTCAAAACGGCCCTGTAAGATGGGTATTACCTTTGTCTTCCGACACTGAAAGAGGCTCCAGGAGACGAACAGCCTGGGTTGAGGACCCTCAGCTAGTTAGCTGTGGGACTGCAGCTCCGACTTGTGTCTGTGGGATCCTTATCCAAGTGTCTTTGTGCTGTACCAATAGTTTTCAGTTCGTTTGTGCTTTTTAAGCATAGGACTCTTTTTTTTTTTCCCCCAAACAGAGCCAGAGCTTTTCTAGGTGATGTGGAACATGCCACCCCACGTGGTGCTCTGTGAGGGGCCCTGCAAACCTCTCCCAGAACGTGGTCTGAACCACCGTGTACCCTTCCAAGGGGCTTCGCACTGCTTTGCCCATTTCAGGGATTCAGGATGCTCATAGGATTCGGCACAGTTTCCTTCTGCATGAGCATGTTGCTTTAATAAACTTCATTGTCATTGTCAGTCCCTAGGTCAGACTATCACGGGTCTTGTGTCAGTTGCAGAGACATGGTCCTTGCTAGCTGTGTTGTCTTCCTCCTTCTCTGTTCTGTCCTCTAACCTCTGAGACTCAGGACCCTCTCTACCCTGTCTTCTCATCTTGCCCTGCTGTATCCCACCTGGACCAGTCCCATCTGGATCACTAACAGAATCCCTTGTCCTTTCTGGATGTTCCTTGGCTGTCTTTGCCCTTCACCATTCACCCTAGTACCCAATGAACACTTAAATACTTATTAAAATCATGTGAACAGTCTTGACCTAGTGACTGATGAGCCCCCATCTTTTCTACAAAGCACAGTGCCCCTTCATTTCCTTGTGTCTGAGATGATTGGCTTCACCAAGATAATCTCCCAGGTTCCTTCTTTTGCAAAATCCTATTGCTTTTATGCCAGACTTTTCTCTTCCCTAGAAGGCAAAAAGGGGTTGCTCGGCTCATTTTCACCACCTGTGTATCCTGTCCTCTAAGCCACAATCAAAGCACAGTCCAGTGCCTCCTCCAGAAGTTACCCCATGGCGGAGGAAAAGTTAGAGAACAAGATTTTCCATTCTCTGGGGGTGCTGGGTCCCAGCAAGCCGTGGGGTGACATCTCTTCGAAGAACTCTCTTATCTAGGGAAGAAAAAAAAAAAAAAGAATGGGAAGTATTTCCCATTTTTTAGTTCTTGATTTTGTTCTGTCTCAGCAGTGTTTGAAAGGGGTTCATGGTCAGTCTCACCAGCTGACAGGACATTGACGTTTATGCTGCGAGTTCTTTTTCTCTCGCTTGGTGTCCAGAGTTTGGCAAACACGAGGAACTGATCCTTCTCTTTCTTAACATAAAACGTTCACACTGCCAGATTTCCTAAATCCCCTTCTTTAATCTCTATCATGTAAGAATTATTAATTAGAGATAGTTTTAGAATATGTGATACATTCCCAAAAAATACGTTGACAGTTTTACCTACCAGAGATCACTCAGAAAATTCCAAGTAGTAGTGCAGTATAAACTGTTAGAAAATATTCCTAGCATTCTGTTTTTTTTTTTTAATTTTTACAAGAGACATGCTTTGCTTAGGCCATAGTTCTTATATAATAATCCTTTTTTTTTCTGAAAGAGCAGCAGTTATTAGAAGTTGCAATCCAAAATTCCACCGAGCCATTATACATTTAGCAGTCTTTTTCCTCATTTCTGCAAATGTACGGGTTTTGGTTTTGTTTTGTTTTGTTTTTTAATAATCTAGCCATATCCTGGATTATGTAACAGTGTGCGTCAGCTGTCTCCATGGGGCATCAATATTTGGTGTGTGTGTGTGTAATTGATTAGATGCCTAGGCTAAAAGCATGAGTGAGTAGCTGTTTATTTCTACTAATTCTATTAGCCTACTAGTCAAAAATTGGCCATTCTGTTCTTTGGGTGACTTTTCACACTGAACTTTGATGCCTATTCCAGTGAAGCCAGGAGCCCCCAAAACATTCCAGTCCCCCCTAAACACAGCATCCCGCCTGTGCTCGCCCACAGCTGTGAATCTGCACTACCAGTGAGTAAGAGGAAGTGGAACGGCAGGGTGGGTTGGCCACGGGCTAGTTTCCACTCATGTGGTAATTTCACATTGCTTCCTTGGTTGGACTCCTTAATGTCAATGTCAGACCAGGAATCCTTTAAAAAAAAAAAAAAAAAGTAGGAAAGTCTTGTCATTGGAAAATATCTTAAAACCAAAGAAAATGGCAGAGGAAAATTGTGATGTGCTCTAAATGGAGCTGGTGGTATGAGTTCCTCTATGTCCTTTAAATGCTATTGCTATTTTCTTGGGTCTGCCTGTTAGAAACTTCGAACTTGCCTCCGCATGAAATGTATTTGTGAAATAAATCCTTATTCCCTTTTACTTATATATTTAATTTATTATAGTTACATGCTGTTATGTAATAAACCACCCCCAAACATAGTGGCTTAAAATGATAAGCATTTTATTGTGCACAAGGCTGCAATGTGGGCTGAGTTCAGCTGGGCGGCTTTTCTGCTGCTCTTGGCTGTGGTCAGACAGGGACTGCATTCACAGGGCAGGTGAGCCGGATCAGGGCTTGGCTGGAAAGCAGGGATGGCCAGGCTTCTCTTTTTCTCCATGCAGTATCAAAACCTCTCACTGTCTGGGTGGCATCTTCCCACGTGGTCTCTTCGGCAGGGTCACTGAACTTTTTGTAGGGTTGTTAGGGTCAGAGAAGTAGAAGCTTCCAGGCCTTCTTAAGGCTCAGGCCAAGAACTAGCAGGGTGTCACTTCCATGGATTCTTTTTTTTTTTTTTTTAAATTAAAGCAAGTCACAGGCACATTCGAAGGGAGGAGACCATACAAGTGTGAATACCAGGAAGCATGCTTCATTGGAGGCCACCAGCAGAATAGACTACACCAGTCATTCTTCAGTCAAATGATACTTATCAAGTGCCTGTTACGCACCAGGCAGTGAGAACACAATGGTGGACAAACAAAGCATGGTGCTTGCCCTTACGGAGTTTATAGTCTGTGGGGAGCACAGGAAAGGAAGCATCAGAAAAATACCATGTAGAGTCCTGGGTGCTGGGATGGAAGGAGTGCTGGGAGCCTTAGGACCATGGCTCAAAGGATAGAGGAGTCATCCTGGAGATGGGAGAAGAGGATTGCTAGCAAAAGCATAGCATGCTCCCAGGCCAAGAAACAGGAGCAAATATGGTTCTTCTATGGAACTGAAAGAAGTTCTGTGTGGCTGGAAGACAGTGTAGATAGTAGAGGGCTGCATGCGTGTGTTTGGTAAGGAAGAGGAGGAGTCCCACCTAGGGTTTATGAAATAAAAGGTCTGGGAATTAAGCAGGAACCTCATTGCATATTGAAGTCCTGGTAAGCCGCGTTAAGGCGATTAGACTCGGTCTCAGTCATGATGGGAAGAGGATTTTAAGCATATCTGCTTTGCAGAGAGATCACAGCTACAGCAGGCTGAGAATAGAGCTACCGGGGCTGGAGACCCCCAGGAAACTGTTTTGGGTCCAGGCAAGCGAGAATGGTGGGTATAGGTAAGGGGATGAAGCTCATGCCCGATTCCAGAGATGCTGGAAGGAAGAACCTCCACATCTTGGTGATGGATTGGTTATTGGAGTGAGTGAGAGGAAAGAGGCAAGGGTGAGCCTCAGGATTCTGGCTTGGGCAGCTGGTGATAGTCTCCTCCACTCCAATAGGAAACCGTGGAAAAGGGGCAGGGTTGGATCCCACTGGGATGGGCAGGAAGTACCAACTGAAATGTACTAAGTTGGATTCCTTTGGGTCTAGTCCACTGCAAACCTTTCTCAGACTAATATATTATGATATCCTCGGTGCTTCTTAATTTCTGCTCAACTTCCACGCCTCTCAGACATGCTTTGTTCCTTCTGATTTCTCGCCTACCTCCCACAGACCTGGTCTGAGGCAGGAGTGTCCAGGGATGTCACCTTGAAGCTTTTACTTTGAGGGTGGTGGATGGGAGACACTGGTGATGGAAAGTTACAGGATTTGGGGTTGGGGCTTGCAGAGAGCAATTCGGGATATAGGGTTGAGAAGTGCAAAGGCAAGAGAGGATTTAAGAAGCAACTGGGAAAAGGGGAAGAAAGAAAGACTCAGGCCACTTATAAGAAAGTTAAAAAGTGACTAGCAGTATAATAAGGGCAAGGAAAATGAGTCATCTGAGGAGTAAAAAAGGAAAGAAAAAGAAAAGGCGAAGAGAGAGAGATGGCCCCGCAGGCTGTAATCTCTATCATGGAAGACTCTAGAATCTTTTTTTTTTTTAATGCCTCCTTTTTACATCTGCATTCCACAAGTTAAAAAAGTAAAGTAAGCCTTTTTTATGAAAGCCTCAGTGGACCTTCAGATAAACCTTATTGTTACATAAAAAAGGAAATGATCAGTTAATACACTAAGGTAAACTGTAGTCCTTTTGTGGAAGACAAGGAACCCTAAGAAAAGGAAGGAACATACAGACTGCTAAAGTGAATTTTTTAAAAAAATTGTCTATTCCCCCCGCAAAGTTGTCTATTCCCAAATGACAGAGAAATATCTATAGCCTAAGAAAACAGAGAGAGAACATGTCCCCATGATCAATTTTTAATAAACATAAATGGTATAATAAATTATTCATGGGAGAAATGGTATAAAGCATTAAACAATGAAGAATAAATAATTTAAATGATTAAAAACTGCCTCTGTCATGTTTGATGTATGAGAACTCTATCTGAATTCCCTCTTCAAGGGAACAGAGGATGATTTTTTATTTATTTTTTTTTTAAAGATTATTTATTTATTTATTTGACAGAGAGAGAGAGCACAAGTAGGCAGAGAGGCAGGCAGAGGAAGAGGGAGAAGCAAGCTCCCCACTGAGCAGGGAGCCCGATGCAGGACTCGATCCCAGAACCCTGGGATCGTGACCTGAGCCTAAGGCAGTCACTTAACCAACTGAGCCACCCAGGTGCCCGAGGATGATTTTTTAAAGGGAATTTTTCAAAACAAATTTTTGTTTAAGATTTTATTTTTCACTGCTCCCTTTAATGGTTCATTCAACCACAATTATTTAAAGATTTATTTATTTATTTTAGAGAGAGGAAGCATGTGAGTGAGCACGGGGGAGGGGCAGGGGGCAAGGGAGAGAGAACCCCAAGCAGACTCCCCACTGAGTGTGGAGCTTGATGTAGGGCTCAGTCCCAAGACCCTTGAGATCATGACCTGAGCTGAAACCAAGAGTCAGTTGCTTAACTGACTGTGCCACCCAGGTCCCCTTAAAACAGATTTTGAAGGAGAAAATCATGGGTCTGCCAGGAGAGGTTGTTAAGCACAGAAGTGCTGACTTCCATGATCCCGTATCTTGTGCTTCTCTGATAAATGCATGCATAGTGCCTTGCTGAGAGATGATATTCCATCAGGCCATCAATAGTGGAGGTACTGCCCATCTAGCAGGCTGGGACTCAAGATTTCTCTTCAGGTATCCAGAGAAACTTGTTTCTATACAGTCTTAAAATTCCTGGATTCCTGGGTGAGAAGTACTGCACATCCACTGCCTCTGGTAAACTCCTATTTCTGTCCCCAAATTAGAGTAACTGGATGGGTTTCAACCAAAGAGGCACCTGCAAAGGCCCGCTTCCTTCTTGTGGGCCACCCCCCTATAGTTGCGGGGGGACACAGTCATCAAAAGCAGCATATTATAACATGCAGTGGCTAAGAGCCTAGGTGTTGGGGTCAGACCTATATAGGTATGAACCTACTTTCTACCATTCACTAGCTCTATCCCCTTTCTGCCTGAAACTCAGTTTCTTTACTGGTGAAATGTGTTCAGTGATACCCCGAAGAAGTGTTGAGCATTAAATTAGATGCAGTGGCTTATAATTCAGTGTTTGGAACGCAGTAAATGCTCAGTAAATGTTTATTATCAACTGCAGAATTATATATCAAGTGTTTATTTTCCAGTCTCAGAGGAGTGCAAAATCAACCAGTAGGACCAGGGCAAAAACTCCTAAACCTGGGAAATAGTCACCACCAAATCTAAATCAAAGATCATAAGCTGCGGTCTAAGTGCTGATTCTGGAAAGTTAAGTCTTTTTTTAAAAATTGAATTCAGATACCTTAAGGCAAGGGCATGTGTGCTCCAGTAACCCCAGTCCCCAGTATTTCCATCGGCTTGTACCAGCCTGCTTTTCCTTCTCTGCCTGCTCTGATAGGAGTTTCTCACCTCAAGCTGAATAGTTAGTTCTACAAAGTTGAATTGTTTCCCCCTAAGTTTCCCAGCACCTTAAATGTTTTTTTTTTTTTAAAGATTTTATTTATTTATTTGACAGAGAGATCACAAGTAGGCAAAGGGGCAGGCAGAGAGAGGGGGGGAAGCAGGCTCCCTGCTGAGCAGAAAGCCCGATGCGGGGCTTGATCCCAGGATCCTGGGATCATGACCCGAGCCGAAGGCAGAGGCCTAACCCACTGAGCCACCCAGGCGCCCCTCCTTAAATGTTTTAATTTATCTGGAGCATCTGATTGCTATGTAACGTTAGTGGAAATGGGGAAAAAAAAAAAATCTTTTTTTTTTTTTTTTTTTTTTTTACACCACTGTATAACTTTCATAAGATTAAGGGCCAAACAGGCCAACAGATCTTCTACCTGCTGTTTATTTTGTTGTTATTCTAAATTAATATTTACCTAACACCCGTGTAGGCATTGTATTGCCCTGGGGCTATGACCTCTCCCAATTCAGAACCTGGTTATCTACAGATAGAGTTGCAGCCATTTATGGTTGACAGTCTATAAACACACATGCTTGTCAATAATTGTTCAAGTTCAAAATATTGGTGTACAGTGGGAAACTGGTAGACAGTGGGAAACTGAAGACTCACTGTAGGTGTTTGAAAACATGGCTACAAATACATTGACACTTCTTCAAGTGAGAGATGAGTCTATGTCCTTTTTCTTTGAATCTGTGGGAGTAGGGGGTTGTGGCTAATATGACCAAGAGACTATGACAGAAGTGGCCCCATGTAACTTCCAAGGCTAGGTCCTAAAAGGCCATACCTCTGACTCATTCACTGCTAACATTTGCTTTTGGAGGCTTGAGCCACCAAGTAACAAGTCCAACTAGATGCTGGAGAGGCCGCATGTAAGTGCTCTGGTTGACTGTCTTGGCTGAGCCTTTCCTTTAGCCTTCCCAGGCTTGTATCAGAAATAAATGAAGAAACCATCTTGGAAGCAGATTCTCCAGCCCCAGTGTTTCAGCCTCTAGTTCATCAATGATCCCAGCTAAGACCACAGGTGTTATAGAACAGAAAAGGGTTGTCTCCATCATGACATTTCTGAATTCTTGACCTACGAAATCCATGAGGATAATGAAATAGTTGTTTTATGCTGTTAAGTTTTGGAGCCATCTGTTGTTACACAACAATGCGTAATATTGTACTCACCCAACAAGGTCACCTGGCTTTATATCTTGGGTAGTTACCATATAACACATCATGGTGCTTGTAAGATCTTGATTGTAAGAACCACCTGGTTCCCATCAGAATGTGCCACATTACTGCTAGGTTTTTTTCCATACAAGAAAAACATGGGAGAGCTAGCTAATCAGTGAACGATATTTATTGACTCAGGGGAAATGTGACAAACCAAGCTCTTCTGTGATTTTACAGTTTGCTCGGAAGAGTGTACTCCCGTTGTTTTTCATTTAGCAGTAACTCCGTGTCACCACCTCTAAAGTGGAAATAACAGCTTCCCTCAATGATGATGAATTAGACAACACATTAAAAAGCACTTAGGTTTTTTTTTTTTTTAAGATTACACTGTTGGTACACATAAACACTTAATATAATAATTACTTTAGGTTAATGGGTAACACTAATAGTTTGTGCGATTAAGGACATTTACAAAGCAATCTGAGCAAATACAGGAAGATTGGATCATAAGGCCTGAGGTAACTAGTACTTTAGAAGCAATTGAACTGTAACAGTAGTCTTCTTTGTACTTCCTTCTGGAATCAGTTCAGTGGTCTTCTAATGAACAGTTAGTTCAGTCTGAATTTTGAAAATCAAGGTGTGGCCGTTCACAAGACAGGTCCCTTCTAATAGGCTGTACTGTGGAGTAATCTTTATTTTTTCCAATTGCTGCCTTTTCAGTCCAGCCAGCAACATAAAAAGCCAGCTCCCTCTGGTCAAAAGTCAAGTTCCTAGGTTAAGGATAGCAAATCCACAGCACACGTGACACCAATTAATTAGGTTGTCTCTGTACACATAAGTTCAGCAAGGTTTTGGGTTCTTCCAAGCTCTGTGGCTGTCACACACAAGTTCCCATGGCAGGCACCGGCTTGGGCATTTCTCACTGACCCATCCTTCTGGAGAGAGCCCATGGGCATGTTGAACCAGAACAGAAGTCCCCCGCACAGGTGTGACCGAAGATAGATTGGGTGCTTTCTATTTGTCAAACTCTCTATCCCTTTGGGATACCCGTCTCTCTGTTAAAAAAATATCATCAAGAGGTATCTGTTTATGTTTAATCCTAAAAAGAAAATGAAAAAGCTAAGGAGAGCCCATTCTTTTTGAGAAGAGTGATCAGGGTGGTGTTACAATTCAGTGGAAGTAGAAGGGGCAGGAAATAGTTCCATATACAGGAGATCAGGAAGGAGAACAATAGGAATTTTATATACAGTTTTAGCCTTAAGATCTATAAATTACCAGACTAGTTAACTTGGAATCCAAATTAGCATTTTTTTTAATTTTGAAGCTCTTCTTCTTTGTGCATACACAGAGTGAGTATTTTTTTTTTTTTTTTTTAGTTTTTATTTATTTATTTGACAGAGAGAGACACAGTGAGAGAGGGAATACAAGCAGGGGGAGTGGGAGAGGGAGAAGCAGGCTTCCCGTAGAGGCAGGGAGCCCAATGCCGGGCTCGATCCCAGGGCCCTGGCAGCCGCCTAATGACTGAGCCACCCAGGTGCCCCCAGAGTGAACACTTTATATAGCTGGTGAGCTGGACTGCAGATCTGAGATGGAGGGACTTCTCCACTTTTTCTTGTTGGGAGGCAGTAATCTCTCATTCATTCAGTAAATACCTACAAGGTGCCAGGCGCCATCCCCCACCCCCCGCCATCGCCCAGAAGAAGATAAGCCATTGAAAGGAGTATGTAGAAGGCAACAGGTACGGTGGAGTGAGGGGGCTTGGCTCTACCTGAGAGGGTCTGGAAGAAAGAGGCTGGCCGCTGACCCAACGCCAAGATTGACATCACAGGAGACAGTGCCATTAGTATCAGTCTTCACTGCAGAGATGGCCTGAGAAGGGGAGTGTAATTTATTTATTTTGCTGCATATTGTTCCATACTTTTTGAAAAGAGATGATGAAGCCAACTGTGGTGGAGGCCCTGCCAGGCGTGGATTTGGTTGTTGGGGTATCACAATAATGCTGCCAAACTCTGTGCCAATAATACCCCAAACTTCCCATCTCCTTGAGAGAGAGACACGAAACTCTCACGAAGGGTTTTGTTAAAAAAAAAAAAAAAAAAAAAATCTGCCTCAAATCTTGACTTTGTCCAGTTGGCAGAAGAAGAACATGGAGGAGGGACTGTGCAGAAGGAGTGGTGTCTATAACCGAGCCTTCAAGTCACTGCCACAGCATCTGCTCTACCGTACCGTTGTGGGAGCTGGAGGAGCCGTGTGGAGATAGACTTCTCTGGCACAGGGCCGTGGGGCGAAGTCAGGGTCCCCAGTGGTGGTGAAGGTTGAAATGGGATCTGTTTGGAATTACTCTTTTTTTTTTTTTTAAGATTTGATTTATTTATTTGACAGAGAGAGATCACAAATAGGCAGAGAGGCAGGCAGAGGGAGAAGGGGAAGCAGGTTCCCCGCTGAGCAGAGAGCCTGATGCGGGGCTCAATCCCAGAACCCTGAGACCATGACCTGAGCTGAAGGCAGAGGCTTTAACCCACTGAGCCACCCAGGCGCCCCTGGAATTACTCTTGATCACTGTTGCCTTGTTTGACCTTCAGATGAAGGGGGGGGGCTGTCGTTTATGGCCCCTGGCATGTGTGAAAACTACATTGTTTATAAAGACTGGAATCACACCCATTGGGACAGGCTGGTGACAACCACAGATTCATGTCCCTCCTCTCCGGATTCCCTGGCAGGTGGGGGGGGGGCTGGTTAGCACTCCTGCAGAATGGTGGATAAAAGAAACGGTTGTCACTGTATAAATTATTTTCTAGGTGTTTCTCCTTCAAGAGTAAAGAGTTGGCTTTAGGTAAGTAAAATAGGCTGCTGTACAATTGCACAAATGAGAAATGTAATCCCCAGGGGTGTCAGTCCACAATTTGCATGGTTTGGTTAGGAGTTCCTGGAGTGAGTGAGTGAGTGAGTTAGTTAGTTTCTTTCTTTCTGACAATTTGGATAGCATCAGGCAATTAATCATTGATGACAATGCAGGGCAGTAGTGGTGTTTATTTGCTTGCTTGCTTGTTTTTGTGTTTTGGTAACCTTAAATCCTTGTCTTTAATCAAGAGAGGTGAACTTTTTAAAAGCTGAATGTATATATTTAGTTGTACATTAATGGCACACTACTTGTCACAACTTCTCTCCCCCTTACAGAATGCTCCTTGCTTAGGAAGCCTTCATACATATGAAGTCCAGTTACTAAGAATTTCAGCATGCTTTGATGAATATTACAGTTATGGTGGTAATTTTTCAATAAAATGGGAAATACAGTTTGCCTTTAAAAAGTCAGCTCATTGTAATATACTGTTTACTCCTGTTTTGCCTACAATTCCATTAGTGTTATTAATGATCCACACTGCCCCAAGATTAAAATGCAGTTTATGTAAGATGTTAAGGAAACATATTTCGATAAACACCCTTGTGTTATCAAATACAGAGCGATTTGAATGTTTTTGCACATGATTGTGTCTTGGAAGTTAATCAGTGGATACTATGTTGCTTTTAGTACTGTAAGTCTATCATTGGGAGATATGCAAGAGTAATTTAGTAAATGGCATCTTATTTTATATTAGGTACTTCCCAGAGTACCAGCTTTATTTCTAGAAGTTGCTCAAAGGCAAAGAAAAGAGTAGATACCGAAATACAGAATGTAGTGTTACCTGTTTCAAATGACTGTGAGTAAAGTAATTAATAAAATCTTGGGAGATGTTTATCTTTTGAAAGTTTGCTTCCTTTACAGAATCATGCAATTCAGCCTGTCTGCAGGCACTTCAGAATCCAAATCATAATCCAGAAAATATGTGATAAACACACGTGGTTGAATTTGATGTTGCTCAGCTGGGTGTTACCAACACTCTCATTGTAACCTGAATAAATCTCAAGACTCCGCTTGGGCCAGATTCTGCTGGAGTCTCATTCAAAGAAAATATCAGAAAGTCAGAAAGCCTTGAAGAATGATATATCTCTTTAATGAAGTTTTTCTAAAAGGCACGACTTAAAGGTTCTATACTTCAGGCCTCATAAACAGCTTCTCCAACATTCCATGTAGACATCTGTTCCTTTGCCTGCACTCATGGCTGCTCTGAAACCTCTTTGTCTTTCTCATCCACATAGTTTTTCCCTGGCCATGAAACTTGGCTCATTTTTTAAAAATATGGAGATAAAGTTCACATTCTGTTTTCCTTCTTATTTTTGATCAGACACAAATACATCCAACTCTTTCAAATTTAAAAGCATCAATGCTACATCATGAGTCCAGGCTCAAAGTAATCATAGAGATTTTCCATTCTGCTTCCTGTGTAGACCGTGCCTCTCTAGGATGACGGGATGACCTGTAGCTCTACTACCCCGAATCCTGAATTTTGTTTCCTGCCTAGCTGTACTCTCAGAAATAAAACTCATTGCTTGACTCCAACTGCATTCCTTATGAGAAATTCTACTAGAATGTTCTAATAGTAAAATTTCCACTTACCAACAGTAATAGTAGCCACCATTTACGCACTGCCCTGGCTAAGCTCTTTGCATGTGGCTTCACATTCAACACGCATTAAATTATCTCCATGTTACAGATGAGAAAACTGAGATCCAAAAGCATAATTCACTGCAGCTAGTAAGTAATGGATCTTCGATTTGAACCCAATGGTTTGATTCCAGCATCCCTTCTTTTATGAGTGACATGAGGTTGTTTACCAATTTTGCCCTATTGTGTGTGCTCTTAACTGTAGAAGGGAGAGATGTCTCGGAATAGGAAGATTGTGCAAATAGGCAATTAACTGAGTGTTCTCTTGGTCCCATGTTGTGTGTGTGTGTGTGTGTGTGTGTGTGTGTGTGTGTGTGTGTCTGGAAAATACAGATCCTGATCAGAGCCACAAATCTGTTTAATACCCATTCATGATCTCTTCCAACACCCTTGGTACGCTTCTGAATTGTTTGTACTACCTTGTATTCTTCTAGTTTCTATTCAGCCTGAAAGAAAGGAGCAATGAATATGTGAGAGTATCTTGGTTCTGTCTACTACCTCTGGAGTTCTGTATCTATGAGGCTTCTTAAAACTCATCCTGGGTGAATAGCAAGGCTTTCTATGTGTGCCTGGCTCGTCTTTTTATGAACAAGGGAATCTGCCAGATCCTTTCAGTGTTTTGATCAACAACAAAGATGAGTGAGGGGTTATTTGAAATTCAACTGCATGATGTTGCAAAGGGCCAGTTTCGTTGTTGGCACCAGGCCCTGTGTGCCAAAAGAAGAATCACTGTGCTAGGTAGGGCTCTGGGTTTGAAGACGGCTGGCCAGGGGTCTTGATCATTCTGGCTTAGATTACATTACAGTGGCATAAACAAATATACCAAAGTCAATGCATCAGCGAGAGAACTTTCTTGACCTTTCATCTGCCTTCAGCTGCTCCAGTGGCTCAGAAACATGAGGCATGGTGTCTCTTTGTATGATTGCGAATGAGGAAAGCCTTTAGCATGACATAATGCTCCCCAAACCCCCCAGAGTCAGTGTAGAAACAATTGCTCTGGGGTCTGGCTGGACTGTTTGACCTACATTCTGAAGCACTGACTGCCAAGGGCGTGCCTCACCGCAGTTTCTCCCTGAACAACACACATGTGGTGTGCATGGGTTTGAGTTTCTCTCGGAGACAAAACAACAAGGACACAGTTTTGGTGGATACTGGAAATGACACTGGACTTGCAGTCATAAGCTTTGGGTTTAAATCCCAGTTCTATCATTTATTTACTTGTTTGAACAAATCCTCGCGACTCTTGGAAATGCGGTCTCCCCTTCTGTGTTATGAAAATAATTAAAAATAGTATTTAACTTATAAAATGTTTCTGAACTAAATTAAAAAGTGTAAAGAGATATAAATCAAAAAAGAGTCAATACTAATGAAACTTTATGCACTGAAATTTTTAGTACCGAGGTAGATAAAACAAAATCTGTTAAAAATACAAATAAATTAATACAAATAAAAATATACATAGATAAAAATTTCAAAGCACCAAGTTTTTCATAATCATAGTGGGAGACTTTAACAAAATAGCTTTCAGAATTTAATCACATAGGCAAAAATACATAGGGACAGAAGAACTTTTTTTTTTTTTTAGAGAGCACAAGTGAGTCTGTGCAAGTGGGGTGGGGAAGGAACAGAGGGAGGTGGGGACAGAATCTTAAGCAGGAGCCATGCCCAGCACAGAGCCTGACATGAGGCCGGATCTCACAACCTTGAGATTGTGACCCAAGCTGAAATCAAGAGCCAGATACTTAACTCACTGAGCCACCCAGTCACCCCAGGAACAGAAGATTTTAATAACATCATTATCATTATTGACTTAACCCAACAAATAGGAAATGCACACAATTGTTTTTTTTAATTTCCACAGCCGGTGGGGCTTTCTTCCTACTCATTTTTTTTTTTAATACACACAAATTTTTTAGAGAACGTAAACCATTGACAAGAATGGATGAAATACCACACCACAAAGTAACTTTTTAATTAACCAAGAAGTAGATGTACTAGCCACGTGTAAAAATAACATAGCATTAAAAATTAACACAAGGTGGTTCCTGCCCCACCTCCATCCAAGCACTTGGAAACTGAAATATGATCCTTTTAACTAATTCTTAGGTCAAAAAGGATATTACTACTGAAACTGTAGACTATTCTAAAATTAACAGTAAGAATATGATGCATCAGGGGTGCCTGGGTGGCTCAGTTGGTTAAGCGTCCAATTCTTGATCTCAGCTCAGGTCTTAACCTCAGGATCATGAGTTCAAGCCCCGTGCTGGGCTCTCTGCTGGGCATGGAGCCTACTTTAAAAAAAAAAAAAGAAAGAGAAAAAGAATGTGATGCATTTAAATGTGTGAGATAAGATTAAAGGTATACTTCGATGAAAAGTTAAGGGTTTTATTTAAAAGGACTGGAAATCAAGCTTGTAATTTAAGAAGCTAATGAATGAAAAAGCAAAACAAAGTAGCAGAAGGCAAAGGATGAAGGGACATTATTTACCTTTATTAGAAAAAGTCTGAATTTTCTTGGTGCATGGGTGGCTCAGTTGGTTAAACATCCAACTCTTGGTTTCAGCTCAGGTCGTGATCTCATGCGTCGTGAGATTGAGCCCCATGTTGGGCTGCCCGCTCAGCAGAGAGTCTGCTTGAAGATTCTGTCCTTCTCCCTATGCTCCTCCGCCTACTCGTGCTCTCTGCCATTCTCTCTTTCTCAAATAAATCTTTTTTAAAAAGTCTGAATTTTCTAATAAATTAGACATAAATTAGGTAGGCAGTAGGCAAAAGTATAGGGTTAACAGGAAAGCTGCTGGGGTGAGCCTGGGAAGCTGAGTTAATGGAATAGAAGACAACTGTCCCTGCCCTCACTGCCACTTAGGTTTGGTCAAGGTGAAAATCATGTGCAAAAAATAATTAGGGAACAGAATTGTGTTCAGCCAAGTGCCCGTTTATGAGGTATAGATGGTGTATCTGTCGGCATCAAGAGTAGCCATAGTCCCTGAGTCTCTGGCATCAGGCAGAGCTGCATTTGCATGGTGGCCTCAAACTTATCAAGGGTCTCTGGAGAGATTATTTAGCCTCTTCTACTTGGCTGGCTTGTCTGTAGAGTGGGGATCTGTAAAGTGGCAGGTGGGAAGGGCTTCGTCAATGACTCCCTAAAGAAGTCAGTGTAGCATCTTTTCCAGTCTCGTCTGGAGGCTGCTGGGATCATTGCGGCATTATCAGTATCTTAGTACATCTTACACAGGAGTGGGACAGAAAATAGTTAGAATAGCCAAGTTGTGCCTACCTGGATGAAAAGATTGGGCATTTCATCTGTGACTTTGTGAAACATGCCCACAGTGAATGCTTGAACAAGTCTCCATCCATTAAAAGAAATAATCTGTAAAGCATGATATGCCCCAAGCAGGCGTGGTTCATGGGCTGGAGAGAAGATCCTTACCACAGAGAAAGGAATGCTCAGTTCTGCCCTGCTCGCAGTCGGTTGGCTTCCCGGAGTAGGAAAGGCAGAATCACAGAGTCCTCCTGACCTGTCTCTGATCAGTAAGCACCGTTACCCCTCATCAACACGAGTGAAGCCTCGTTCTCATCACCCTTCAGCATCAGCATTGGGCTCCTCAGGAATGATGATGGGTTTAGAAGACCTTGAAACCGTGACATGGTAAACATCAAAGGAGTCAGGGTAAACCCAGAACAAAATAGAAAGAATTGAACACCTTTCCCCCACCATTTGTCTATATTTAGGGCTTGATGAGAGTTTGTGGTTTGAGGTAAAGTAAGAATGTATCCAGGAGTAGGTAAAAAAAAAAAAAACTTGGGTTTTTTAAAAAATGTCTATAGATGTTATATATCAAACCACTTTAATCAAAATATTTGTTCAATGGGGGAAAATCAGTGAAAATAGTTAAATGATGTCTGTGGTCCAAACAAGAATTAATTGATGGCTCTACTTCCTCCATTCCCAGGACAACATCAACTGTAAGGTGTACCATCAAATTAATGACAGAGAAGGAGAGGAAAAAAAGACATGATACTAAATGTACACCCTGATTCCCGGAATGTTAAAATATGAAGGAGAAAACCACAACCAACACAAATATGCATTTTGGGATTAAGGAAATGTAAACTTTCACTCAGTTGGCATTTTGGTGTTTTCTTGCTGGTAGAGGCTGAGACTAATGTTATGAAAGCGATTAAAAAAAAAAGATTTTTAGGGGCGCCTGGGTGGCTCTGTGGGTTAAAACCTCTGCCTTCGGCTCAGGTCATGATCTCAGGGTCCTGGGATCGAGCCCCGCATCGGGCTCTCTGCTCAGCAGGGAGCCTGCTTCCCCTCCTCTCTCTGCCTGCTTGTGATCTCTGTCAAATAAATAAATAAAAATCTTTGAAAAAAAAAGATTTTTACAAATACGTGGGGTGAAACGAATGAAAACTGAAGGCAAAAAGTGTTTTTCGGGTCCATAGATTTATCTTCTTCCATTCACTTGTCAAAACAGAAAAAAACAATCATGGATAATTGGAAAGGTACGTGACATGATGAGCTCTGAGCATCTTGTAATGCCAGGAAGTAAAGAAGGGCTCAAAAACAGAATTCAAAAAAATATTAATAGGAGTGTGTCGGAGGAGCACAGGAACCAAGGGAAAGAGCTCAGGAGTCGAAGGCAGAACACTTCCAACAACAACATAAATCGAGTAGTGTTGAATTGTAACCCAAAGTATGCACTAAATAGCTCTGAGGCCATACTGATCAGTAAATGACTGAGTAAGTTAATAAATGGGGACAAGGGACAAATCTTTTATGCAGAAGAACTCCAAATGGTTTCTATAGATAACTGCGCCCTCAAGATTTTCCTTCCAGAGTACACAGTGAGGAAGGAGGAGAAACCTAACGAATAACCTGTAACCCCATCCAGTCTTATCATGAGAAAAACATCAGAGAAATCCCAGTTGTGGGACATTGTACAAAAAAACCAGTACTCCTTAAAACTGTGAGGGTCATCAAAAATAAAAGTCTAAGAAACTGTCTCAACCAAGAGGAGCCTAAGGAGACATGATGAGTAAATGTAGCGTGATGCCTGGATGGGATCCTGGAATGGAAAAAGGACATTAGAGGAAAATACTAAGGACATCTAAATAAACTGTGGACTTCAGTTAATAACACTGTATCAACATTGGTTTGTTAATTGTTACTTACATATCACACTAAATATAAGATTTTAATAGTTTGGGAGACTGGGTGCATGTGGGTGGGAACTCTGCTCTCTTCTGGATTTTTCTGTAAATCCACACCTGTTTTAAAAAACAAAGTCTGTTAACATTTTTTAAGTGCCAAAACAAATAGGAAAAAAAATTTCACAGGGCAGGTAAGGGATTTTAAAGGAAAATTGTAAAGCATTTTGTTAAGACCATTAAAATTCCACGTGGAACGTGGCTTAAGTAGGACATACGTCACCACGTAGTTGAAACCTAGAACTGGCAGTTTAACCCAAATTGTGACCCTTCTTAAATGCATTCAGATGGAGTCATTATTATTTCTTGTCTTTGTAGTATTTTGTTTTTTAGAGATAACAAAATTTTAACAGTATTCCTATTTTAAAGCGAATGTCATGCTTCTAGCCATCTTGACTCAACTGGCTAGTCTAACTGGATGGTTCCATCAGAAAGCCAGCCATCAGCTCTCAGGCTGGTGAAACAGTTCTGCATGTTTTCAGAGCCAGAAATGCAGTCATGTGCTGAGACTTCAGAGCTCCACTGTTGTCCAGAGTCCTGATCTCAGGACTCCTTTCCTTACTCGGTGTTCTCACACGGAAAACTTCATGGGGGAATGAGAGGGTAGTATTTTCAAGACTTGGAACAGTGGGGCTGTCTACAATTACCTTCCCAAAAAACAAAAACAACAAAAAAATCCCTTTAAAAGCACTTTTAAGAAAAGAATTAGGCTAGGGTAGCCAAATAGAAACAACTTTGGGGTTTCTGCCCTGAGTCAGGTTGTACGAATTGTGGAATATTCCCGTCCATCCAGGACATGGTTTTACTCCCACACACCACTTCCTACAGCCACAAATTCCATATGTGTGGGCCTCCAGAGAGCTAGCAGAATGGTGAAAGGAGAGAGGAAGACACTGACCACAGGAACAAGAAAGCTAGGAACAGCACCGTGCCTCAGCTCTTCTCGTCTGCCTGCTGAGGCGGGCACAGAGGGACACAAGGGCAGTCCCTTGGTGCTCCTGCCAAGCCGGCATCAAGGTTCCCCACTGCCAGGGCTTGCTCGCATGCCTCCACGAACCCACCAGCATCCCGCAGGGAAACCAAAACCTGGCATATTTGGGGGACCATCGTGGCAGGGGGGCAAGGGGGTGGTAAGAATGTCTACCAGTTACTTAGCCCAGGAGGCAGAGCGTACAGCGGCTTTGTTTGCTGAAGTGAGACCGAGGGCACACCGTCTGACAGCAGGACTGAATAGACTGGAGGTGAACTTGAGCCTGGCCGGGGAAACTCACGGTGAGCGGCTCTGGTCACTGCAGGATCTAGAAATGTGAGCTAAGCCCTGGGTGTGCTTCGCTGTGATGGTGCCCTCCAGAGGAGCCAGGGGGCCTCCTGGGCGCAGCACCATGGCCCAAGCCCGTCTCTCCTGGGCAGTCCTGAGAGCAGCAGTGCCGGGGCCTGTCCAGGTGACAGCAGAACACCCAGGGCTGTGCTGGGAGCAACCTGCCCCTTTTCTGCTGCTGTCCCAGCCCCACAATGGGGGACCCTGGGGCTCCAGAGGCCCTGTCTCTCCCTTAGCCCCACCCCTACGGGCTTCCTGGTGCTAAGAATCCGGACATTCTTCCTGCCTTTCTCCCAGGTCATCTCCTCTTTACCTGTGTCCCGAGGATGCCTAAAACAAGCCAGGGGACCCCTTCCGGGTGACAAAGATTCCTTTAGAAGCAGGGTTCCCCCTGTGTGAAGCAAGCAACGAGCCGATCCTATCACATGCTCTGACGGCTTAGAGAGGTGGTCAGAGACAGAGCAGTGAGGAAGTATAATGTCACATGCGACCTTTACAGGAAACCTGCTAGAAGATTGCAGGGGAACTTGAGAACTTGTCGTTTCGGCGGATGAAAACACAGGTTAGTGCTTTCTTTTCCCTCTGAAAAATCCTTTGGAGCCGCTCTAAAACACCTAACTGGTTCTCTTTCCTGAAGCTTTCTCTCTAATGTGAAGAAACTGGCTCTGGCTTTGGATGTGAGAGCCGGGGCGCCACTGGGAACCGCACTTCGTTAGAGGAACAAACACTGGGCCATTATTGTGAAAATGAAATTCTCAGAATCTCTTGCTTCCCTCTTTGCCTTTTGAAAAACAAACCTTCAGATGTTCATGAACTTACTTATTCCATGGAATTCAGCTAAGCCTCCTCTCATGTTTACCTCTTAGCCCAAATCTGAAACAGGGCAAATCAGCTTGTGGTCGCGGGTGTTCGCGGGGCATTCAAAGGGCAGTAGAAAACACTGAAATATTGTGTGTGAAAACACGCTGCAAGTCTGGATGCAAACATTTGTTGTTTTTACATACTTTTCATCTGGTAAAATGTAATCTTTTGGCTTGTATTTCCTCTTAAAGTAATTTCTCATGTTTTTATAAATTCTTAGTTCCCTTTTGTATTTTTTCTTCCTTCTTCCTTCCCTTTTCCCCCCTTCCCTTCTTCTACTAACATAAAGCAGGAGTAGAGAAAAGGGGTAGGGGCAGCTTGAATGTGAGATGAGGAAGTCCCCCGCCCGCGCCCTGGTGTAGGCCAACCACTGTGGGGGCCCCCGGGCTCCAGCCGTGCGGGGCCTGAAGACGCCATGCAGTGCGGCCCTCACTCGAGCCTTGGCTCTTCGGCCTGTGCTTCCTGTGTGAAGGGAGATTGGAAGAGTCTAGAGCAGAACCAGAGGGATGGTTCAAGTGTTGGATATTAGAGCCCAGAAACAGCTAAATAAATGCTCCAAGGTTACTCATCCTCTGGCCAGCGAGGGACAGTCTGATAAAGAACTTCAAGTGAGTAAAAGGCTTTTCACACAATGGCCTGCTCCTTTCAGATGTGTATGGAAAAAGGAGAAGGTCTCAGATCTGAATTTGGCGGGGTGGGGGTGGGATGGGGGCACACTACATTCTTGGACCATTATCGAGCACTGGGACAGGTAGCCAGAGAGGTGATTGAATGTCTTTCTGGATGTTTTTGAAAACACACTAGATGTCTTCTGTGGCCATGTTCTGGTGTTGATCGAGGTGGTGGGGGGAGGTGGAGAGGTGGAGACTGGAGGCTTCTCCTTCCTTCTAGTTGTGCCCACCCAGCATTCTCCAAGGTGTCTGCACTGAGCAAATGACAAAGGGGTCAGGGGCCAGTGGGCTCACATGTTGTTTATATCCCAGCAATGCAAAATAACCAGGGCAGTGATGAAAGAGAAGAATCTTGTTGATTAGATCCTCAGATGGCCGCATTTTTTCCATTTTTTACAACCACGTTGTGCAAGAAGATGGAGGGGAAGCTGACAGAGTAAGGATGGCTTCCAAGTTGGAAATATCAGCCCAAGTGGTTTCAGAAGCCCTGCACTGGGCCTGAGAGAGGCAGTGGCATTTCCGTCAGGGGTGGCGGTGGCGGAGAAGTTGGCCTCTCTTGGTGTTTGGAGCCCTTGGCACAGATCACTGCACGGAGTAACACACACACACAGCAGGGCACATGGCACCAGGTGCGCCCCTGACACCAGGAAGAGGCTCCCAACTTCATGGTGGCTGGCCATCCCTAGAAGGAACTCTTCTTTTGGTTTTGTTTTGCTTTTTTAGTTGGTCATAGAGCTTTGTTGTTCAGGGAGTTTTGTAATCTGCTGCACATCGTAGAGAAGGGCTTTTTATTCTGTTAGAATACTTTCCAGATGGACCCAATGTCTCTTTATTAATGCAGCTTTCCAAAAGCTGTTTCCATTTATTCTGGGGGCATCTGTTCTCTCTCTAGCCATTTCTCACCCCCTTCTCCAGCCTTCTGCCTTCACTGTGGTCCTTTGTGTTTGAGATACAAGAGAAGGTTTATAAAGTGTCCTTATTTTGTGGTGCCTCTGGGCCCTAAACCTGGAAGTATATTCTGGAAAACAAAGGACATGGGATGGCACAGGGTGGTCGATCACGATGGATGGTGGAGGGTACCTCAGATATTAATGTAGCTTGTGCTTTTTAGATAGGAATCACTGCCAAGTTGCAGTGAGCTCAGTTTGAAGGTCAAGAGCAGAAAGAGATAAGCAGTCCCCTTTTCTCTGGAGAGAACATTGTGAATTTTAGGGGGAAGGGGGACTGTGTGGGCATGTTACTGAACTCTAAGTAAGAGGAAGGAGGCTGACTTTGCAAAGTCCTGTTCCTGGACCCTGACATAAAGGCGGGCCTCCTGTCCCCAGAATCCCAGAATCCCAGGCAACACTTCAGAGCGACATCCACAGATCATGGGGTTGTCTGGGCTTCAGAAGGAGGCAGTGGGGAGATATACAAAACATTCATGCTAGTAGGGAAAAAAAAATAAAACATGAAACTTTGATGAGTGCAGCTTTTGCAGTTGGATTCATCACTGGTCATCTTCTTGGGTTGTCATCACCAAGTCTGGGGGCCCAGCTCTCTAGGCTTCTCAGACAGATGTTTCTGGACCCGTGGAATGTCTTAACAGTTGTCATCACCATCCTAATGGGAAATACTGGGAAACACAGGTTGTCATTTTTTAAATTGCATTAAAATAGACATAACATAAAATTTGCCATCTTAACCTCTGAGTGTGTAGGTAGTTCAGTAGATGGGAGCTCTGTACCCATTAGGCAACTCCTCCCACCCCTGCCCCTGGAAACCACCATTCTACTCTCTGTTCCTGAGTTCGACTACTCTAAGTTCCTCAGATAAGTGGAGTCATACAGTATCTGTCTTCTTGTGACTGCTTTATTTCACTTAGCATCATGCCCTCAAGGATCCCCCGTGTTGTAGCAGGTGTCGGAATTTCCTTCCTTTTGGAGACTAATATTCTATTACATGGCTAGACCACATTTTCTTTATCCATTCATCTGTAGATGGCCTTTGGGTTGCTTCCATCTCTGGCTGTTGTGAATCATGCTGCTGTGAATTAGATCTGCAGATATCCCTTTGAGACCCTGCTTTCAGTTTTTTTGTATGCATCCCCCAAAGGATATGGGGGGACCAGATGGTAATTCCGTTTTAAATTTTCTGATGAGCTGCCATCCCATTTACAGTCCCACCAACAGTGCGCGAAGGTTCTATTTTCTCTCCACCCTCGCCAGTACTTGTTATTTTCTCGTTTGTTTTTTCATAGCAGCCATGCTAGTGGGTGTAAGATGTTATCTCATAGTTTTGATTTGTATTTCCCTAACAGTGAGTGATGGTGAGCATCTTTTTAGATGCTTGTTGACCATTTGTATATCTTCTTTGGGGAAATGTTTGTTCAGGTCCCTTGTCCATTTTCTTAATGAGGTTATTTGGTTCTTGTTGTTGAGTTGTAGGAGTTCTTTATATATTATAGCTATCAGAGAACCATAGATTTTTAAAGTATTGTATGTGCGGGTTCTAAGGTCCACATCATCTGCTATGAGCCAGTTGCCTCCTGTCATGTACCCCCTTGGAAAAGACCATGAGTTTCAGTAATGTGATTTTTTTTTTCAACAATAGGGTTTTTATCTTGACTCTGAAATACTTCATGAAATTTCAGTCATTTTCACTTGACAAGAAGTTCAGTTTTTAAGAGCTGACAAGGGTGAAGGCAAGGAAGAGAAAGGGAAGAGAAGAAATAGCATGAGGTAGTGCTGTTTATTCCTTCCAAGATTTGTACTTTTTTTTTTTTTAAGATTTTATTTATTTTATTTGACAGAGAGAGAGATCACAAGTAGGCAGAGAAGCAGGCAGAGAGAAGGGGGAAGCAGGCTCCCTGCTGAGCAGAGAGCCCGATGCGGGGCTCGATCCCAGGACTCTGAGATCATGACCTGAGCCAAAGGCAGAGGCTTAACCCACTGAGCCACCCAGGCGCCCCCAAGATTTGTACTTTTTAGCTACACAATCTTCAGGAAAAAGGCTTCTCCTCAGTTCTGATGACTAAAACTAGACTTCATATGGGAATAAACACACTGTCTGAGGATTCCAGTAACCGTGTCTTCCTCTACCATCCTCCTTCCAAACCCACAGACTGGACGATACCTCAGATTAGAAGTTCATTACCATTTTCCTTCATGAATGTGTCAAACAAAATGTTTTATTTTTCTTCTGAGTACTGAGGACCCAGAGAGGACTTGGGCCATTGTGCTGGAAAAGGAGCAAGAGCAGTAAGACTATTCTGCTGTTTGTTTAGATTAGAGATTTTCTGGAAGGAAATGCTAGGGAAGATGTGAGGGACAGCCTGACTTAGTGCTGTGTGGTTCTTCTTTGCCTGGAGCTGCTGTCTTCTAAATAAAACCTCATTAATGCTCATGTGTACTCGGACACTTCCCAGGAAGCGATTGCCCTGTGTGTTTGATGGAACTTTCACTCTGCCTTTTTTTTTTTTTTTTAAGGTATTTATTTATTTATTTATTTGAGAGAGAGCCTGCACATTCGTGTAGAGGGGAAGAGCGTGGGGGGAGGAAGGGAGGAGGAGACCATCTCAAGCATATTCCACCCAAGTGCAGAGTGGCGGGGGAGCAGGGGGGCTCGATCTCATGACCCCAAGGTCATGACCTGAGCCGAAACCAAGAGTCAGTCACTCAACGGACTAGGCTACCCAGGCACCCCTCATTCTGCCCTTTCAATTTCCTTCCATTTTCTACATCAGTTAGAAGGTTGGTGCCGTTTCCCCCCAAAAAACCTCTTAGGGTCTTCTTCTCCACCCAGAAGGCATTTAGACAAGAAAATGACAAGAGTGGTTGCGTTTATTTGTTCGTTTATGAAAGGACAGAGAAGGCTTTCCCTCAAAAATAGTAAACTGGGAAAAGATGAGTCCTTGAACGGAACCTTATATGGGGCACACTTGAAGAGGCTTCCTGACTTCCGTGGCTATGCCAGTTCCACTCGGAGGAATTCCTCCATTACTAACACTGTAATTTCTCAATACTAATTAGAAGTTACTGCTTTGACAGTAACTAGCTAGATGCTTACCAGGGTCTGGTCTGTTTTGATACTTTCTGGTATGAATTAGGCTTCCTTTCTACTCTTGTTTGTGTCTGGATTTTAATAATATGTCATATTTTAAGCTCTCCCATTGTATTTTGTAATCCTAGTGTGGCTTAAAAGCAAAGAGGTTTTTTTTTTTTTTTGTAGTAGGATTCATGTTTGTACACACATGTGCATGAACACATACAATTAAGTATATATTTTAATAGGGTCAAAATTCTTTAGGGCATATATTTTCTCAACTTCAAGTCATTCATTAGATGATATCCCAGAACCTACAATTCTCTGGACTATGCAGCTAACTCTAGGCTAGGAGGTTCTGAGTGTATTATACCTATAGTTTCATTTGGACGGTTTGCTAATGAAATGCTACTCTTTCAGTAAATCGCTGATTTATTTCATGGGGATTTCTGTGATTCCCAGGCCACCTGTAAAAAGATTTGATCTTCCTCAAAGGCTTTTAAGACCTGTAGCAGGATCCTGCTGAGTCCTAAACACTGGGCGTGGGAGCAGCATAGGGCCACTCAGTCCCTTACCCGCTTGCTGTACAGAGGGCTGCGCGGGGCACTGTTCAAGGAGGGGAATCGTGTTCAAGTCCGCCTTCTCACTGCGATGTGGCTCCTTAGGAAAGTCCAGTTCCAGAAGTCGTTTCACTTAATGAACAATCTCGATGAACTGCCACCAGGGCTTCGCCTAAAACCTCTTCCAAAACCAACGTGTGTTCACTCTTTCTCTCCTTCTCTCTGCATTTCCTCTCCCTTCTGCTCTTCCCTCTTCTGCCAGTCCTCGCCCATTGCCCTGTGAGAGGTCAGGGCCGCCGCTCACCTGCATGGACGGTAGGCTGCCGCCTTCAGCCCTGTCTTTCAGCTTTTTGGTCTCTTCCCCCGAGCAGTCAAAACAGCGACAAATCAATGAACACAGCTCCCAGAATAAAAACGTTAGAGAGGTTTTTATACGGGAATAATAACTTGGGGAGAAAAAAAGAATGTTGTTCCAAGATAAATCCGACAAATCAGGAAGAGTCGATAGTTTAATTTTTAGAAACTTCTTTTAAGGATTCCTAAGGAGGTAGCAGTAGGGGAAAAAGAACTGAAAAGGCCAGAGGATAATTTTCTCTGAAAGATAAAAATGCTGAGTTATTCAAAAACTATTTTTTTCTTCTAATTTGGTGCCAGGAACATCTGGCCTTGGGAAGAGTTTAGGAAAAGAGGCTTTCTGATTCTGTTGTCATTTAAAACTTAAAGAGGTAGGTAAGTGTTTTTCTATATAGAAGGGACCTTCCAGAGTCCAGTCTTCTCCTTTTTAGATTTGGAAACTGAGGCTCAGAAATGTTAAGAGGTGATTTGTCTTTGTCAAAATAGCTAATTAGCAAGTGTAGTGAGCATAGACCAAGGCTCCTGACCCAGCACAGGTCATCAGCTGCAATGAGAGGCCCAAGGACTGGGAATCTGGATGTAGGAGTCCCTCTGAGGCAGCACCTGCAGGGGCCAGACTCATGCTAAGAGAGAGATGATCAAGGAACAAAGGGGTTTATGAAGTCTCCAAACTCCAGCTAAGTGACCTTTGTGTAATTCCTGGAAAACAGCACAGGAATACAGGTAGTATACAGATAAGTGTCATGTAGGTATTATAACGCAGGTAGTATTGGTAACTAAACACCTAATCCATCCTACCTGGAGAATGTTTCTGCGCAGTGAACTGTGACAATCCCTAGAGAACAAAAATCCAGAAAGGGAAACTTCCCAACAGTTGCCCAGGATTGGCCGGGAGGAGGGACCCTGAACCTTGTGGACATGAATAGGGATTGAGGGGGGCTGTCTGTTGTGAAGTGTGGATGAAAACCAGGGCTTATTGTGGCCCAAATTAAGGAGCCTTCAAGAGGCTTACCCATCCTTAGCCCTGATTCCAAGACCCACACACCACCTTCTGCACACTAAGTCAGCTTCCTGAGTACTGTTACTTCAGAAGAGTATATTCTGGGGAGGAGATGTGGCCACTGGAAAGAAATGATATTATTTATGAATTCTAGTGTGCCCAGCAGTCTCTTGTGAATTTATAATGTGGGTCTGTCATTTTGAGTCTAATCCCTCCGGCTCCCAGCTAGAAGGGCGGTTTTAGGACTTCTTTGACCAAGTGTCTGTGCTCAGAGTGTGGTGATCTCCCTCTGCCCTGTAATGCCACTCTTCAGGGTCATTCCTGGGCAAAAAGTAGCCTCTCCTCTGTGTCGCTCCTACCTCTTTGTCGCTCCCCCTAAAGGAGTGCTCCATAAACATAAAAAGAAGAAAATGGTGTATAATATGTGGGTTCTGTTGGACATTATGAGGCCCTTTTTGGATACTGGTGGTTTTATGGTGTTTGCGGGAGGTTTTTTTGGCCCTTTTTGTGGGGAGGGCATTTTCCCTGAATTCAGAAATATTATTGAGCACCTTCCCTGTGGATCTTTCATTCCAGTTGGGGATGTGGGCAACAACAATACACTTAATGAAACAGTATGTAATGTGGTAGACTATGAGGTTAGAAAGAACTGAGTTCTGTGGGAAAAGAAGTACAGCAGGGAGGGGGGAGCAGGAACGCAGTGGTGCGTGTGGATCTCGGTGGCGGTTAGGGTGGCTGTCATGGCGAAGGTGGTCCTCGAGTGAAGACTTGGCCGAGGTGAGAGAATTGGCCTTGCAGATAGATACCTGAGGCAGGAACATGTCTGGAGTATTCAAGGAATAACGGGGGCCTGTGTGATGAGGACAGAGTGAGGAGGAGACAAGGGGAGGGTGAGACTCCAGAAGGCTGTGTAGCCTTTATAGGGCGGAGCTTTGGGAGGACTTCAGCAGAGGAGAGGCGATGAGCTGGCTTTACACCCAGGCTCCTGTATTGAGGATAAACTGTAGGAGAGCAAGAATAGAAGGTGAGACCAGAGGGGAGGCTATTGCCGTCCCCCTGTGAGAGATGATGGCGCCTTGCACCGGGGTGGCAGCACAGGCTGTGGTGAGCAGTAATTAGAATCTGGTTATTTAGGAGGTCGAACCACAAGAGAACTATTAGATTGAACAATAATAAGCATTAGAGAGGAGCCAAGGAAGACTCCAAAGAAGCAAAGGAAGAATGGAAATGGCAGAGTTTCATTTGGGATTTGTTGGGTCTGAGCTGTCTGGTAGACAGACGTCACATGGAGCTGTTTAGTGGGCAGCTGGATATACATGTCTAAATGTAGGAGTTAGCCTCCTCGAAGAATTCGTCTTTCTTAATGGTCTCAATGGTTTCATAGTACTCCTGAATGCGTCTGTAGCTTCTAAAACTCCTACTGAAAATGCAGAATGGGACTCTGCCTAAGGGCTTATTTCTTGATTGATTTCTGGGACTGAAATCAGAGAATGTTCACGGGCGTAAACAAGACTGGAAGGGTCAAGATTTTTGTTTTAGGCCTTGCCTTTCACTGTTTAAGCCCCAGTGATCTTGTAATTATTTTAAAGGGAAAAAAGTTAGCAAAGTGGGCAAAGCGAAGTTAATGTTAATGCTCAATATCTAAACAAACCAAGTTTTTCTTTGCATATATGTCAAGGCAGTTGGAGAAAGTATTGTGGTTGTTTTCATCTGTTAATGTTTATGTGAATATTATCTTGATAATTGGAATTGCATTTATTGTAGTTGAGACAGATATTAGCTAGTTAGCCTGGGTGGCTCAGTCGGTTAGGTGTCTGACTTCAGCTCGGGTCATGATCTCAGGGTCCTGGGATCAAGCCCTGCATCGGGCTCTCTGCTCAGTGGGGAGTCTGCTTCCCCCTGTACTTCTGCCCCCCACCCCTGGCTTGTGCACTCGCTCTCTGTCCAAGAGCATCCAAGACCTCAGCTCAGGGCTCAGGAAGGGGAGTTAAGCTCTGTCCCCCTAGTATAGGCCATATGGAGTGCTGAAGGGTGACAGGGTCAGCTGCCACACCAGTAACCATCCATGGGGACCCTGAGGAGGACCAGCTCCCACCTCAGCAGTTGATATCCAGTTTGTTTGCACTGGTACAGCCACACTGGTTACTAAACTGTTGAGAAGCTTCAACACCAGTTGGTGAAGCATCACCGACCTCAGGCACCAAGTGCACTCCCAGACCCCTAAGACCTGTGCCCTAATTCAACAACTAAGGTTTCTAGCACAGCATGGAGTGCCCCAGGACTGGGAGACATTGTTCCGATTGGTTAATGACTGTGTCCTTTTTTTTTTTTTTTAAGATTTTATTTATTTATTTGAGAGAGAGAGACTGAGAGAGAGAGCACAAGAAGGGGAGCATCAGAGGGAGAAGCAGACTCTCCACTGAGCAGAGCCTGATGTGGGACTCGATCCCAGGACTCCAGGATCATGACCTGAGCCGAAGGCAGTAATGACTGTGTCTTAATGGTTATTAGATATTTTGACTATAACCCCTGTCCCACCCCCAATAAAATGGAACACTGAAGGCATTTCATTGAGTGGGTGATGCCAAATTTCATTTGGGGTCCAAGAGGGCAAAATTTAAGCCTATCCTTGTGTCCCATGGTCTCTGCATCTCTGATACGGGCCTGTTGATAGCATCCAGGCTATTTTTCACTATCTAGAAGGAAAATCCCTAAGTGGTTACAGATGGAAAGGTAGCAATAAGCAGAGGTCAAGAAAGTAGCCCTGGAAACATCATTTTTATTAATATTTTCAGAGGGTCCAAGTTTAAGAAGATTGAATTTTGCAGGAATACAGTATCTCCCTCTAGTCGCTTTCTGCTCCAGTCCCACCTATCATTAGAAAAATGGTTATCACTTCAAAACATGGCTTGTTTGTTCCCATAGATCAGTGGGTGACCACTTGCCCAGAGGAGGTGAAAGGTTCATTATAAGCCAAGCTCCACTAATCCTGATTTATTAGTGCCAAACACTTGCCTTTTTGCAGCTGTGGGAATGGTTTTTAAAGTCAATTTATTTCCCAGCTGGACTAACAGTACCTCATGGTTTAAAAACAAACAAACAAAAATGGAATCTTTTGTAAACACAGTAAATGCCCACACATGTTGGATTCCAGGGGTATGTGAGGAATCCTTGTGCCCATCTATAGAGCATCAAACTGATTTTTACATAGTACAAGATAGCCTGCATCCTTTAACATGGGAGTTTTTAACCTTAAGTCCATGAGTTGGATGGGGAAAATAACATCTTTATTTCCCCCAACCTCTAACCGAAATTTGCATTTCCTTCTTTTGCAAATGTCACCCACAAACTGCAATACTATTAGCAGCACTTGAGGCATCCTCACTGATAAAAGTCATAGATACTTTATGTCGTTAGGTGGTGGGCCGCTTCTAAGATGGCCCCCAGTGATCCCCAACCCCTGAAATTCACACTCGTATTTAAATCCCTCCCTTTAAATGTGGGCTAGTTTTAGTGATTCATTTATAGTGAACAAGATGCACCAGAGAGGACAAGGTGTCCCTTCTGAGATTTAGTTATAAAAAGGCTGCTGTCCATCTTGGGGGCTTTCTGGCACTCTCTTGTTTACACTGAAGGAAGCGAACTATGAGGTGCTGAGCTGTCATATAGAGAGGCCCACATGGCAAGGACCTGGTTATTGGCCTTTGACCAATAACCAGCAAGGAACCTTGTCTTGCCAACACATAAGTAAGCCTAGAAGCAGATTCTCCCCTAGTTGAACCTTCAGATGAGAACACAGCCCCAGCTGCCACCTTAATTGCAGTCTTGTGATAGACCTTGAACCAGATTCTCAGCTAAACTATGCCCAGATTTCTGACCCATGGAAACTGTGATATAATATGTCTATTGGTTGAAACTACTTAGCTCTGGGGTAATTTGTTGCGTAAGAATTGAAAACTTACACTAGGACTAGTAAATAATCCTAGAGATCTAATATACAGTACGGTGAATATAGACAACAAGAATGTATTGTAATCAGCAAACTTGCTAAGAGACTATAACTTAATTATTACATCTACTAAAAAGAAAGGGTGATTATGTAATGTGATAAAAGTACTAATTATTGCTATAATGGTAGTCATATTACAATCTATAAATTAGCATATTGTACATCTTAAATTTACACAGTTCTATGTCAAAAAGCATTCAATTCAAAAAAAAGAAATAACATATACGGTTTAATTTCAGATATCTCCAAATATTGTTTACCCTTATTATTGCTTCAAAATTATAGTAGTTATTAGACTGGCTACTAGATCTTACTGTTTAATTAATAAACAAGCTCATATATTAATTTATAATAAATCTCTTTTAGCCATATTAATGCCATGCATCCCAATCTAGCAGTTCTTATCTCTTAAAGTCATCAGACTTTTCAAATAGTTCAAAACTGAAAATTAACCAGTTAACAAGAAATACAACACCTCTCAGGAGGACCCCATGCTAGGCGTTATAGTTGTTTCTGCTTTGTGATATTGAGAGTCAAAAGCTCAAAACCCAAACTTATCAGCTCTATAACCTCTGGAAAATTTAAGTGAAGATAATAATGTCCTTATAGGCAGGGCTGATATTGAAAATATCTAACAGCTGGTGGGCACAAGTGTAACCAGTCAGAATAACAGCCAGCCCGAAAAGCCTTCCAGTGACCATCAGTCTGCTTGTAGGAGCACGGGGGTTCAATGGGTGGAGGCATGCGACCACCATGTGTCAGCCCCATCTGCTGCGCAGCCTTGCGCTCTCACTGCCTGTGATGCTGTCCTCCCCACTCTGCCCAGTAGACTGCTTTCAAGCACAGTCACAACTCATGTGTCTGCTACCCCGTGAAGTCCTCCGCGTCCATGGCTCTACCACCACCACCATACCTTGGGCGCCCCCTCCCCACCCAGTTACGTGCATTAGGATTTGTTCACAGGCCTTCCTGCCCACTTCCCCCCAGAATGAATCCCTCATCTCTCTTCTTGGTTCTCTTCCCCCTGCTACCCCAGCTCCTGGCCCAGTGCTCAGCCACAGTATATTCTCAGTGAATGCTGGCTGGACGGGAGAGTAACAACACAGAGTATTTTAATGGTTCCAGGAAGAAAATATCTATTCTAGATTGGAGCAGGGATCTTAAGAATAGAATGGTACTCACATGGGACTTTTTGCCTTAGTCTATAAAACAGTTTATTCTTACCTATGTCTTGAAGATAAAGCAGAATTTAGAACACTAATGGTTTCTTTTCCAAATATGTTCTTTTTTTTTTTAAGATTTTATTTATTTATTTATTTGACAGAGAGAGATCACAAGTAGGCAGAGAGAGAGAGAGAGAGAGAGGGAAGCAGGCTCCCTGCTGAACAGAGAGCCTGATGCGGGACTCGATCCCAGGACCCCGAGATCATGACCTGAGCCGAAGACAGTGGCTTAACCCACCGAGCCACCCAGGCGCCCCTCCAAATATGTTCTTATGCTATTTTTCCCTGTATTTTTTTCACTCTGATAACAGTGGTTTGTTGCTTCCATCAGGTTTTCAGCCCATTCTAAAGGAATGACTAATGGCTCAAGACAACTAGTTCTACTTCAGAATCGAATACATTACCCGGGTCACTTAACATCTCTGAGGTTTGGTTACCTTATTTATAAACTGAAACAGTTTGCTCAGTGATCTCTAAAGTACTTTCCATTTCTAAAATTCTGAAGTATTTTAAGGCTTCAAGGGCTTGAAGTTGGGGACTGTTGATCATAGGCTTGTTTTGCTCGTTTGTAAGTGGCCCATCTGAAATTTTACAGAGGAACACACAGTTTAAATACAGGCTCTGTTCTGACCCACTGAAGAAACCAAATAAGGTAAAGATTTTCTTTTTTAAATTTATGATGTATTTATTTATTTAAGAGAGGGAGAGAGAGAGAGCGTGAGCAGGAGGGATAAGAAGGAGAGAGAGAGAAACTCAAGCAGACTCCATGCTGAACACGGAGCTCGACGCAGGGCTCCGTCTCACGACCCTGAGATCATGACCTGAGCCAAAACCAAGAGTCAGGACTAAACTAAATGACTGCACCACCCAGATGCCCCAATAAAGACTTTCTAATACTAGAGGTGCCTGGGTGGCTCAGTCAGTTAAACATCTGCCTTTAGCTCAAGTCATGATCTCAGGGTGCTGGGATTGAGCTCCATGTTGGGCTCCCTGCTGAACAGAGAGCCTACTTCTCCCTCTCCTGCTGTCCCTGCTTGTGCTCTCTCTCTGTCAGATCAATGAATAAAATCTTTTAAAAAATAAAATAAAATAAAATAAAAAAGATTTTCTAAAGCTATAATATCCAGTGTTGGTGAGAGTATGGTGAAAGAGCATTCTTTCTTGATGCCAGGGGGATTGTAAGCCTTCCCCGTGGCCCATTTGCACTGTGTGTCAAGAGAGTTTAAATTGTTCAAACTCTGATCCAGTACTTCTTTTTCTATAATTTTTCTATTGCATAATCCTAGTTGAACATAAGGATTTGTGTATAAGGATATTGATATTAGCACATTTATAAAAGCAAAGTGAGGGATAACTACATGACCTGCAATAGGAGAATATTCAATAAGTTGTAGTGTAGGAAATCATGCAGTCATTAAAAACCATGTTTTCAAAGAGTATTTCGTGGCACAAAAGGAGCACCAAAACTGGTTTCAAAACTACATACATTATATTCCTAATTTAAAAACATTTTATATGTATCAAGAAGGAACTATTCCAAAAAGTTAACAATATATATTTCTACCTAGTAGGATTATAGATAATTTATTGCCTTTAGACTTGAGTTCACCATTTCCCAAAGTAAACTGGTACTATTGTAATACTGTCATAAAAGAATCATTTAAAACATATTTAAAGCCTGTCAGATGCAAAGTGGGGGCCGGTGCTGTAGGTTTGGAAAGATGCCAAGATGTGGCACCCGGTGTCTGTGAGTGCCATCTTGGGAGCGCTATAGACATAAATAACACCTGTGTGGCGGGAATAAGGATCCATGCCGTGAACAAGTTGCCAACACTGAAATACGGTGTAATGGAGGAAGAGGCCAAGGTTCATGTTTCTGAGATGCCTGCAGGCTTGGGGGAGCTCCGTAGTACCACCTGTGGACAGATAACTGGTCAGAGCTGTTTCTAGCCAGCGCAAACTTGACTTGCTGCCATCCCCTTAGGCTGACTTAGACGTGGAATCCTAGGATTCCACGAAGGAAGACCTTCGAGAAAGCCATCTTTACCGTGTCTATCATTATTTGGGTAATTTTTAAAATTTGATTTCTAGGCATTATTTTAACAATGAGCTGAGGATACAATCAATATATTGTTATACAGAAATAGGACACAATGTGTACAAAGATAGCACAATATATATATCAGGCATAAGGTCATGGAAGTATGACCTTCCAGTATAAATACTGACATGGTGCTCTGTGCAGGCCCAGTCTTTCTCTACGAAGTATAAGGCTCCTGAGAGCTGGAGAAGGGCTTACTCTTTCGCTTCCAAAGCTCGTACTGGTTCCTGGCACAGAGTAAGCATTACATAGTTCTTGAATTAATAAATACATACCTAAGTTACTAAGATTCATAATGAGTAGAGCCAAGAAAAACGCTAATTGTGAGACAGCAGGGGAGCAAGAAACAGAGCCCCCTGTCGGGCCTTCTTAATAGGGGGTCTTTATTGTAAGGATGGGCAGTAAAGAACATAGGAAACCCAGGATTACCCCACAGGGAGTTGCATGCTGGTTAGAAGCCTGGGCTCTGGAGCCAAGCCATTGGAGTTCCAGTTGTGTCTCTGCCACTTAACGAGCTGTGTACCCTTGGTCAAGTTACTTAACTTCTCTGTGCTTCAGTGCTGCCATCATCATCATCATCTTCTTCTTCTTCTTCATTATCATCATCATCTACTTAATAGAGTTATTGTGAAAATTGAATGAATTAATACTTGTAAAAGTGCCTTAAACGATCCTTAGCATGTAGTAAGTGCGTAATAAATGTTAGCTATTCTTGCTGTTACGGTTAGCATTGCTATTGTTAGAACATTGAACACTGCAGTGCAGTTTAGGTACCTGGAAAGCCATGATGTGCCCTCGGGCCCAGGAGATGGATCATCTCCTCTCTTATGTCCACCGATTAAATGCCCAGCTCTTCCTGTCTCCTCTCATGTCTCTGGTGTGCCTGACTGACCATCTGGCCCCATGATTCTCAGTTCATACATCTGAAACGAGGAGGAGCCCGACTGGTTTGTCTGAGCCGAGTCTGGTGTGCACGGCCAGCCCAGTGTGCTCTCCAGCAGGAACGCTAGCCTCTTTCGGGCCAGGGGCCTGCCCTTGTCCAGTCGGCCTTGGCTGGGGTGGGCTCAGCTGCAGCTGATCTCAGAAGGGAAATGTAGGCACAAAGGAGGCTCTTGTGATCATGGAATTTTAAATCATTCTTCAAAGAGGACTCAGAGACCAAAGAAAGGGTAAAAAAGCAAAATGAAAACAAAAGCAGTGTAACCCTTTTGGAGAGACAAGGTGATGACTTTTGGCATTTTCCTCCTGGCGTACTGATTCGTTTTTCGAAGGGCCATTCGTTACCGTTCAAGCCACAGAAGACACCATGTGACTAAGCGCTGTGAAAATGAGGAAACCTCAGAGGCCTTCATGGAAACCTCTGCCTTTCTAGGCCGTGACCTTTCCCTCTCTGTGGCACCTCGTGTGACAGCTTGTCTGCTTGGTGGTGTCTTATCCAAGCCTTTCTGTGCCGTGGACCAGCCCACCTAAGGTGGTGTATAAACGCCACGTAGAAATGCTGATGGGCCTTCTGATCATTTTCTGTAGCTGAATGATCCCTGTGGGAAAGCTCTTATGGAGGACATCGCTGTCACCTGGTGCATGTTCTGAGAGACCAGATTTCTTTCACGGGCCACTGCCATGGATCTGCATCTCTTTACGCCTGCCTGTGTCCCCAAGGTGATGAGAACAGCAACCTTTCCCTTCCTGGAGCAGTAACAATAGCTAACGTTTATTGTGCCGTTACTAGGTGCTAAGGATCATTCTAGGCATTTTTACTTTCACTTTAAGACCCACCCTAGCGCTTGAGTTGAGTCATGTCTGGTAGAAATGGCTGTTTGCTCCAATGCCTGTATCGCTCTGTGTGAAGCACTTAGCAGGAAACAGGTAGATGAACCCCAGGGTGGTGGGGAGGGTCAGTGCTCACAGATTGCATAAGATCCTTGTCCTTACTGGGCCATCTCTTGTTTCTAGATGCCTGTGATTTGGTATTTCTTTGGGCCAGAAAATAATACTGGAAACATGGAACAGAATGCATCTATCCCTTATTACCCAATGTGTTTTTTCCAGAGCAGCCCAAAAGGTTATGTTGGGTTTTATGAGCTGCAGAGGACTGCTGATGGGGGCATCCCCTAAAAAGACAAATGGCAAAAACGGAGGACTTGGAGCTGCCTTCTGAGCAGGGACAAAATCTCTGTTTCCCATGCCCAGCCTGAATATGACGGCCAACACTTGAAGAAGGAAAAGCATCATTTAAAATATTGTAATTGTCACCACATGTGATCTGGGTACTAATGTTTTGAACTAAAAAATCTCAGGGCCCAGTTGAAGGTCAACAACACACACTTCTGATGTTAAAGACCAGCACCCTTTCCTGCCTTTCCCCTCGCAAAAATGAAAATAAAATAAAATAGGTAGATGTTCTGCTGGGAGGTGGATTTCTTCGAGTGATCAAAAACCAAAGAGGGGTTTGGGGCTTCCTAACCCAGTTAGCAATAAAGACATCCAAATAACCATACAAAACAGGACTGAAAAAACAATTTAAGACTCCTGCTGACACATCTAGTGCTTTTCTCAACTAAAGTTTTTTGAAAATAAAATAAGGATTTTTTTTAAGATCTAGGGAGCAATCATCACCTATTCTCTTAGAAAAGCAGCTGCTTTTATAGAAAACTCCAAACGGTTTTTGAGACCAAACACAATGTGATCTTTGGTGTTGATGTGTCCACTTAACTTGGAGAATATTTTTCAGTGCCCAGAAGTTGCAAATTCATTATTGGTCATTTTGAAGATTGTAGATGAATTTCAGCCCAAGATGAACGTAGGAAAACAACTGTTTTTCAATGTCCTTCTCCTCTCTTAGTTCTGTAAAGACAATATTGTGGAAAGAAGAGCCATGGAAAGACTTCAGTGATGGAGAGACCATGTGTTAGAGGCTCAGAATTAGCTTCTGATCTACCAGTGGCTTCGGGAAGGGACATTAGACTTGTCATTCCAGCCAAGATCCAGGGGCCCCTCTGTCTCATGGAGAGAGCAGTGCGAAGTCCTTTTATATACACATCATTCTGTGTCTGAAGTGTTGTGGGGTGGGGTATCTTCTGTAATTCCATCCTGATCCCAGGATGGATAACCCTGCCCTTTCTTCCCCTTTGGCACAAAACCAAATCACTAGATAATCACCAGCCTTCAGTTTTCCGGCATGTGTGTGTAGCTATGGCCAAGGTAAACTGGTCTCTTGGGTTTATCTTGAGTTGAAATTAGCTGAGCTGTTTGTTTCCTCTGAGCCATATACAGATGCTTTTTGAACTATCTTTGTGTTTGAGGGATTTTTTTTTTTCATGGTATCAGCACACCACTTCCTCCAAGTCATTACTTTGAAATAGTTTTGCAGAGGGAAATATTCCTGCTGGCCACCAGCCTAAGCAAACAAAGCAATGATTGTGGGGATGGCGGCAAAACTTTACTAGCGTGTTTCATGTTTGTGCATGACTTCATGAAGTGACTTCTCATCTGCTAAGTTCGGCAGAGATGGTGGGTTGGCATTTGAGCTTACTAGTAGGAAACTGCTTTGTCTGTATCAGCTACTGGTTCCCCCGTGTGAATGATTCTCAATGTTTAGGCTTAAAGAATGTCCTCAGATGACCCTTTGCCTGCTCTCTCTTTCTGAGAATTCCATGGAACTCTTCTGAATGTGGATTTCTACTTAATCTTGGACACTTCCAGATTCTCTCGTTCTGACAAATTTTGGAAAACGCAAGTTTGTGTAAAGCCATTCTTAACCTTCCTTTTATTAGACTTTAAATATTTTATTTATTTAAATTTATTAAATATTTATTAGACTATAAATATTTTATTTATTAGACTTTAAATATTTTTATTAATGAATGACCTTTGAATGTTGATATACAAACATATACAGTGCTTACACTAACAAGTTTTATAAATATTATTCCCTTTTTCATAAATTCATATATTTCTTTTATCATGAAGTTAGTAATATGCTATAGTATCTCAAAAGTGAGTCCTAAACCTTTAAGTACTTTTGTATTTATGTTAAAGAAAATGTAAATAGAGAATTAAAATATATAGCCTTACTAAGCTTAAGTGATTTTTATATTCCTATGTTTATTGCTTTAAAAAACTGGTTTGACTTTTATTAAATGCTGATTTTATTTTAAAAGTATACTTGCTTTTGGGGGCGCCTGGGTGGCTCAGCGGGTTAAAGCCTCTGCCTTCGGCTCAGGTCATGATCCCAGGGTCCTGGGATCAAGCCCCATGTCGGGCTCTCTGCTCAGCAGGGAGCCTGCTTCCTCCTCTCTCTCTCTCTCTGCCTGCTTCTCTGCCTACTTGTGATTTCTGACTGTCAAGTAAATAAATAAAAAAATCTTAAAAAAAAAAAAGTATACTTGCTTTTTAGGGAGTAGGAGGAGGAGTTACACTCAAGGAAGATAACCTCTGAGTTGACCTAGTCTTTCATGGATTTTTTTTTTTAATTTATTTATTTGAGGGGCACCTGGGTGGCTCAGTCGTTAGGCATCTGCCTTCGGCTCAAATCATGATCCAGCGTGCTGGGATCGAGCCCTGCATAGGGCTCCCTGCTCAGCAGGAAGCCTGTTTCTCCCTCTCCCACTCTTCCTGCTTGTGTTCTCTCTCTTGCTGTCTGTCTGTCTCTCTCTCTCTGTGTCAAATAAACAAATAAATAAAAGATTTATTTATTTGAAAGAGAGCATGTGAGGGCAAGTGGGGGTGGGGGCGGAATTGGGTGAAGGGGCAGAGGGAGAGAGAATCCTCAAGCAGACTTCCCACTGAGCTCAGAGCCCCACGGGCTTGATCTCAAGACCCATGAGATCATGACCTGAGCTGAAATCAAAAGTCAGAAGCTTAACCTCCTGAGCCATCTGGGCACACCCCCTTTTTTTCATGGACTTTATTTTTGTAAAAGACCAAATTCTAGCAACGCGGTAATGAGGACCAGTCACTTCCCTGAGTTAATATAGTATACAACGACTTTGAGCATTCTAGAATAGAGTCATATTATAATTTAAAAAAAATTTTTAAAAAGCTGCATGTTAATTTTTCACTTTGTTTCAAGATTTTAAGTAATCTCGACATTCAAACCTACAACCCTGAGATCAAGAATTGTGCATTCCACCAACTGAGCCAGCCAGGCACCCCTTAAAAGCGGCATTTTAGAAAGTGGTGATAACACATGTCACAGATGGTAATCTCCAGTGCATCCAGGGTACCATGTGTGTTGCTCTTGTTCTCCATTGCTTAAACTTTTCTAGGTAGCTTCTGTCTCTAAAGATTTTGAGATACTTCATTTTTTTTTTATCTGCCAGCATTTTTAGAGACTCTCATCTATATTTTCAAGATATGAGGTGGGGAGAAAGCAGAAGACAAAAACCTTATCTCTACATTTGTGCAGTCAGAGACTGAAGAGAATTCAGCAGACACCACTAGTGGAGAGTTTTACAAATGTGCCCCCAACAGAGCATTTTGTACCAGGTAGTCTTGGATGAATAGAAAGTTCTATGTACAGAAGCCTTTGTTTTTTGTGTATGTGTGGCTTTTTTTTTTTTTTTAAGATTTTATTTATGTGAGAGAGAAAATGAGAGAGAAAGAGAGCATTAGAGGGGGAATGGTCAGAGAGAGAAGCAGACTCCCCGCCGAGCAGGGAGCCCAACGCAGGACTCGTTGCTGGGACTCCAGGATCATGACCTGAGCTGAAGGCAGTCGCCCAACCAAATGAGCCACCCAGGCCCCCAAGAAGCCTTTGTATTTTGTAAAAATGAACTTTCCTGTTGGTCATCTTCATACTGGTTTCCCATGAATTCCCTGCCAATGAGTGTTGGATACTCAGAGTGTTTTCTGTGTGGTATTCCATTTTGCTGAATCCTTGACTCTTGGCACAACCACCTTTCACATCCGAGTGCCATCATCTTGTGGTGACTGAACTTGGGCATAATGATAGGAATCGTGGTTTTATTTTCTCACTTGCTCGGATCTTGCCTCAAAGCCTGTTTTCTCTTGGTTCGTTACATGCCACCTCTGAAAACATTCACAGACAAATATTGTTCTCTTTGCTCCTTAACCACTAGAATAAAGCAGCCATGAAAATAAGCTCTGCCTTCCATTCCCTGGTTGAGGGAGACCACCCCGAAGGGCTTTGGGGCATTGTCTTAGTGCCCTGAAGAAAAGTCCTGCCCTCTGCAGTGAAGGATTTTGAGATCAGTGGCCTCCCACCCTCCTGCCGGGATGGTTGGCAGTGAGCCAACAAGCTTCTCCAGGTGAATAAAAACAAACCAGTGAGCATAAAATCTATTTACTAATTTCCAGTTCTCCTTAACTTTTAGGAGAAACTTTTTAGGAAATTTCTGGGGTATTTTTTCTGAATTTGTGTTCATTGAATCTGGTGATATTTGGAATTGCACAAAATGCACAGGTACTCGTGAGTCTGAATTGGACCAGTACAGATCAAGTGGACCAATGGCAGCTTTTTGAAATTGTCCTAAGTAGATTTGAAAATGAGTTGTACAATGGTATAAAATAGACTCTGAAATTACTAGTATTCAGTTCTTTTCCGTTGTCAAACAGTAAATTCTTCATTCTCACATTGCATTGAATTATCCTTCTATAAACAAAAAGAACCACTTTACCAGCTGTTTCCTCCTTTACCAAGTAGCACTAACAGAGGACAAGATTACCTCACTTAGTGATAGTAACGATAGCTGACACTGTTGAATGTTTCGTATGCTCTAGGCACGTTTACCCCAGAGTGGCTGCCTTTCTACTTAGATGCATCAGCCATCTTGAGTTCAGGAGAGGGAACTCCAGGAAGTGAGGAAGAGCCCTTGACTTGGGAAGACCCAGTGGGAAGGAGGCCAGAGGAGGTCATGTCAGCCCAGGCCCTCAGGTGAATCATCAAATAGAGAATGAGAGTTACTTTGAATGACCCATGCTCAGAAGTGATTTTTATCACCAAGTTTTTAATCATTAAAAAAGAAAATTCTAAATTAGATTTTATTTCTTCCAAAATATTTGCTTAATAGCTAGTGAAGACAGAGAAGATAATGGAAGCTTGGAGACTCATTGGATCAGCCGACATTACTCCTTAGTTCCTGGGAACTTTAGTCTTGTGAAAGGTGGGATGAGGTGACTCAGGGTCCTGATGACTGTTTTCCGTACTCAGACTTCAGAGGTTCACACATGGATGCACGTGGGTAATAACAATCAGGGTGTTCCTACTTCTGTGTTTGAGACGGGAAGAACTATGGTAAGATGGGCCCAGACGTCCCGCACCCTCCTTCTGCCATGGGATGGAGACCTTTCTTAAAATGGTAAAATTCTCACAAGCTGTGCAAAATTAGCCACAGTTGCCTGCTCGGAGAATTCTTTTGTAAGCGTGTATGTGCCAGGCCCTCCTTGATTTATGAAATTTGCTTTATCAATGCCCAGAAATAATCACTGCTTGTACACTCAGTCCCCCAATGATCAGGACTTTTTATTTTGTCTATGAAAAGTCTTGGAGATTTGAGTAATCTTTAGTTTCAGAAGTGGAAGAAATAAAGAAGAGACTAAAACATTGTGATCAAAAAGAATCCAGGTAATAGTCAATCAATGGAGAAAGGTATACTAATAACGGAGAGGACAATAAATATATGAAACACTGCCAGCCTCACTAATAATGAAAGAAATGAAAATCAACATTTTCATCTATCAGATTGGCAAAGATTTTGAAAAGTGATAATAATAGCACATGTTGAAAAGAAATGAGGTGGGTACTAATGAGAGAAGAAATCCCACCACTTTGAGGAAACAGTTTAATAATAAGTATCAAAATTGTGAGAAGAATAAACTTCATACCTTCTATTCTAGTAATTGCACTCTAATACAAGTGTCCTGAAGAAATAATCTGAAATGACCACAAATCTTTAGACACAAGTCCATTAACATGACAGGATTGTAATAATGAAATTGGAGGCAGTTTAAATGTTTAACAATGAAAAATGGTTACATGGGTCACAGACCACACATAAAATAAGACATTCAACTATTAAAATTGCATTCGGAGAAGATTTAATAATATGAGGGAATGTTAAAAAAAAAAAAAAAAGGAAAGAAATCTACATATATCCCATTTTAGATACCTACACAGTGAAGAAGGAAAGACTGGAAGGAAATTCCAAAATGTTAACTGGTTTTCTCTGAGTACTAATGGGTCATTTAAAAAACTATTTATATGTTCTAAACACTTCCATGTATGACTTTTTAATAAGGAAAAAGATATATCGAAGTGAAAGAAGGAAACTGTAAACAGTAGAAGAACCTTAAGGATGTTATCCCCAGACCACGGGACTCTGCTATAGTCTCTCCCTCCAGCCCAGTGTATTCTTTATCTCAATACAAAGTCCACCAACTCAATGTCATTTGGGTTAACAACTACTCTTTCTTTCAAAACAACCCGATTTCCTCCTTCTGTGTGGGTGACATCATCTTATCCTGGGAAAGGGAATTATGGCCTTGGGACAGGAGCTGCTCAGGGTCCTGAGTGGGGTCATGGGAAATCCCAGGGCCACCTAGGGGAAGGGACTAGAGCTGAGGCTGGAGCACCCCAGAGTAATGATCCCCCCTTCCCCACCCCCACCTCTGAGTCCTTTCCTTTGAAGACTTGGGACTGAAGGTACAGTTTAGTCACATTATGAATTAAATAGACTCTTATGGGCTAGCCTGGCAGCATACTGTCAAGTATGTTTGTATGGAAATGGTTCTCCAATCGGAATGCCACCCCCCCCCGGCTCCGCCCCCCGCCCCACAAGGACTCTGGAGCACTGGAGTCAGCTTGAACTAGCCCTTCTTCCCTTGGTGATCTTTGTGAGGCTGCTGTTTGAGATGAGCTGGGCCAAAATGGACAGCCACGCTGCGCAATACAGAGCCTAAATTCATTTTCCTTTCATTGTATCAACTCAGATACTAGTGTAAACTCCACGAGGTGGAGAGCTTTGTTTGTCTTTGTTGAATGACAGCTGTGCATAGGAGCCCGAGCGTGGCCCTGCTCCCTAGTTAGCCACGGAGTCAGAGACACACAGCGTAAGCCGATAAAAAGATCATAGAAAATATTTTTATTTCTGGAAAGCAATTCACTGCTTTGTGTTTTTCTTTTTGGCTGGAGCAGACTGGCTAAGAGGTTGAGTGGGGCCAGGTAGAGGGTAGGCAAGGCAGCAATGGCAGAGGGTCAAGTTGGAGAAGCTCATCTGGAGGAGGATAGCAGTGGAGGGTCAGTGCTCAGGGCGGCAGGGGCTGTGTGCCTAGGTGGAGGTTATGCTATCACCTTATTCTTGACCTTAGCCACAGTCCCCAGACAACTATTTATTTGCCTCATCTAGGACACAGCTGTCTTCCAAAAGCCAAGAATAACACCTGGCCTACGCTCTTTTTAACTGTTTAGTTTTATTCTTTTTTTTTATTTTTATTTTTTAAGATTTTATTTATTCATTTGAGAGAGAGCATGAGAGCTGAGAAGGTCAGAGGGAGAATTAGACTCCCCATGACCCGATGCGGTGCTCGATCCCGGGACTCCGAGATCATGACCTGAGCTGAAGGCAGTCGCTTAACCAACTGAGCCAACCAGGTGCCCTGTTTTTTTTTGTTTGTTTGTTTTTGTTTTTAAATGGTGGTCGCGGTGAGGAGGGGAGAGGCCATTGAGTTTTGTTTGTTGTTATTGTTGTTGTTTAACTCTGTCCATTTATCTTCCTGAGTGTCCTACAAACATAAACCATGTGTGGTTTTTATACCTCAAATCTTTGTGGCTTGGTATTCCCAAACCAGTCAGTATTTATTTATTTTATTATTAAAGAATAATTGACTTGCATTATTGTATTAGTTTCAGGTGCACAAGTCAATATTTTAATGTAGTCATGGAGTTGCTTTTTATGTAAGCCACTCACTCATCGTACTGTTAGAATGGTTCTGAAACAGAATAAAATTGTCCAAGGCTGAATTAAGCAGCTTCCAAGAAGCAGGGGAAGGAGTCAGTCAGTCAGCAGTGAGCAAAGAGGACAAAACCAAAACCCAAACACGCACACACACACCCACACACACCCTTGTGTTTGTGGCCTTTCCTGGGATCCTATTGGCCCTGCACCCATATTTGGAGTTGAGGAAACTACAGACATGTACTTGATCCAGTAGGAATCACTTGCCGTTGTCTTTCCTGCGTCCTGGTAGGGTAGCCATCCCATCAGACAACCTGGAAATGTTTTTCCAACAGTCTGTATTCCCAGGCATTTGGAGAATCCAGAGCAGCCAAATGGGAGGCAGAAAGTTCTTGGAGTAGCAGAGTCCTCTGGGAATCTCGGGTCATTGAAGTAGAATAAATTGTTTCTGCCAAGCTGCTGAGAGAAGCAGGGTCTGCTAAGAAACAGGAGAAAGAAGCACCACGAATCTGTGACCTGTTTGGAAAGAAAGTACAAAATTCCCTCCCAGGATTGTAGGTGAGCAGCTGTGGTCCCTAGGGCTCTGTTCTCCCCTTCCCCGGCTAGATGAGCGGAGCCATTCTGCTCTGGCTCATCTAGCCGGGGAAGGCAATGGCTCTCAGCCTCATCCGACCCTGTACCCACTCTTTTCCTGTGCGCACTTCACAAACTTCAATGAAACTCCATCAGTGAAATAATCTGACTTTATAAATAATTTCCCCCCAAATTGATACAATCTTTATCTGTAATAAAAAAAAAAAATACGGGGTGCCTGGGTGGCTCAGTGGGTTAAGGCCTCTGCCTTCAGCTCAGGTCATGGTGTCAGGGTCCCGGGATGGAGCCCTGCATCAGGCTCTCTGCTCAGCAGGGAACCTGCTTCCCCCTCTCCCTCTGCCTGCCTCTCTGCCAACTTGTGCTCTCTCTGTGTGTGTCAAATTAAAACATTAAAAAAGAAAAAAAGAAATAGGGCACTCGGGTGGCTCAGTTAGTTAAGCATGACTCCTGATTTTGGCTCAGGTCATGATCGCAGGGTCATGGGATTGAGTTCAGGCTCCCTGCGGGGCATGGAGCCTGCTTGAGATTTTTTCCCTCTCCCTTGCCCTCTGCCTCTCCCCTCCAAGAAAAAGAGAGAGAAACAAAAGGAACATAATTTATTATAAAATAACTTCAATTTGTAAGTGATCAGCTACAACTCATTAGCAAACAGAACAAAGTAATTGGCTGAGTAGTTGCTTCTCCACCTGTAACCACTGTGAACAGGCAGGTGCAGGTTCACCGTAAGTGGGGTGAGAGGGAACTACATACCTGGAGTGGAATGTCTTTGGGCAAATGACCTTCCAGAATCGGGAGAGCAACTGTTAGTAAAAATCTTAGCAAAACATAGTATTTCATTTATATGACAGTTGCATTACTGGAAAATTCAGGGGCTCATACAACAGTGCAATAATTACTTTGAGTTTATATTTAAAATGGAGCCAAGGTCTAATATCAGATAACTACCAACGGTTTTTTTCCTACATCAATCTCTAACAGGACCTTTGAACATCATGTGGGACAGTTTTTTACTGAGTGGGCCGATCTGGTACACTGCAGGTCGTCTAGCATCTCCGGTCTCCAGGTCTGAATGCTAGGAGGGCCCTCAACTGTTGTGACACCCACAAATGCCTCCATTTCCTGTCCACATGCAGAGTGGTTGGGCCTGCCTCTTCCAGGTAGCAGCTGCACCAGCCAGGCCTGGCTTCCGTGCAGTCAGGGGTCCCAGGGGAAGTCTTGGGTCACTGAGCCCTTCCTGCAGCATTCAGGTGGGTGATGTCAGGCCCAAAGGTGCAGAGCTGTATAAACTCTTGTTTCCTGAGTACTCCGTGGAAGGACTCTCCTGTCCCTATGGTTTCTATCCTCCAGTGAGAGACACCAGGTAACTGTATAGAGAAGTCTGAATGAGGAACAGTATCGCTACTGTCCCCACCCCAGAAATAATTGCCAATGCCCCATCCTGGGCTTTGTACCTAATGATTAGCAACGGAAAGGTACACACAACTATCCCTATGCCAGCACTTTCTCCCTATGTGTGTGCACAAATGGATACATGTGAAAATGGGGCTTTCCACCAGTTTTCCCCTTGAGCTGAAAGAAACTTCTTTCTGTTCTTCACATGGGTTTTCCCCTGGGGGCAACTTGTATTGGATGTTGGTGAGCAACTGGGAAATTTCTGCATTTTACTTAAATTACCGAAGATAAAACAGTGCTTTCAAAGTAAACATGAAAGGTCTTTCCACACATAATCAGCCTTTGTCTCTGGAAGACACAAGGTTAGTGACGTTTCGACATCAGCACTTGTTGTTGTTTGGTGTTTGCAAACTGTGTGGACAAACAGGGCTCTCCACTGTGTGCTCAGAAACCAGAGTACTGGACGGCCGGCCCTCGGGGATTAAAACACAGACTGGTTGACTGTGAAGTTGTGAACCCATTATGGGACTGTCCTTTCCCGGGGTCTCCTTCTTCCCACTCTGGATGTGGGCCTCCTTTTCTCTTTACAAGCGAGTTGCCTCATCATTTCCTAACTTAAGCAAGGCCCTGTCGCATCCCCGACGCTGGCAAAGAACCCTGCTTGAGAAGGAGTTTTTACGTGTGTTGGCAGGTCCCCACGTTGTCACTCTGTATGGCTGTCCTGTGTCAACAACTGTCAGGAGAAGTAAGACCTTCCTGGGTCCTGTTGGGGGAAGAAATCCAGCATGTACCTCCTTCACTCTAGCACCCCCCCCGCCCCAGAGCCAAGCGTGTGGCAGCCTACTCCCAACCTCAGGTTAAATTTAGAATGAAACTCAACTTGGAGTTAGAAGCTTTTAAAATCCATTTACACCCATTTCTCAAGCCCAGGTGAAAACGTCAGACGCTGGTCTAAAGCAGCTGGGGGACAGAGTGAATAAGGCAATCTATGCCCTCATGGGGCTCCTCCCATAAAGCATGCGCAGACAGGGCTCCTTCTATGGAGCATGCGCAGATAGAGCTCCTCTCGTAGAGCATGCGCAGACAGCGTGGAATGCGAATGAGTGCGAGGAGGGAGCCACGAAACCAGGAGAAAGCAGTCCTCACAAACACGCCAGGACAAAGGGAGGGGCAGGGGGTGAGGAGAAGCGGTGCGGGAAGTAGATCAGAGGGAGACTGTCCGATCCCACTGGACCTTGCTAGTCCCAGCAAGGACTTTAGATTTTACTTGGTGAACACTGGAAAGCCACCGAGGCTTTTGAGTTTGTGAATCTCTTCTGAGCCCCCAGTTTGAAGGTATTCTATACTGTTTACCTTGGCTGAGGATTCAAGTCCTGTGCTACGATTGTCCGCATTATGACTCTAGGAAAGAGAAGCCAATTTGGGTCTTTAATTCTACTGGCCCCAGACCCAAAACTACCTAGCCAATGCCCCATTTTAAGAGATGGCTCCAAGCAGGACAAACTCTTCTTAGCCCTGAAGCTGTAGCCCAGAGACCTCCCCAGGACTGCCTGCTGTTCTGTGTGAAGTGTCATCGGTGTATCCTGCCAGGAGAGAGGATGAGTAAGGCGGGGCTCCATCCCCCCAGGGCCGCGCCATCCAGAGTTGTGTTGTCCGGTATGGTAGTGACTCTTGGGCACTAAAGATGTTTCCATGAGTAAAATGCATACTTATTTTTGAAGACTCAGTGTGAAGAAAAGAATGCAAAGTGCCTACTGAATACCCTATTGGGAGGACATGTTGTAATATTTTTGAAAAAGAGTGTTAAATAAAACATAGTACTATAATTTCACTTTTTAAACTCTTTCTAATGTAGCTAGTAGCAACCAAGAACTGTACTTAAGCTCCTATATAGTTTGACACCCAGCATATAACGGTAGACTCAGAATGTTAGAGGAATTTTGTGATTAAACTCCCATTCCTAGAAGAGAATGAGATATCAGTCGCCAGTAGTCTCTAGCATATCTTATAACCCACTGGTTGGGTCTTTGAAGGGACAATGGGGTATCAGGCTTCTCTTGTATTCCAAACGTATTTCCTGATGTGGTTCTTGCGTTTTTGACCCCACTTTATCTGATGTTATTGTAGCATAGAAATTTTGACTTTTCCAAACCACAGGTTTCCAGATTATTTGACTCTCAGCATCTTGGTTGCAGATCACAGGCAAAAAAGACCTCTAATAGAAAGCTGTATTTTTTTTTTTCTCTGTGTGTGCTTCCAGTCACTTTCAATCTAAATTATCTCTTTTCTGTAGTTCTTACCGAAGACCACAAGAACTGGCCAACACATGCCAACATTCTAAATGTTCCCTCCAAATCCTTTAATGGTGCACCATCTATAGGCTCATGGACTTAAGAGGCCAAGGATTCAATAGGTGGTAGCATAAGCATCAGTGTGGGCACCACATAACAAGGTTGCCAGTGCCCTAGCCCAGGAGAGCCTGCACTAGCCTTCACTTGACTTAAATCAGTCACTTGCACATTTTAGGGTTAGTCACTTTCAACACTCACTTCTGGTACCAACTTCTATGTCACAAGGGTGTTTGTATTGCCAATGATAGAAAACCTGATTATACCAGCTCAAACAAAATAGAGAATTTGTTTGTTAATGTAAATTAAAAGTCCACAAATAGGGCTAGCCTCAGGTATAGAGGGATTCAGCCAACGAGGCCTGTAGCTGGTTTTTCTCCATCACCACCCCTCCCCACCAATTCCCTACTTTGTTGGTTTCAGTTTCAGACTCCATGTGGTCGAAGGATGAGTGTGGCCATTTCAGCACCCATATCCTCACAGATCCCATACCAGCCCATCTGGCAGAAATGTCCTTGCCTCAGGCCACAAGTTCCCTTGGTTCTAATGAGTTCACAGGCCATAGCTCAAAAAGTCTGTGGGGCCCCATGAATGCAAGACTCTGATTAGCCGGCCCTGAATCACATGCTCCTTCTGTACTGGCAGTGGGAACACGAGCCTCTGGACCCACAGGTCTGAGAGTTAGGGAGAAATGGGTCTCTAAACTGCAAATAACCACAGAAAGACGTCTGCCTCTGACTCAGTATGTCACATTTAATAAGAGGCCAGAGCTTGTCCAAAATGGCTGTCCAAAAATGACCCCACATTTGGGTTGGAAGATGATGCCCTTTTCTCCTATAAGTAGGCTGAATAAATGCCGAGCTGCCAAAACAAATGGAAATAAATTGCCAGTTTTTCCCCAAGTAAGATTATACCAACTTGTACTAACAAGTCATTGAATAGAACAAATTTGTTTTCAATTTCTCTGTGTTGCTGAGATGATGCTGATGATGTTGATGATGATTGATGAAGAGAGAAAGAAAGAGAGAGGGAGCGTGCAAGCAAAGGGGCAGAGGGAGAGAGAGAATGCCAAGCAGACTCCCCACCCAGCACGTAGCTGGACACCGGGCTCAGTCCCACAACCCCAAGACCACGACCTGAGCCAAAATCAAGAGTCCGCTGCCCAACTGACTGAGCCACCCAGGCACCCCTTTCTGAGATTATTTTTAAATGACCAAACCTCTGTGTAACTGTACTGATTATTTTGGGGAGAAGAGTGAAATTACTTTGTTTCTGCTGCTCCAAATCACATAATTCCCATATTTTAACATTTTGAAAGTAGATTTCCTCATATAGTAAATGCATATATTTCCTCTGGCATGGTTTCTCTTTCCCCCTAAAAAGCTATAAGGGAGACATTTTTGCTACTGAGGAAGGTGTGTTAGAACTGAGGAAACCCTATTCTAAAATATCTTTCTAATATCAGGGCAAAAACCAGGCTCTTAAAGGTAGTTGTGGACACAGCTTGGAAAACCGGAATTATAAGTGAATAAATCTTTTCATATTTTATATATTGTTGATTCAGTCTACATTGTTGGGGTCACCACAGGAGGGTCGTAGGCTGTGATTTTTTTTTTTTTTAAGATTTTATTTACTTGACAGAGAGAGACACAATAAGAGAGGGAACACAAGCAGGGGGAATGGGAGAGGGAGAAAGCAGGCTTCCCGCCGAGCAGGGAGCCCGATGTGGGGCTCGATCCCAGGACCCCAGGATCACGACCTGAGCTGAAGGTAGATGCCCAACAACTGAGCCACCCAGGCGCCCCAGGCTGTGATCTTTTACCACTTTATCCAGACTGGTGAGAACTGTGCTGTTTTATAATCTGTCTGCTCTTGGTTTTGTATTTCGGTACATTAATATGGAGGACTTTTTCCCTGGTTTGTCCAAGAGCTTACTGATTATTGTTTTACTCTACCATTAAGCTCAGATTGGTCTGCCAAGTCCCCTGTGGGCTAACGGGCTTTGCTGCTGATCTGTGCCATCCTTCCTCTGGAAAAGTTCCCTTTAACTTAAACTTTCCCTAGAGGAGGGTTCAAGTCTAGCTTTGGCATTCCTTATTCATTTTTTGAAAGGAAACAATCTTTTTTTTTTTAAGAGTTTATTTATTTATTTGTTGAGGGGGGCCACATAAGCGGGAGAGGGTCAGGAGGGGAGAAAGAGAATCTCAAGCAGACTCCCGGCGTGGTCCCGTGATCCTGAGATCAGTACCTAAGCCAAAACCAAGAATCAGAAGCTTAACTGACTGAGCCACCTAGACACCCCAAGAGGAAATAGTCTTAACGTTTTTTTTTCCCCTAAGATTTTATTTATTTATTTGACACAGAGAGAGACAGCTAGAGAGGGAACACAAGCAGGGGAGAGGGAGAGAGAAGCAGGCTCCCCACTGAGCAGGGAGCCTGACTCAGGGGCTCCATCCCAGGACTCTGGGATCATGACCTGAGCCGAAGGCAGACGCTTAACCAACTGAGCAACCCAGGTGCCTCCAGTCTTAAGGTCTGAAGGGAATGTTATGTTATGGAAGAATTTTTAGGAGATATGATTTTCTTTTTCTTTCAACATATTTATTGAGCACCTACTGAGTGTCAGAGGCAGTTCGAGATGCTGAAACAACAGCAGAAAAGAAGGTCCCTGTCCTCATGGAGCTTGAATTCTAGCGGGGACACACAGTGTACACACCATTAAACTTGTGAAAAGATTGTTGAGTGGTGACACGTGCTGTGCATAAAAGAGAACAGGCACAGAGATGGAGCACGAAGAGGGGCCTTTTTGCTGACAGCTGAAGAATGAGAAGGAACTAGGAGATGAGTGTACTGGGGGGAGGGCTTACAAGTGTAAGGCCCCAAGATGCAAATGAACTGGATGCATTTAAAGAACAGAAAGGGCTGGAAGGTAAAATAGCAAGAAGGGACGTTACTTGAGATGAGGTCAGAGGTCTAGGGCGGGGCCAGATATTGTGGGTTCTTGTGGGCTCCCGGCAGAGTTTGGACTTTTTAAGTGGAACGATAAACCACTGGAGGGTTTTAAGCAGGGGAGGAATGTTACCTGATTTATGTTCTATGGTGTCTAGTAAACACCTCATAAATGTGTCCAAAGTTGGCTGTATTTATACGTTCTCATCAAAGACAAAAATAGAACCAAACTCTAGACCACTGCTCCCTTGTGTGTCTTGGGGGCTACAGCCTTCTAAGTGATTCTCCCTCCTAACTGAGCCATCCCTAATGGAGGGGGCCAACGTGAGCCGCACGTGTACGGCATGGTGAGGGTGTTTTTGTGTGTGTGCGTGTATTTGCCGAGTCTTACTCAGAGAACTTCCAAACGACTCTGGAAATACAGAGAGAAATCATCCTATTGCCTATTGCCCGTGTTCCCTTCTTAGAACTAACTAGAGTTAGACTTCTCAAAGGTTCACTTCGGGCATTCGCTTGGTAGTTGATCAAGTTTCCTATTTCCCTGGGGTTAGTGGAGGGGGAGGGAGATGCTAGCAGCAGGCCTCCACTTCTGTCCAGTGCCCCCCGCCTGCACGTCAGATGGCAGGACTCTCCATTCCTAATCCTTCAGTGCTCTGCTTCCAGGAATTTTGCCGTGGCCCCACATCATAAAACTCTACTCATTCAGTTAGATTCATAACTCAAAGAATTTAGAGCCTGGAAGAGTCGTAGACATCAACTATCTCAGTACTCCTCAGTAGGAGTACCGTCAGTATTTTGGGCAAGACTATCCAAAGCATCATGGGAAATTCCACATTCCTGGCTCCACCCCTACAAAGTCCCCCATCCAACCCACCACTTCTAACCCCCAACTACAAATGAGTCCACACATTTCCAGCCGCTGCCCGAATTGAGAACCCCTGGTGTACCCAGCCCTGTCATTTTACAGGGAAGGGTATATGAGACAATGTGTGGGCTCTCCGTTCCTTTTCCTTCTGAATCCCGCACAATCAGGACCCAGAGTTCTAATTTTAGAGTCAAGTTAGTTTCTGAAATGTGCCTCTGTTTTTCATTCTTTTGGCTGATACTTTTTTGTCCTTAGTTTTTCTTCTGAGTTACATGTTATGTGTTGCAAATATAAGTCTGAATCTTTCGGATGGCTCAAGAAAAAAATGATGAGTGTTTTCAGAATATTTGTACATAACTCAAGGTTTTGTACATGTAGTCCATTGCCTCTTCCCTTCTTAGAGTCCTTTAATAATGAGAAATCTGCCTTTCCCCGTTCTACACTCATATCTCTGTGCATTTGTCAAGCATCTTCTAGGAGAGTTATTGTTATCCTGTTAAGTATGGAGGACAAAAACAAAACATTCTGGCACAGAAAGCTCTGTCTTTCTGTCTTCGTATGACTTGAGCTGTGTATCATTTATCCTGACTTGGGCACCAAAATCACATCTCAAAACTCATTTGCCTTCATACACTTGACCAGCTCTCTTCACCTGCATCTGTGACTTTCTCTCTACATACTTGAATGGTCTGTAGAGGAGGAAGAATCATTACCCTATTTATTGGTGTAGCTGAGAGCTTTTAGTCCTTGGTAACTCTTTTCCCTGATACTAAATATTATTGTCGATAGTATTAGTCAGTCAGTTAACATAGTCAATATTCAGAGTGATAACTTTCAAGCGGCATTTTCCTGGAAGGAATCTCAAGCTCTGTGAACTATTATTTCTGCAGAGGTATCTAGAATAACTTTGGCCTGCCAACTGGATGGACATCCTGATTTCCTCTTGTCACTGTACCAAACAGATACATTACAGCTTGTGGAAAAGAGTAACATTTAATTTTTTAAATTAAGGGGTTTTTCCTTGCTTGCTTCTAAAGTAAAGCCAATCTAGTTTCTTTTTCTGCAGTAAAGGAGGAAGGAACAAACAACAAATTAATCAGACAGGAAGCGAATAACCACAGAAAGACGTCTGCCTCTGACTCAGTATGTCACATTTAACAAGAGGCCAGAGCTTGTCCAAAATGGCTGTCCAAAACCGACCCCACACTTGGGTTGGAAGATGATGCCTTTTGCAGGGACAGTTTTCTCTCTGGGCTCACATCTTGCTGGTCTGTCTTCTGTGTCCCCGATCATGCCTTCCTACGGTGTCCTTTAACGGTAAGAGAAGTTCTATTCAGACTAAATGTATTTCCTTTATCAGGTAGAGGGAAGAACGAAATGGCTTTTAATGGGCCAGAGTATGTTGAGATAGTTTGACTTTTTTCAGCAGAAGACCGTGTAACCTATTCCTGTGGCAGAGAATGCTAGTTTCAACACTGTGGTGATCATGGGCAATTCATAACTTGTGTTTTGTACCAAAAAGTAAGCAAGATTTTCAGTAGAATTTTTCCTGACCCCTGGATCCACAGGAATATTTTTTTCCACTTAAAATGGGGGTTTATGTCTGTAAGTACAGCCTTTCAGTGTGTTATCCACACACTGCTTTTGAACTGTCCCTTTGGCAAGTAGCAGTAAGTACTTTCAAAGTAAAGGGAGTCATCAGAAACTTCAAAGGAAAGTACCGGGGAACTAAGGTGTCACCTTTCTGTTGCTACACGTATGTCACTTAAGTTCAAATCCCAAATTAAACCATTTCTAGGCAGAGTATTTTAGGAAGAAGACAGTCTGTCTTTAAAATCTTCTAGTCAACCCCCTAACAGTGCAGTGCATAGCTACTTTGCTCATCAAATTCTGTAGCATTTGTTATAAGTGTTTACAGCTAATATGACTAACTTTTTGTCATAAAATACTGTAACTTAAAATTTTGAAGCAATGTACCCAGAGACCTACAGATTAGGATTAAGGAAAGTTGTTTGTATCAAAAAAAATTTTTTTTTTGCCTCTGGGGCATGTATGAAGAAGTCACTTGACATATTCCCTTTTCCCCCATGGAGAAATATAAAATACAGCTTTAAAATATTAAGAGAGCACATACAAATTTAGTCAATAAGTGTAAGTTCTTTTAAATAATCTAATGGTATAAGTAGCATATACACTAGAAAATGGAGAAGTGGTAAAATGGAGAAAAGCCTTCAAGAAGATTCTGAGAAACAAAAGTAAAACAGCTTGGTAGAAAGAAAGACAGCTGAGTGAAAAGGCAAGAGAAAGAATAAGACAGGATAGCGTGGGATGCCTGGGTGGCTCAGTGGGTTAAGCCTCTGCCTTCGGCTCAGGTCATGATCCCAGGGTCCTGGGATCGAGCCCCGCATTGGGCTCTCTGTTCGGTGGGGAGCCTGTTTCTCCCTCTCTCTCTCTGCCTGCCTCTCTGCCTACTTGTGATCTCTCTCTCTGTCAAATAAATAAAAAAAATCCTTAAAAAAAAAAAAAAAAGACAGGCTAGCAAGAAAGGAAGGTGAGAGGCTGGGAAAGGCGGAAGATCAGCCCGTGTGGAAGACATGTCCATCCTCATCATAGGAATTGTGGGTCTTATGTGTCACCCATTAACTTCATAAAGTTGTGTTCTTTCTGAACTGAAACTTCATCTAGTCAAACTCTTCCTTTTGTAGTCTGAAGAGGTTTAAATGATTTATCTAGAATCACAGTCAGGTTTTCACTATTCTTTTGAAAAGTTCAGATACAAGTTAATTGTTCGTAGCTCCTGAATTACTCTAATATTTAAACTTTTAAGGATTATATGGATGCTAGATTAACTGCAATATTTAGAGAACTCCCCAGGATAAAAATGATTTCCTGGAGTCCAGCAGCAATTTCCACCCTGCTCCCTGATGAAATTAGATTCTAGATCTGACCCATGGGCTAGAAGTTGCCCAACCTGTGCTAAAAAAGAGGAAGTGAGCTCCCTAATTTCTGGACCTTTCAAGTTTTCTGCCCTTTTGAAGTCTGATTCACATTTCATGAACATGTCATTTGCTTTGTAAGTTTCTGGCTGTTTAAATTGTGGAACATTTCTGCTTTACGGTTGGACTCACTTTTGTTTATCCAAATTGCTGTACATTTATGTCTTGTTGAGAAGGGCATTTCCCTTGAAATACCATAAATACCTCTGTCTGTATTTTGCAACCCTCACTACTGAAAATTAAAATGGAAAAAAAATACTAGAATAAGGAATGCCTAAATTAGTATGCTTTAAAGTGCACTTTATACGCATCTCCATTCTCCATTCATCTGTAATATGGAGGTTTGCGTGGACGTGAACATGTGGGCCAGGGTTTAAATCAACTTATGGTTTCTTCCTCATGACTAAATAGCAAGGGAAGACAATAACACTTATTGAGGACTTGCTACATGTTGGAAGCCTTACTTTTGCTTATTTTTAAAAATGGCTAATACTTATTAAGTATTTGCCTCATTTAACTCTTGAATAACCCTATTGAGTAGGTACCATTATCCCCATTTTATTGTGGGAACTGGACTTAGGCTATGTAATTTGCCCAAGGCCAGTTAACAACTAAGTATAAAGAAGTTTTCTATATTTTCAAGAGCTTGTTTCATAAATGCAGTGGAGAGGCAACGGGATGTCCTCTTCCAGTCCCAAGACTCTGGGATTACAAATGCTTTGTTTTAAATGTCTCAGCAACATTAAGTATCTTTAAAGCAAATAACCTCAGGGAAGACATTTTCCTTCCTAAGTCCTTTGGCCTTTTCAGAAGTAAATTTGGTGGCACTTTTGCTTCTATTACAGAACTACACTTTCAATGATAAAATGAATAAAATATATATCACACGTATTAATATATATGCTGGGAGCATGGACACGGAGGTAGATCTTAATCCTCTGGTAAAAAGAAATGTGGTGCTGAGGATTTAAGAAAACTCTAGCTCTAAGGTTTGATCCCCTTTAAGAGAATACTTATAAGAGGTGGGAAGTAGTGGGAGGAAACGCTATACTTTTTAGTTCCGTGGATAAGGTAGAGAAGGAAGGGCTCCTTTCCTTTTGCCATAGCTAAACAATGACAGGTGTGGGGGGGCATTCAACTTACCTTCATTGTCTCACTTTTAAAAGGGTTTGGATGTGTATCAATTTACATTAACTTCTTTTAATAAAGATTTTACTTATTCATTTGAGAGAGAGAGCGTGCGTGAGCAGGGGGAGGAGCAGAGGGAGAGGGAGAGGATCTCCAGGAGATTCCCTGCTGAGTCCAGAGCCCAACTCGAGGGCCTGGAAGGGCTCGTGGGGCTCAGTCTCAGAATGTTGAGATCAGAGCCTGAGCCGAAATCAAGCATCAGATGCTCAACTGAGCCCCCAGGTGCCCCTATAAATTTGCATTAACTTTTAAATTAAATGTGTGACAGCGGATTAAAAAAAATCATTTTACTTCACACCCTTTAATTTCCCAGCAGTTACTCTTACAGTAAAATTGTGTATGTGCGTGCTACCCATTGTAATGACATTGCAGATGTTTCAACATGTCTTCTCTGAAAAATGCCTTTCCCCCTCCCCCTGCCCCAAATTAACCAACTGTTTATTGAAAAGAACTCTAAAAGGGGTATTTCTGAAATAACTGCGGGCGCTGTAAATACAACAAGACACAAATCCTGACCACTGAGAAAATAGCCTAGGACGAGGACTCACTTCAGTTATTGTCTTAAGTGACGATCAAGAAAAGAGCAAGTACATTTTGAGAAATGAGGGGTTCCGTGGACAGAAAGCGTGCGTTCCAGCCCCAGTTGAGAATTAAGTGACCACTAACCCGGGTGAGGTTGCTGCTTTGCCTACAAAGGAAAGGTTGTTTCTCTTCTCTACCTTTTGCTTCCTCTTGGGTTGAGAGCATTCTTCTGTTTTTCCTCTTCTTGCTGATTGCCTCCTTGCCTGCAGCCCTCTGAGCCTGGGCCAGAGGAGAGGAAGAGTAGCAGTAATAGAAGCAGACTTCATGCAGAGGTATTAAGAGTTTCTAAGCTGGCCAAATGTGACAGGCTGGGGGTGGGGTGGGGGGTGGGGCACAGAGATGTCGCACTGTGACTTGTATCATAAAATAGAAACTACAGGCGAGTGCAGCTGTGAAAAGATTGTGCTGAAGAAACAGGATGGCTGTGGTTTGCTGTGAGCATCAATTTTCCTGTTGAGCATTTTTACAGGAAGTTGAAGAACAAAGCCAACTTCATCTTAATTAGTTCTAATGGTTTTCAGATCTTAAAGACATCCAACTAACTTTGCATCATGCAGGAGTCTCGAAAGAGTAGAATCTGTCAGAATTAGAAGTGGGAATCCCAAAACTACGGGCCTTTTTTTTCTTTTTAATTCAGGATTTTAGTAGCAATTTGAGTTTGCTAAATGATTTTATTTTTACGGTGTTAACTTGGAGTGGATTCATTGCCTTTATAATGAATGCTTCTGCAGTAATTTTTTTACAGTTGTAATAACTCAATATGAATTTAGGAGCCTTTTCTTATTAAAATACCACTGAGTTATGTATATTATAAATTTCCTTCTGTTAGTATTTATTAGTCAAACAAATGTGTATGTGTGTGTATATATATGGAAGGGGTAGGGGTGTGTGTGTGTTTATAAGCTGGAAGGATATACCTGAAAGTGTCAAGGATATCTCTAAATTATTTCTATTATTATTAACCCCAATCCCTTTTCACCTAAAATTTAATTATTACTGAATGCTTCTTTCAGTGGCTAAATACAACCATCATGTTTTATTTTCATCTTTGTGCTGTCAGTCTTTAAAATACAACAGCCAGCTATTTTACCAGCAAATTGGGTTTATCTGGGAGTGGCAGAAGAATTGCAATTCAGGACAAGCAAGCTATGGCAAAATCAGAGGCAAACCCAGAGATCAAAGGAGGAGAAGGTTACTTTACAGAGAAAAAGGAGTAAGTTGGGACAGCTTTGAATGAAAGCCCACTGGAAGAAAGTCAGAGTTCGGGTGGTGAGTTTCTCATTAGCTGAATTGTGATGGTTTCTCATTGGCTGGGCTGTTGCTGGGCAAGGCGAAAAATCTGCCTTCCTCCTTCCACGGTAGTAAAGTAGGCTTCTTCCTATTAAAAAATGCAAAGTACACTTCTTCCTGTTGGGGTCTGCAATTGAGGACAAGTTAGTAGGATCTGACAGCTCCCTTTTCTGGACTCCTGACTTCATTTTAAATGAGATTTCCAGGGACGCCTGGGTGGCTCAGTTGGTTAAGCAGCTGCCTTCGGCTCAGGTCATGATCCCAGCGTCCTGGGATCGAGTCCCACATCGGGCTCCTTGCTCGGCAGGGAGCCTGCTTCTCCCTCTGCCTGCCACTCTGTCTGCTTGTGCTCACTCTCGCTCCTCTCTCTCTCTGACAAATAAATAAATAAATAAATCTTTAAAAAAAAAAAAAATAAATGAGGTTTCCATTATTTAATTCCACATTTCCCCCTTTTGATCAAGATCTTTCCTTAAAAGTATCAATGATCAAGAGTTGGCTCATCCAGGGGCACCTGGGTGGCTTAGTTAGTTGGGCATCTACCTTTGACTTGGGTCATGATCCTGGAGTCCTGGGATCAAGCCCACATCAGGTTCCCTACTCAGCAGGGAGTCTGCTTCTTCTCCCTCTGCTGTTCCCCCTGCTTGTGCTGTCTCTCTCGATCTCTCTGTGAAATAGATAAATAAAATCGAAAAAGAGAGAGAGAGAGAGAGAGAGAAAGACTTGGCTCATCCATAGCTCTCACTGCTAGGAAGGACCTTTACTGGGTGTCCTGTCCCATATCAGAGGGTAAGTTCATAGCAGTTGGAAACCATTTAAGGCCCCATTTGAGTAACAAGGGAGGTTAAGAGGGAGAACCCACAGGCATTTCCCATCTAGAGTCTGTATCTCGTCAAGGTTGTACACACTGGAGATCATCTTGAAGCATTAGGTTAGCATCACCTTATTGAGTATTGTTTCTACACAGTCTGGACAGGCAACAAATAAACAACTTTAAAATAATTATACAAAACATAATTAAAAGCAACGTGACAATTTCAAATTGTATGATGGTTCTGAACTGTGATCTTGGGCCTGAAGGTAGCCAACTGAACAAATCAAAGGAATGTGGAGAATTAGATGAAACTTGTTGTAGCCAATATGCCTGTTCCCTAATTTTGTGCCATTAGGTTTCTACTTCCCAAGAGGAGCTTATCCCTGTGTTTACTATCCCACAGATGCCTCATGGCTCAGCAAGTAGGTAATTGAGGCCTCTGTGATTATCCCTAACTACTTTAGCCCATGAGTTATGTGATCATTGTTGGATTGCTCCTGCTTTGACTATGGAATCGGCCAACTCTCCTAATGTTAGGGAGAGATGTCTAATCATGTGTTTATCAGGCTGGAGGGTGAAGGCTCTCTCTACAGAGGCAAACCCGAGTCACATGTACCTCCCAGAAGTTCTCATTTAATGCAGCCTTGAAGATTTAGGTGAGGTGGACCATGGTAAGCTGCTGTTTTGTTATGAGGAGAAACTAGCGTGGTGAGTACAGCAAGAGAACACCATCCTTTCATCCTCTAGCTGTCAGGACAGTGAGTTGTCCAAGTGTAGCGGCCATTACCAAAGCCTCCACATACAGAAGAGGAGCCAAGAGCCACACACACAGGGCTGCCTCAGAGTATGAGCATTTATGGACCGATTTGTCTGTGTGGAGGCCTCAGTCTCATTCAACTCAGACTCAAATACCATGTTACCACATATGGAAAGTCTTCCTAAACATACAGATATGACAGCCAGCTTACAATGGTCTCACTTATACTGGCTGTGCACAATGTCTTTTATATATAAGTATATTCAAGAGAGCTCATTTCTCCAACCAAAGTTTGGGTTAAATTGAATCAGGGAACAAGGGTGTATGGGTATAGTATTCTAGCCTTATGAAAGGGTCCTGAGGAACAGTTTAGGCATGCAGTAGCATATGGGATTCCAGCAAAACTACTAATAGGATAAGCTAAGGGGTCACTGTTTTCCTGGATGGATCAAGGTTTCTAGCGACAACAGAGGCGTTTTCTCCTTTTGTAATAGATTGGGAAATGTGAATAAGAGCATTATCCATCAAAGGAGGAAAGGGAGAAAATATAGTAAGAAGTAACAGGGAGAAAAGGATATGTAGGCATGGAGCAGTGATCTTGGGAAAGCTGTTTCCATTTAGATGCCACTTGCTTCCATACCCCCAAAATCTTTACTTTCAGGCCATCAATTGGCACGCACATCCAGTCAGGATTTGGTGCCTTCCTCAGATGTGACATGTGAGTCTAGAAGTCTGTTCCCGGAAGTTTGATGGCACAGAGGTTGGCTAACAGTACCAAGAGGGACCCTTCCTATGAGGTTGAAGACACCTTTTGGAGTTATCTTTTCCAACAGATGAAATCTCTGGGTGGCAAGTATGATATTTAAGTTCTTCATCTCCCAGGAGCTGCGAAAATATTGCTCTGTTAAAGCATGGTCCTTTTTAACAGAAGCAACTAGGCTTTTACAATATTGGAGTATATTTCCTTTCATCAGCTGTCAAAAGAGGTGGAAACCAGATGCATCAGGCACCCTGTGACATTTCCAAAGGATGAGAATTTATGAGTTCCAAAGGGTTGGATCCGAGATTTAGAAGAACGAATGATGGGGCTCCTGGGTGGCTCAATCATTAAGCATCAGGGTCCTGGGATCAAGCCCCGTATCGGGCTCTCTGCTCTACCGGAAACCAGCTTCTTCCTCTCCCGCTACCCCCTGATTGTTTTCCCTCTCTCACTGTCTGTGTCAAATAAATAAATAAAGTCTTCAAAAAAAGAAAAAAAGAACTAATGGTAATGCTTTTGGCCAGGTTATTTGAAAGATCTCTACAAATTTTACCAATTGAGTCTTTCTTTTTCCTTTTTTAAGATTTGTTTATTTTGAGAGAGAGAACGCATGTGCATGCATGCACGCAGAGGGGGAGGGGCAGAGGGAGAAAGAGGTGACTTGTTCATCCCACTTCCCATCCTACAGTGGATATATTCTCTCTGCTTGAGAGACTCTCAAGCAGCCACCCTGATGAGCTCAGAGCCAGACATGGGGCTTGATCTCACAACCCTGAGATCATAACCTAAGCCAAAACCAAGAGCCAGATGCCTAACCGAATGAGCCACCCAGACATCTCACCAACTGAGTCTTAATAATGCTGTTTGTGCGTTGGGCTAGCCCTAGAGATTGAAGGTGGGAAGTTCAGTAAAAGGGCTACAGTATCAGCCCCACAGCAGAGACCTGTCGAAGTACATGATCTGTGAGTGAGCTCCTGGGTCACTGTGAAGCTCAAGAGGGGGTCCTCAGGTAGGAGTAATCTTTTCTAATGGGATTTTAGCCACAAAAGCAGCAGTAACCTGTCTAAAGGGAAAGCTTCCAGTCCAGTGAGAAAGCATACAAACCATGACTAAAAAATATTTTTATCCATGAGATGGGGGGAGGTGAGGAAAACCTATTTGCCAAACCTCTGATGGTCCTTTGGGCAATTTAAAATGCTTGGGAGCCATGTGGACGTGTGTCCCAAGACTATCTTAGACAGGTAGGACAAGCAAGTTGGGCACTTTTGCAGCTTTAGGAATATTTCCCAACCAGTGTTGTTTCATAAAGTCTCTCATTTCATCAGTAGTCCAAGGATTTCATGTGTATACAGTGGTTAGTAATGGGAAGTTTAGAGCCTTTGGCAGGACTGTATTATTATTTGGTTCAAGCCAGAATTCTCTCTGTTTTATTGAACTAACAATTATTAGATTTCCAATATTGTTGTTTTTTTTTTTCCCCTCTCTGGGGCCAACTGTTGAGCATCTCTTGTCAGTTCTTTGAGATTTTCTTTTGGAGGAGCATCCTTTTTGACCATGACTGAGGTTTGGTTACTGGTTCCTTTAAGAGTAGAGTTTTTAACAGAAACATCAGCAAGGTGGTTTCCTTTGGCCTCCAGGAAGTCAAGTGTCGAATACCCAGGGACTTTAACTCTAGCCAGAGCGGCTGGCAAAAGTATGGCCATCTAATAAATTTTGGACAGAAGAGCCATTTGTAATTTTCTTCTGTTAGAGGTAAGACATCCAACTCTTTCCATAACAACCCTGTCATGGGCTGCCCCAAAAGCATACCGACTCTCAGTGTAGATGTCTGTGGTTTTGCCTTCGGTCAAAGTTCAAGACCGAGTAGGAGCCTATAATTGAGACTGTTGGACTAAAGGTGAAGGAACTCTTTTAAAAAGAGTTGTAATCGTGTGCCCAGCATACTTACCACTTTCATCCTTTGAATAAGACCCATCAGTAAACCATGAAAGATCTGCATTGATTTGAGTTTTCTGTAAATTATTGCAGGGAGTCATAATGTACCGTGTTTGCATCAAGCAGTTGTGAGAGGCCTCGTCAGTGAAGGGGGAGAGAAGAATGGCTTGGCTAAGGATGTTGCAGCAAGAAAGCATTGCAGGATGGACAGTTAGTGGGGTATTTCCCAGGAGGTGAAGCAACTGGCTGAAAGGTGTTTAATGTGGTGAGAATTCCGGAGGACCTCTACTGCAAGGGACACAGAGATGATTGGGGGTGGTGGGGATGATGGTTTCTTCAGTGGCTCAACCAAAAAAGCAGTGGCAGGAATGGCTCTGAGACAAGAGGGTTATCCTTGTGTTTCAGGTTCCGGTTGTTGGCTATAATAATGCCCCATGGCTTGATGACAGTTCCATATTTTTTGGTGAGTGCTCCAAGGGCATTCTCTTCCCTCTCACAAAAAGGAAAAAGGGAACCTGTTAATTGGGATACCCAAGGGAGGGAGCTTTATTAAGCTTTTCTTTAAGGCCCCCAAGTCTGTGTCATCTTGGTCTTCCCAAATAATAGGGTCACGTTTGTTGTTTTTCAGTAAAATATGTAGGGGTTGGACCAGAAGAGAGAAGTTTGGAATCTAGTTTTGACACTAGGCAGCTAGCCCAAGAAAATCTCGTAATTGGTGCTTCGTTTTAGGTTTTGGGAAGTTTAGGATACCACTCAGCCTAGCTGAATCTAAACATAGCCCTTTTCCAAACTCAGGTGCCCTAAATATGGACCCCAAGTCTGAGCAAACTGCGATTTTTTCCCTGGAAACTTTATGTCCCTTTAAGGCTAAAGTTTTAACAGATGGCTGCTCAGTGAAAAGGCTTGGGGAAAGGAGCAGAGAAGAAACCCATCTACATATAGTAACAAGGTAGAGCCTCCAGAAAACTTTATGTCATCTACGTCAGCTTTTAAGGTTTTCAAGAAGGACTCTCCATAAAACCCTGGGACATTACTGTGCAGGTGTATTGTTTTCCTTCCCAAGAGAAGGCGGACAGGTATTGGCAGGCCTTATCGACAGATGTACCAAAGGTAGCACTTATACATTGATGACAGTGAAAATTTGGCTGTCAGTGGGGATGGAGGTCAGTGAAATATGAGGATTAGAAACAACGGGACAGTGAGGGATAACGTTATTGCTAATGGCTCGGAGGTTCTGGACAAGCCTCCATCCTCAACAACCAGGTTTTCTCACAGGTAAAATGGGGGTGTTACAGGGACCAGAGCAGGGCATAATGAGGTACTGAGCCTTGGAATCTTCTGTTATGAGTTTAGTACCTTGAAGGATTCCTTTATTTATGAGGTATTAATTCTGGGGAGAGGTCTTGAGGGATTTATTTGAATCTTGATCTAGCCTGAAGAAGCCAAGGGTATGTGAGAAATACATACATAAAATGAGGTAAGAACAATTTATCTAAAGGAAAACATAAATGACTCTAAATAAAAATAAGATACAGAATAGAAAGTAAGAGGACAAAAGAATATTTGGACCTTTAGATCTGTCCAGTTGTATTATTTCTGTTAACACCCCCCCACACACACACCAAATAAAATACTCTTCTATTGATTCCAATTTTTTGCAAAAAAAAAAAAAAAAAAAGTTCACCTTTCCGCATTCATTTTAGGTAAGATAGTATTTAAGGGTAACCACTGGTGAGATATAGATAGCAAAATGCTTTATATTTTGGAATAGTATCACATGTTTTCACTGGACAGCATTGGAAATCTTTCCCCTCCTCATACCACTCTGTAATGTAGGCCTCACATGGTGTGCTCTAGAATGATTTTAAGTTGGCTATGATTATGAGACTAAGAAACCATTTACTTGAATGACTAGCCAATTCTCTTGATCTTTATCATTTTACATTGAGAGATAATCATGTGTTCTCGAATGAACACACTGAAGAGAAAAACCTAAGTTTCCTGGGGCAAGTCTGGACTGAACTGTGGGCTGTTGTTGAGCCTTTAGCTGGCCATGCCACTGGGGAGAGTATATCCACTATAGGATGGGAAGTGGGATGGACAAGTCATTCTTTCTCACAAGGTGTCCATCATAACTAATATTACATCTTTAGCAAATGACTCTCGGCCACAAGATGCCCTGGTTGGTCTAGGGTCATTGTGTGATGCTCTCTAATAAAAGAATTCAACCATGATGTTGACCTATAACATTATAGTAAAACCAACAAAGTCAACCATTTCTTTCACAGAACTAGGAAATTACAGAATTTCTAAATATTAACATATATACTCTGTGTGTGTGTGTGTGTGTGTGTGTGTGTGTGTGTGTGTGTGTAGGCAACAAAGAAGAACCAATTAATGAATTCTTAAAGCCCTTTATGCAAAATATTCTGCTCTGTTCTATTAACCCATAGTGCCATTTCTCTTATAAAGCATTTATTGGTAGATCCCTACCCTCACCTCAGTGGTTTTTACAACTAAAATATAATGATTTTTGAATGATTCATTCAGTTATTAAATAAAACTTTGGCAGTCAATCACCGACTCTAGGGTCCAGGTTAATTTTTAATTTCTTAAGTGTATAACAACCAGAGATATCTTGGGTGAGAAATCAGTTGATGGATATTCTATTTGAAAGTCATTATCTTGGGGTACCTGGGTGGCTCAGTCAGTTAAGCATCTGACTCTTGATCTCAGCTTATGTTTTGATCTTAGGGTCATGTGTCCAAAAAAAGCCATCGTCTTATAATGTCTACCATGGATAATAGATAGACATGTATTCATGTCCATCTGTGTTTATTGGTTTGCTAGGGCTGCTGTAACAACAATAACAACAAAAACACAGACTGAGTGGCTTAAACAGCAGGATTTTATTATCTCGCTATCCTGGAGGCTCGAAGTCCAAGATCAAGGCATTGGCAGTTTCGGTTTCCCCCAAGGCCTCTCTTCTAGGCTTGCTGATAGCCACCTTCTCCCTGCGTTCTCACATGGCCTTTTCTCCGTGCTCACACATCCCTTGTATCTCTCTCTTCTTAGAAGAACCCTAGTCGTATTGGATTAGGGCCGACCCTAATGGTCTCGTTCCAACTTAATCATCTCTGTAAAGGCCCTAACTTTGAATATAGTCACTTTCTGAGGCACTGGGGTTAGGGTAGGGCTTCAATGCGTGAATTAAGGAGGGACAGTTCAACCCATAACACTGTGTGTGGAAAAAAAAAAGTCTGTTCCATCCTTGTAGTTTTCTTTGGGCTTATAAAATTCAACATGCAACATGAACATTTTAGAAAAGTCTGGCTTTGTCCCTATGATGAAAGTTATTTAAACAGGGAAATGATTCTTTAAAAGAAATTAGTTCTCAAAAGTGTATATTCTTTTTTTTTTTTAATATTTTACTTATTTGACAGACAGAGATCACAAGTAGGCAGAGAGGCAGGCGGAGGTGGGGCGGGGGGGGGGGAGGGAGGAGAAGCAGGCTCCCTGATGAGCAGAGAGCCCAATGGGGGGCTCGATCCCAGGACCCTGGGATCATGACCCGAGCTGAAAGCAGAGGCTTTAACCCACTGAGCCACCCAGGAGCCCCAAAAGTGTATATTCTTAAAAGTTCAGTGCCTAAGGTGGGGATAGGGAGGAGGGGAAAAATCAGGGATTCTTCAACTTTCGGGAACATAACTGGGGAGAAAGCAGGATGTGTTGTTCTCAAAAAATTCACAGCTGGGGGCGCCTGGGTGGATCAGTGGATTGAAACCTCTGCCTTCGGCTCGGGTCATGATCCTAGGATCCTGGGATCGAGCCCCGCATCAGGCTCTCTGCTCAGCGGGGAGCCTGCTTCCTCTTCTCTCTCTCTCTCTGCCTGCCTCTCTGTCTACTTGTGATCTCTGTCAAATAAAATGAATAAAATCTTTATAAAAAAAAATTCACAGCTGATTCTGATGTAAGAGATAACCCACATTTTGGGAACCCAAAATGTTCTAGACCCCCTCCTGGCCCCAGGACAAGGCTGTCTTTCCTTTCGTGGTCTTCCCAAAGCAAGAACCAAACACAAAGCCAAGTCTTCGGGCTGTCTCCATCCCAATTTACACAGCTCTATCCACAGGGGACTCTGGGGAAAGCCAGGGCCTTGGCTCAGGTGCCAAGTCAGTCCCTCCTTTGCCAAGTGCCCCAGCAGCACTCACACCAGCAGACCCATGCTTACCTTCAAGAAAGACAGATCTAGACCCATCTGTTCGTCGTTGACCCATCTGGGGCTTGCCGTGTACCATTCCACTCATCCCCCCACAACCCTGTTCCACAGGGCACAGAGAGGGTAGTCTCTTATCCCAGGTGGGTAGGTATCACGGCAAAGAGTCAAAATCACATGTGCCTGACCCTGGTCTCACATCCTCACAGGGATTCTAGCCTTTTTCATCCATAGACCACACTAGTGTTTGATAAACCCCAAAGGACACCTTCTCTGACTGTTACTAAAGGCATAAAACAGAGGTGCCTGGGTGGCTTAGTGGGTTAAGCCTCTGTCTTCGGCTCAGGTCATGATCTTGGGGTCCTGAGATCAAGCCCTGCTTTGGGCTCTTTGCTCAGCAGGGAGCCTACTTCCCCCACTCTATCTGCCTGCCTCTCTGCCTACTTGTGATCTCTTTTCTCTCTCTCTCTCTCTCTCTCTGTCAAATAAATAAAATAAAATCTTACAAAAAATAAAGGCATAAAACAAAATACAGAGGATACAAAGGAAACTAGTTATACTGAAGTGTGTCCAACAAGATCTAGCAACAGATCCAAACATTGCTCTAATTTCAAAAGAGATCTGTGACAATGGTAACATGATGTGGAAATATGATGTGAAAAACTGTTAGTGAATAAGTTCTAGGTACTGTGGTTTTCAGCCTACGTTTATAATTGAAGGAAGTGCTAGATTTTAGTTAGAGCTTAGGGGAACTAAATAGGTCCTTTTTTTTTTTTTTTTCCATTCAAGTTCACAAACCCTTGAATTCTGTCCACAGACCCTACAGGTGTAAGGGTCCAGGTTAGGAATGCCGGGTCCTTTAGGATCTATGCTGCTGTGCGGTCCTTCGGGAAGGTCCTTTTCTGGTTCTGATGTGGGCTGTTAACTCCATGAGAGGAGGGAACACTGACTGTCCCAAGGCTTTGGGTTCTGCTTCACTGGTGAAGTCAGACTGCCAGGACAGCCGGTCCCAGGACTTACGGCTAGCGAGCCCTTCTGACCTAGGACTCATTCTTCTTCCAAACTTCAGAATGCACAAGGGGTGACTCTGGGAGCTGTTCCAGTGGCCAGCACATGGCTTGCTTGTGCGATACCTGGCTTTTTCACTCTGCACATATTTGGACCAGGTATTAGGGAGAGCTGGTAGAGTCCCGTCTGGTGAGGAGACGGCTAGGAAGGAGCCTAGCATGGGAGACACGATTTGGTCTTCTTTGACCCATGGGGTAAGGTGGCAAGATTGGAGTCTGGGGTTTCTCAAAAGCTTACCTCCAGGCTCCCCGCTGGACAAGCCCAGATAAGCAGGAAGGGACAGAGAGACCCCTGAAGTCAGCACCTTCGAGCCTTCAGGTGGGAGTAGTTTGCCTGGAGAAAGGAGGCAAGACGGGGGCTGGGGAAGTGTCAGCAGCAGCGGAGAGGAGAGAATGGTGAGGGCGCTCAGCCACAGATCCTCCTCCCGTGGTTGTGCTGGGGCCGCTGGGGCAGGGAGGGGTGAGGGGAATACTGAGCCTTTGTGGTCCACAGGCTTATTTATGAGTCAGTCAGTGCACAGACAGAACCGTAACAGCCATAGCAGAAAATTATATAACTAGATTAAAGAGGCCTGACAGGTGGCAGTCCCCTGAAAGGCTCCCTGTACCCCAGTGTGGCCCCTGAGCTGTATCAGACAGGAGTTCAACCCGATCTTTGCAACCAGGGACTGACTCATGAGAACCAGGCCCTTAAGAGGTTCCTGGTGGTCGGCCAGAGCCCACTCGCTCGGTGTTAGGATAATGGGATGGCAGGTTAGCTGGTGAAGCGGGGAGTTCGACACAGTGCATAAGAGGGTTGAGGATGGTTTCATCATCAGGCACATGGATGATCTGTTCCACAGAGCGCACCCCTGGGGCCCTCCAGGCGCCCTTGGCCACCCCCTCCCTTGGTAAGCTGCCTTCTCCAGCTCTGTTAGTACCACGGCTCCGGCGGCAGTCTTTCCCAGTCCATTGCACCTGAATCCGGTTTCCGATGCTTGTCCTTCCTCCTGGCCCTAGGATGTGTGCCACAGTGAGGCCTCGGGTGTCTTCTGCCGCAGGACAGGCTTCATAGCACAGGCCTGCCCTCAGCACTGGTCACACTGCCCACGCGGCCCCACAGGTGACAAGCCGGTGTCATGCAGGAAAGGTCCATTTAAGGAACACGTTTTAAAAGAAGCTTCATCTGAGACAGTCTCTCCGGGAAAAACAGATCGAGTTGTAGCACTACTTCGCTCTTCACTGCCCAAAAAGGCTTCTCGAAAAAGACCAGGGATTCAGAGGACTTGTGAATGAATTAGGGTCTTTCTGTGAGTTGCTCAGTTTCTCCAAGTCCCGGTGTCCCCTGTGAAATGGGTGGAATCATGCTAGTCTGCGGTGTCCCTGTAGGACTTAGAGACCCTGGAGGTGCCCACGATCGAATTGATCGTAAGTGACAGCAGCTGTGCTGGGCGTTTTTCTGAAAATTCATTTTCTTGGCGATCCGCTTGGAATGCCCGAACTGTCTTAATTCCCATCTTCCAGCAGCTTTCACAAGTCCAGACATGTCCTTTTAGATTTTGCGTTCCCTTTCTGTTAACAGAAAGCAAGCCATCTAACAATACTTTAATAGAAAGTATTGTTTCATGGTGTAAGTTTTCTCACACTAACTTTTCATGGTTGAACTGAATTTTTTAAAATTCTAATTGTTTTCTTTCACTAAGAGACGTGGAGAACAAGAGAAAGATAATTCTGCCGTTTGAAGGGTGCCTGGGTGGCTCAGTGGTTAAGCATCTGCCTTCGGTTCAGGTCATTATCCCAGGATCCTGGGATCGAGCCCCACATCGGGCTCCTTGCTCTGGGGGGAGCCTTGCTTCTCCCCTGCCTGCCACTCCCCCTGCTTGTGCTCCTGATCACTCCCTCTGTCAAATAAATAATTTTTTTTTTAAATTCTGTGTTTGAAATTCAGGACACATGTTCCATGTGGTTCACGTGGGGAGTGTCCCAGGCTGCCCACTGGCGTAAGACTCAGCTTCTACAACAGGCAGCTCAAATTTTAGTGCCCATGAATCACCTCAGGATCTTGCTAAAGTGCCGAAACAAATTTGGTGGGTAGAAAGAGGGGCTGAGATTTGACATTTCTAAGAGCTCGGGGTGACACCCCTGCTGCTGACCCATGACCACACTTGAGGAGGGACTGGGTGGGAGGAGCCCAGATTACTTGGGGGTGAGAGCGCCTGGCCCTACACTGGTCCTGGGACCCAGGAATGGGACCCTGAAAACTGAGCAGGGAGGAGGATTCATGACTGGTGGAAGTGCTGGGAAGCTTCCTCATCCAGTAGGTTCTTCAGCCCCTGATGTTTGCCAGGCTGTCCCCTTCCCACTGCCATGGGCTGGGTTTTCCCTGCATTCTCCCAGCCCGCCACCATCTGGCTTCCCCTTGTTCCCAGAGCTGTCACACTATTCAGAAAGCCTTTCTAATGAAGTGTATTTCTAGTAAACAGCTTGGGACTCTGAGGTCTGGACCTTGTCTCTTTGTTCCCCTTTTAAAAAACTTCGATCCTATAAGGAAATGCCCAGTAGCACAAAGATGGCATCTGGCCCCCTTGCCCATCTTACCCGCCTGCCTTACCTTATTCCTGCCTTCTTTCCCTGGAGGACTGTGAGACCTTGGAGGGCAAGACCAGAAAAATATTCGTCTTTGCGTGCCTACAATGCGTGCTGAGTCCCAGGCGAAGGCCAGGCATTTGCAAGAAGAAAACCACCTGCCAGCTTACACAGGCTCTGGGTGTTGTTTCCCAGACCTGCTCTGGTGGGTAAGGGAATTGAGCAGTGTGAGGCACCAATTTTGCTTCCAATATCTTAAGACATTTGGGCTCAGAAACCTCCCCTGCTAGGGTCCTTCCAGAAGAGTCACATCTTAGCAATGTTGTAAAGATGATTACACCCCTTGGGGGCGCCTGGGTGGCTCAGTTGGTTAAGCGTCAGACTCTTGGTTTTGGCTCATGGTTATCATTTCCAGGTCCTGAGATCGAGCCCGGTGATGGGCTCTGCACTCAGCAGGGAGTCTGCTTGAGATTCTCTGCCTCTGCCCCACCCCAACCCCCTCTCTCTCAAAAAAAAAAAATCTGATCTTCGTGAAGAGCTGTCCCTTTGGTGGGAAGGAGGGAAGGAAGATTAGAACAAAGTACAACTAAAAAGTCTAATCCATGACCAAGTTTTGTTTGTGTTTGCTTTGTTTTTACAGAGTGACCAGCAAGACTGTTGAACGTGTAGCTGTCCAAGATGCCCGTCCCTCCCCCTCCGGCGCCCCCGCCCCCGCCGACATTTGCTCTGGTGAGTGGCCCCTTGCCGACCCCGAATGGTGCACGAAGCAGGCCAGGTGAAGTTGAACCTGGCGCCCATGCATTTGTTTTGCATGTATTTGCATTATGGCATGAAAACCGTGGGGCAGGTTTTCCAGTTGCAAGTAAGTCAGCCCCTGAGACCCGGGGGGCCGGTTGTCAGAGGGCTCAGGAGGTGCAGAGGACATGTGTGGGGTGTGCGTTTGTGGGGTTTCCTCTGTCAGGTCCATCAGGGAAACATCCTGTCCCTTCCCAGTACTGGGGTTCTGCCCAGCATGCTCTGTTGCCATTCAATGGACTTGACTTCTACCCTTTAACTTCTGGACAGAACAGTCCAGAAACCCTGATCTATGTATGAAATGCAGTCGTTCACGCTCCTGCAGACTCACTCTTTCTTTTTCTCTGACTTTCCCTTCTTCCCTTCTTCCCACTCATCTTCTTGGCAAATACCATCCACTACTCCCTTATTCCCACTTCCCCCACACTCACACCCTTCTTTAAATCCGTCCTTGCAGGGGCACCTGGGTGGTGCGGTCAGGTAAGTTTCCACTCTTGGTTTCAGCTCAGGTTGTGATCCCAGGGTCATGAGATTGAGCCCCAGATAGGGGTCGTGCTCAGTGTGGAGTCTGCTTGAGATTCTCTCCCTCTCCCTCTGCCCCTCCTGCTCATTATCTCTCTCTCTCTCTCTAATAAATAAATAAATCTTTAAGTCTGTCCTTACATTTAGATATCTACTTTCCAAAGGAATTTCTTCACTGGGCTCCTCCTGGTCGCTTAATAGACCTATCCTCAGAAATTAGTGCACCTTCTTACAGGAAGCCAGCAGCCCTCCCCGTGATGACACAGAAAAGGCTCCCAGATGCACCCCCTTGCCCCATTCCCTGCCTCAGCATGGGAAGGCTTCACTGCTGATGGGTCCTTTTCACTTGGGGAAACTGAGGCTCAGAGATGAAAAGTCTCTTGCTCAGGCTTCCACAGGACACATTTATGTAGCCCATCTGAGGTTGGAACCCAGTTAGAAGAACAAACAATTAACCAGCTTGTTGCTACCCAGTGTGGTCCTCCAGCTGCTGCTTAGCGGCCCCAAGGAGACAGGTACAGAAAGAATAAGCATTAAGAAACATTGCAATTTGACAGCAGTGTTATGTCTGTTGTTTCTAAGATTGTATTTCGTGGGTCTCTTTTTTAAGTAATTCATTTATTCTTTTTTAAAATATTTATTTACTTGTGTATTTTTAGAGAGAGAGAGAGAGTGTGCACATGTGAGCAGGAAGGGGGAGGGACAGAAGGAGAGGGAGAGAGGGAATCTTCAGCAGACTCCTTGCCCAGCTGGGAGCCTGACATGGGCCTCGATCTCACAAGAGATCATAACCTAAGCTGAAATCAAGAGTCAGGTGCTTAAGTGATTGAGTCACCCAGGTGCCCCCTAATTCATTTTTCTAATAATTAATTGTCATTTTACAAAAGTATCAGTCCAAGGTGAACTGGGAAAATAAAAATTTGAAACTGATCCTTCACTCAGATAAGTTTGAAAAATCCTGATCCAGGGGCATCTGGGTGGCTCAGTCGGTTATGAATCTGCCTTCAGCTCAGGTCACGATCTCAGGGTCCTGGGATTAAGCCTCATATCAGGCTCCCTGCTCAATGGGGAGTCTGCTTCTCCCTCTCCCACTGCCCCTCCCCCCACACATACTCTCACTCTCTCTCAAATAAATGAAATCTAAAAAAAAAAAAAGAAAAAGAAAGAAAGAATGAAAAGTTCTGATCTAGCTAACATAGCAGTATTTATCTATATTTCCTCAAAAGTGTGGTTTTATACCACTAGCTAGGTAGTATGTAGATTATTTTTTTTAATTTTAATGCTCATGTATTTATTTTAATATGTTCTAAAATTTATAACTATTACATTAAACTTAGGGTTTAATAGTGAGTTAATTTAAAAGAAAATATTCACTGAAAAATTGTATAAGTAATATAGTGAACTGACTTAATGAAAAATATTAAATAAATAGTAATACAGATAGCTGAGAAGACATTCAGGTGGTACTGCAGTGACTGAAATTTATCCTATCAACTCATTTCTATACTTTATTTATTTATTTATTTTCATTTCTCTACATTTTTATGTGACTTAAAGCAAGATCCTAGAGAAGTAGGATACAGAGACGAACAAAGGAAAAGGTGGGTTGGTGGCTGTCACAGGGCACTGTCTGGTGGGACAGCTCAGTGAAGGGCTCCAGACTGCCCACCGGAGAGGAATTAGCACCCAAGGAGGTCAGGCATCAAAATACATTTGGAGGCATCACAGGAGGCCGGTGAAAATTGCTGCCCTTCATCCTTAAAATGAAGACAGTAGGTAATCTTAAGAGTTCACTCCATGACGTCCAAGATGTGTCATCAAGTTGAAAAACTAAATTTCAGAGCAACAGAAGATGACTCCATTAGCACATGGGAACTGTGCATGTAAGAGCCCTTCTGGAACGATCGGCTACTAATATTAACAGGCTTGCTCAGGGCAGTGTCACAGGTGGGTGGGGAAGGGGCATTTTGTTACTTTTCTTAACTGAGGTATAATTGACATTTAGGGTGATGGAAGTTTAAGTCATACAACATGTTGATTTGCTACATTTTTATATTTAATGTAATTACCACCTGAGCTTAGCTAACACCTCTTTCACATCACGCAATTATCATTCCCTTTTCCTGGTGAGAACATCAAAGACCCAGTCTCTTAGCAGCTTTGAAGTTTATAATACAATATTGTTGACTCTCATCACCATGCTGTACTCGTCCAGGACTTGCTCATCTTCTGGTTGTGAGTTTGTACCTTTAACAGCTGCTCCCCAATGTGGGCAAGGGGCATGTTAGATCCCACGTTTACCCTTCTGTCAAGTTACAGGGGAGCCTCTGGAATCACACTGCCGGGGTTTGGATCCTAGGGTCCTCCTCCAACTGTCTCGGTGACTGGGCCAAATGATTTTACCTCCCTGTGCCTCTGCTCTCTTGTCTCTAGAGTGGAAATAATGACTCACAGGACTGATGAGGACTAAATGAATTAATACACGTAAACGAGGTAAAAACAGTGCCTGGCCCATAGTAAATGCTATATAAAATGTTAACTGCTGTAATTATGAGCAAGTAATACCTTATAATTATTCCAGGACCCTTTCACCTTAACATAGAGCTTCTGTGTATCCTGCTTCAGGGTTTTTCTTAGCTTTCCCTCTGCCTCTAACTCGTAATAAATCGCTGGGTGAGGTAGCAAGCTAAACGGTCCCAGCTTTACCTCCTGTGCCCCCGACCGGCTCCTCTGGAATCAGATCCTTCCAGAAGGGCTGGGACCAGCCTGGAAGGCCTCTGAGGTCTGCTGAAAGGACCACTGGGTTTGGGGAAGTCACCTCTGCCTAGGGCCAGGCCAGACCTAGCCAGCTCCCCTGTGTGACAGACCCAGGCACATGCCTACTACTTCCGAGTCCTGTGCTCTAGGCTCTGTGTCCCCGCTCCCTAAAATAACCCTGAGGAAGCAACATCCCAGTTTCATAGTACGGATCTTTCCCAGGCATTCCAGAAAAGTGAGAAAATACCTAAGCATTTTAAAGCAGCACCTTTGTCCACTCTGCAATCTCTGTGAGCTAAGCTTTCAAAGGAATTAAATGTGAGAAACACCTTAGGCAAGGGCATGCGGGAACTTCTGGGGCTTATGGACATGTTCTAGATCTTGAGTGTGGTGGTGGTCTCATGACTGTACCCTTTTCAAAACTTGTAGAACTATTCACTAAAGTAGTGACTTGACTATATGGAAATTACACCTCAGATCTGCCCTAACTTAAAAAGAAAAAAATCTTTGTCAACATAAACAGAGGTAATTATTTTCTAAAACTTGGGTGAATTTAAAACACATGCAACTGACCCTTTTTGCTAGAGACAATTTTCCCCTTGCTCCAGGTTAGCTCTAAAAGATAGGAGAGAGAAGCTGTTCTTCAGGACACATTCTGGAGTATGAAGCCTTGTAGTATCTAGCAGAATCTCAAAATTCCCTTCTCATTTCAAGCCATCCAACCCTGGCTCTGTTGGTGACCACCAGATTGTGGTCTGAATTTTTAGAGACTTTTATCAGGGACTGACTCTTCCTGCATTAAAAATGAATGTAATTTATTGCTGCATCTGTTCCCAAATGTCTGGGTCTTAAAAAGAATGACCTTGGATCTAAAACTTGTGGAGAATTTACAACCATTGCCAAGAACCTCAGTAACAAGCTTGCAGTCCTCTAGCTGTCCCCTCTGAGTGTTGTAGTATATGATTTTAATTCAAGAGATGACTATAAGTCTGCATGGTTTCCTTTCAGGCCAATACGGAAAAGCCTACCTTGAATAAGTCAGAACAGGCTGGAAGAAATGCTCTTCTCTCTGACATCAGCAAAGGGAAGAAACTGAAGAAGACAGTCACCAATGACAGGAGTGCGCCGATATTGGACAGTAAGTGAAAAAAGCTGTTTTCCATGGAGATAAGTGATTTATGGCCTAACAGTCAGCCCTACCCCTCCAAAAAGTGTTTTGTTTTGGGTTTTGTTTTTTTGTTGGTTTTTTTTTTTTTTTTTTTTTTTTTTGGTTAACAACAGCTGCAAAGCTAGTAAAATAAGGGACTGTATCACTCATTGTGGCCACAGCTCTGGCTTGGGTTCCCTCTAATGCTGCAGGAAGCCAGTATAATAATTCTTTGTCCAAGACACACACAGCAGCGATTCTCTGAATTATTCACCACACTTTCTGGAAGTTAACCCGTTACTCTTTGCACCACAGATCAAAAGGCTGCATGAAATACGGAAAGAGCCCCAGCCTTGGAATCAACAGGTGTAGGTTCGAGTTCTGGCACATCCATCACTTAACCATCTCCACACCTTATTGTCTTTAGGTGTAAAATGGAGATAATGGCTGTTCTGCTGCCCTCAACAGTTTGCTGTGAGCAGCAGACGAGACAATGCAAAAGTGTTCTGTGGGCTGGGATGTGTCATTCAAGTGTAAGATATGATTTTCAGGAGCTGGGAGAGAGAGAGGAAATGAGATCACAACTTTGCTTATCTACCCATCGTAAGTCTGAGGAACTTTCGAGAACAAGCCAGGGGATGTAGAAACAAGCAGGTACCCACAACACAGAACTCCTGTTAACATTTACCACAGAATGAAAATGTATCCATGACTTGAATCTACTGGTAGTTAATAACCAGGCCTTGAAACTGTCTCCTCACATTCCTAGACCCTTCCACTGCTGGCTACCCATATCCTACACTCAGATCCCATTCGGACTCAACAGGAAATAGACTGACTTTCCAAAAATCACCACAGGGAGCTTTGTAGATGGTGACCAGTGGATGCAGGATTTTAGCCAAGTTGAGGAGTAGAAGTGTTTAGGAAGAATTTCTAGGAAAAGCACCTAATGAGTAGAGAAGAAAGGTGGCTCAGAGTTAGGTGAGAACATTAGTATGGGGGGAAAATGGAAAAGAGGAAGACCAAGACAAAGGCTTTTGCACATTGCTCTGCTGTGTCAGGTTGTGTGTTGCAGGGGAGAGAGTACACCATTCTCCAGAAGAAACTATGGGGACTTTTAACCTTGACTGGACACAGTTACCTCTTAGTCAAAATGTCCACGAGGGGCGCTGGGTGGCTCAGTCGTTAGGCGTCTGCCTTGGGCTCAGGTCATGGTCCCAGGGTCCTGGGATGGAGCCCCGCATTGGGCCCCCTGCTCAGGGGGGAGCCTGCTTCCCCTCCTCCTCTCCCCCTGCTTGTGTTCCCTCTCTTGCTCTCTCTCTCTCTCTCTCGGCAACTTTTTTTAAAAAAAAGCTTATGAAACTGATCAGGTTATTTTATAATCCCTTAATCCTCCTGATTGGTGTCACAAAATTCTCCCTGAAGGGACCCCAGCACCACTTACCTCTGGGGAGCCTTGGTCCAAAGCTGTCTGAGTCCCGGTGCAACGTATGGGGCCAGAGGCGCTCCGCACACTGCTGACATCTGGGACACAGCTCAGTCATTCTTTCCCCCAGGAGGAGGAGCCAGGGGCTTGAGAGAGGTAGAGGTGAATTCCCCACTGATACTAAGGACACTGGACAGTCGGTGGCCTATTCCAGAATCCACTATTAGAAACTCACTGTATTCTTCAAGGTCCCCTTCTCCTGCCATTAAATGGAAAAAAATGTTAGCTCTTCTCCCTTCCAGTGGTTCAGTGATATTTATGAACGCACTTTGCTTCATGGACACAAGATGCAACCCAGCTCATGCCCTGTTGTCCGTGCACTTAGCGGACACAGGCACTGTGGTCATGGGCTCTGTAAGTGGCATGGTCCACCCATAGTTTTATACTTGTTTGCAGCTGAAGCCTCCCTGGGTTCTATGTCAAAATGTTGACCCTGGTTATGCAGGATAAAGCTCTTATTTCAGCCTTGTCCTGTAGTGTGATTCCTAAGGAAGTGACCAGGAGCCAGTGAGCGATCATCAACTACTTTAGCTTTTCTCTCTGAAAGATGCTCCAAAGGTCCAGGTTAAGAACACCGATGAATGATATCTGATAGTGCATCAGTCTCTTTGAATGTCCACCGCCATGTAAAGGTATCCTATTTAAATGCAGCATTCCAAAATTTATCATTAATTAATGAGTAATATTTGTGTCAAGAGCATATTATTATTATTATTGGTAATAATTAAAATTAGTAAAAAAAAATTGTAGGGGCACCTGGGTGGCTCAGTGGGTTGGAGCCTCTGCCTTCAGCTCAGGTCATGGTCCCAGGGTCCTGGGATCGAGCCCCACATCGGGTTCTCTGCTCCACCGGGAGCCTGCTTCCTCCTCTTTCTCTCTGCCTGTGTCTCTGCCTACTTGTGATTTCTGTCTGTCAAATAAATAAATAAATAAATCTTTAAAAAAAAAAAATTGTAGGGACGCCTGGGTGGTTAAGCGGCTACCTTCAGCTCAGGTCATGATCCCAGGGTCCTGAGATTGAGTCCCACATCGGGCTCCTTGCTTGGCAGGGAGTCTGCTACTCCCTCTGCCTCTGCCTGCTTCTCTGTCTGCCTGTGCTCACTCTCTCTGACAAATAAATAAATAAAATCTTAAAAAAAAAAAAGAAAAGGTTTAAAAAATTGTAATTTTGTAACAGGAGCCATTTTGCATATAATTCTGGAAATTGTTATTGTAATTTGATTTGTTAGATGAGGTAATCCTTGTCAGTTCGTGATCAGGTTATTTCTTCTATCAGCAGATCTCCCAAAGGTATCTCAGAAAGCTCCACCCCTAAAAAAAAATGCAGAGCTAACACAGGCTTAGGATCAGTCTAATCGAGAAGAAAAGAAAACACAAATGAATAAAAGTAGGACTCAGCATAGATTAGTGAGAGATTTAACACAGGTTTTTTCAAAATTAAGGATGCTGTGATGCATTTATATGCTAAAACATGTTAAAATCTTAAAGAAATTAATTTTTTACAAAAAGCATAAATTTACCAAAATTCACTCATGAGGCTTCAACAAGCAAGGCGAAGTTGAACACTTTTTCTAGCTTTCTCTCTAAAAAGCTTTAGAGCCAGATGACTTTATCAGTGAATTCTTCCAGATTTTAAGAAACAGCTTATTCAAAGGCTATACAAATCATTCCCAAACATAGGAAGAAAGGAAAAGCTATCTGATCGATATAATGGGATTCACATGGTCCTAACCTCAAACTTGACCAAGGCAGCACAAACACAAAAAGAAAGCTATCTATCAGTGTCCCAGGGGACCTGTGGCAATGTCTGGAGGCATTTTTAGTTGTCACAAGTTAGCCAAGGTGGGGTTCCTACTGACATCTAGTGGGTGAAGGCCAGGCATGCTGGAAACATTCTACAGAGAACAAGACAGCCACCCACAAAGAACTATCTGCCCTAAAGTGCCAGTAGTTTCCGGGTTAAAGGCGTGCTCATTAAAAGTAAACTATGGTTGCCTGTAGCAATATTAATAATTTATATCATATGGAAGTTCAGTCATCAAAGTAATTACTTATATAAACTAGAACAAAGATAAGATACAAGAGGAAGCAAAACCTTTATTATTTGGAGACCTTATGTCTAGTAGAAAATCCAAGATAATAATTTTTTAATAAATTTTAATTTAGAAAATATTAGCAGAATGGTTTATTAGATGTCAAATGAAATTTTCTTTTAAGGATTTTTTTTATTTATTTGACAGAGTGAGAGAGATCACAAGTAGGCAGAACAGCAGGCAGAGAGAGAGGGGGACGCAGGTTCCCTGCTGAGCAGAGAGCCAGATGCAGGGCTCAACCCCAGGACCCTGAGATCATAACCTGAGCTGAAGGCAGAGGCTTAACCCACTGAGCCACCCAGGTGCCCCGAAATTTTCTGATGCCAATGATAACCAATTACAAAAGGGAGCAAACACCCCTTTCACAGTTTCAACAAACAAAAACGTATCAAAGTAACCTTAACAAGAAGCATATGTGACCCATATCAGGAAAAATTATAAAACTTGACTGAATGTACCAGAAGACATGGGAGAGTATACCATGTTTCCATACAGTCTAAATATCATAAAAGTGTCAGTCTTCCCTTATTGATTTGTAGATTTCATACTGCCTGTCAAAGACTCTAGAAGGTTTTCCAGGGGTAAAACTTTAAACAATGTTAAACCTCATACATACAAACATACATACATACGTCATAAATTGTATGAGACACTTCTTTAAAAAGGGTTATAGTCATGGCTCTCATATAGATATAAAACAAACATATGTCAAATATTTTATTTAAATCATTAACTACTGAGGGAAGTAGTATAATGTTACCAGTGCAAAGGAGAGTTCAAAGTACCACACACATCAGAGCTGAAATGAATTTACAGATAGGTAAACCTATGTGAAGTCAATTGCCTGCCACTGAACACAACTATTTTACATTCCTATGGACAATTATTATCAGGTTTCTGCAACTTACAGAGTTGTAAAATATGTCATAGACAAGGGAAGTAACCCGAAAGGCTAGACGGGATACTTAGTAATCTTTTTACTTTCTTTTTCTTTCTTTTCTTTTTTTTCTTTCTTTACATTGTTGTCTATTTACTCATTTCAGAATGCTCCACAGGCTTGGGGAAGTAAATACAAAATAAAACAAAATTTTTGTACCATCTTCAACTGCAGGGAGTTTTTAAAAATGTTTAAGCCTACTGTTGGGCTTTATGCTATTAGAAAATTGAAATCAAACCATAAGGTCATCAAATAAATAGATGGTCAAAAGAACCACAATATATTCATGCCCTAAAACACAATGTGGTCCCTTAAACTCATGTTTTCAAAGAGTATTTGATGACATGGGAACGCTAACAATAAAGTGTTAAGTGAAAAGAGCAGGCTAAAAGCTGTTTAGTGAATTTGGTCTTAATCTTGAGGAAAAAAATATAAAATGAAAAAGTACTAGCAGGAAAAAATACACCAAAGTAGTGTATAAATTTCCAAAATTATGGGATATTTTATTTTCTTCCCTTTATTTTTACGATTCTCCTTTTTTACCACCTTTTATTATATCTCCCCCTCCTTTGGGACTTGCTTTCTTTGAAGATTCTTTTCTTTGTCAAATCTTAGGATACAGGTAATAACTCATACAGCAGCTAGCCAAGCAGGGAGCATGGGGGCAAGGCATCATCTATCACTAATTCTCCTGCTGTGGGGCCTGGGACCGCCCTGGAGTGAAAAGCAAAACCCCTCCTTTTCTGACCAGGGGTAGGGTGAATTGTTAAAATACTGCTTTTTCATGAAATCCCAGGAGTCCCGCACAGGCCCAGTTGGAGCCAGCTCCCTGTTTGACCCGCATTGTTTATTGTGTACTTGGGCTCAGGCTGTACTCTGGTGCTGTTTTCATACACAGCGAAGAGAGTGTTTCCTTCCTTCTGCAGAACCTAAAGGAGCCGGTGCTGGTGGCGGTGGTGGCAGTGGTGGCTTCGGTGGTGGTGGTGGCGGCAGCGGCGGCGGCGGCGGCGGCAGTTTTGGAGGGGGTGCCCCACCTGGCTTGGGAGGACTGTTCCAGGCTGGGATGCCGAAGCTGAGATCCACAGCCAACAGGGATGGTGGTAAGGAGAGTTTCTTTGTCTCTTAGCAACAAGGTGAGGCCGAGTTCCATGGTTTGGAGGCTTGGCATCCTCTCTAAGGCACTGTGCCCTTTAAAACATTTTAGATTGCTTGAAATGGTAACACTGTTTTATAAGAAAGACTCTATTTAGCATCCTTTTTTTTTTTTTTCCTTAAATCAAAATCAGACCACTCCATGGAGCTGTTAAATATTTGCCCTGTGTCCTCGGGGTAACTTGTACTATTTTGTACTCTTCTAAAGGGTGAGCTAGAGTGGGAAGGAACAGGAGGAGCAAATGGAACTGGCCACCGCTGGAAGGTCTGCCTGGTGACCTGGCACATTCACCTTTTCTCTGTGAGGCAGCCTGACCCAGCTGTCTAGTATGGAAAATACCTGTGAGCCACTTTCCAAAACACTGTGGAGCGTGTTATACGGAATATAATTACATGTCTCACTAAATCTAGAAAGGTGTTTTGCATGACAGACATCTGGCATTTGAGGGCCAGTGATTCTAAATATTGTCTGCACAGACACATGGAAACGAGTCCTATGGGATTGTCTTGAACCTAATGGCAGAGAGAAAAATGGAAACTGGTCATGCCCAAATAAAAAACCTTATGAAGTACATGAGGCTCAATAAGTTTTACCATAAACTTTTGGTATTAATGTTTGTTGTGTTAGAAGACTTTTATTTCTAATTCTGTGATCGTTTCGTATGTCTCCTGTGAAAGTGTGAAATTCTCACAATCATATAAAGACAAAACCACTAAATCCTCATGGTTAGCTGACTATTTAGTGTTGGATGGTCAAAATCTAGAAAGATACTTAATATGAGAGATTCTGTCTTGCCAGACCTACATTCACATTTAAATTTACTTACTTAAAACCCACCAGAAGGACTGAGGCAGCTGACAAATGCAGACATTCAGTGCTTTAACAACAGGTGAAGAAATTAAGGCAAAAGACAACTGGAAATAAATTCATAACGTGAAGAAGGAATTATGTTCGTGCACAAAATGGTGTACTAAATGTACACATCAGCCTAGTGTACCGTCCACATAGTGAACACTGTCCATGTGATGTACACATGGCTAATAACCCAGCTTAAATCCGATACAATTTATCACAGGTTGGTGGCCTAGAAATATACCACACAGTCAAGGGAAACACATTTTTCTTCTAGTACGGAAGTTGAAATAAATTCTCTCTAGAGTTCATGTTACTCCGCTGTATGAATCCATCCAAATGTCTCTCATCGTGCCTTGGGTGAAATCTGAAGTCCTCTGGGGGGCACCTGGGCTGGCTGAGTCCGTTAAGTGTCTGCCTTTGGCTCAAGTCATGATCCCAGAGTCCTGGCTCCTGTCTCAGCTGGAAGTCTGCTTCTCCTTCTCTCTTTGCTCCTTCCCCTGCCCCCCACCATGTTCTCCCCCTCTCTCTCTCTTTCTCGCAAATAAATAGTCTTTAAAAAAAAAAAAAAGTCTGAAGTCCTCTGCTTTATAAGGGTCCTTATGACCTGGCCCTTGCTGGCCACTCAGGGTCCGCTTGCTAGCTTCTCCATGCTCGCTGTGCCAGGCACACAGGCCTGGGTTTTTCAACTTGAAGCTCATTCCCATTCCAGGGCCTTTGCACCTGCTGGCTCTCTGCATAAAGCACCTTCTTCCCTATCTTTCTATAGCCGGCCTCAGCTCAAATGTCGTATCTTCAAAAAAGCCATCCCCAGCCAGCCACCCCATCTATCTGGTCTTTCCATCTCAACCTATTTCAGTTTCTTTTCAGTACTTACAACTATCTGCAAATGTTTATATGATTGCCGGTTCATTATTTATCTCTCCCGCAAGAATGTAAGCCACAGGAGAGCAGGATTTTTTTCTAATTCTGTATATTCTTCTGGAGTTAGCATCTAGAGTAATGGCTGGTATATAGCTGGTACTCAATTAATATTTGGTATATTAATTAACTCCCAGTTGAAGTGGTAGAAGTTTCCAGGGTCACCATTTTTTGAGAATTACCTTAGGTTCCAAGAGATTCTGGGGTGGTGATTTGAATTTTTCCATAACTTTGTTTCCTTCTGTTGATCCAAAGCAGTTTAATATTAATTACATAATAGTGTTGACGTGGAAGGTGATTCAGTAAGGAAAAGAACTTGTGTAGTTCGCCTGCTTCTTTGCAGATTAAGACCAACCACCGGTGTCAAGTCTTTCAATCAAACTCTGACCATTTCTTTTTCCTTTGTTAGTTCTTTCTTATTTCAGTTAACGATTCTTCCATGACATTCTTCCACCTTCTCTTGGGAAATTTATTCAAAGGGACTGGGTAAGCCCTCCCCAATGGAGATTTACCTTGAGATAACTAATTTTTCACCTAACATGGCTATGTTATTTTTTCGAACCTGCGAGGTACAGCAGGAGGACAGGGATGTTTGATAGGGAGGAAAGAAAATCATTAGCAGAAATCCCACATGCCAACACCATCCTGTCCTTTTCTTCTCATGATGAATGGGGAGCTCTCCCGAACCACTGACAACTTAATCCTGGTTCTAATGCCAAGAGGGCTCTCCGGCATCTTTTTGCCAGCTGACAGGTTATAGGACCTGGAACTAGCAGGTGCACAGGGATCTGTGATCTGTTCTTCTGTCCCCCGGAAGAACCACCAGAACCTGATTTATATAAATAATAGCTATATACTTTAGAGCATCTAGGAAAGGACTTCCATCCAGTAGCTGAGAATACACTCTAGTTCTCTGATTCCTTTGAGAGGGGGTCCTAATTTTCTAACTGGACTTTTTTTCCCCTGTTCTTCAGATTCTGGAGGAAGCCGACCCCCGATTTTGCCACCAGGAGGAAGAGCCACATCTGCTAAGCCTTTCTCACCCCCAAGTGGCCCAGGGAGGTTTCCTGTACCTTCTCCTGGCCACAGAAGTGGTCCCCCAGAGCCTCAGAGGAGTCGAATGCCTCCCCCGAGGCCCGACGTGGGCTCAAAGCCTGATAGCATTCCCCCTCCAGTTCCCAACACACCAAGACCCATTCAATCAAGTCTGCACAACCGGGGCTCCCTACCAGTGCCTGGGGCCCCCAGGCAGCCCAGTCCTGGGCCCACCCCTCCCCCCTTCCCTGGAAACCGAGGTGCTGCTTTTGGAGGAGGCTCCGTCCGCCAGACACCCTCAAGTTCCTCCTCGCCCTTCTCCAACAGGCCTCCCCTGCCCCCGACCCCCAGCAGGGCCTTGGAGGACAAACCCCCCCCTCCGCCTCCTCCAGTGGGCAACAGGCCCTCCATCCACAGGGAAGCGGTCCCACCGCCTCCCCCTCAGAACAGCAAGCCCCCCGTGCCTTCTACCCCGAGGCCTTCCTCCTCCTCACAGGCCCCACCTCCACCGCCGCCACCAAGCAGGCCCGGCCCTCCTCCCCTGCCTCCCGGTTCCAGTGGCACTGATGAAACCCCAAGACTCCCACAGAGGAATTTGTCTCTTACTCCGTCTACAACCCCGTTACCTTCACCAGGACGATCAGGCCCTCTTCCTCCCCCACCCAGTGAGAGACCCCCTCCTCCGGTGAGGGACCCACCGGGGAGATCAGGTATGTCACACCGGGATGGAGTATGTCTTCCTACAGCCCAGCCTGTTCCCGTGTCACTAATCATCATATAAGCAAAGGGAGTCTGACAGAAGCTTAAGTAAACTCTCAGACTGCTCTAATCTCTTAAGTGACACTTACTGTGGCTGACTTCACCCTGACCTCATGTGAGCCTCTGAGGAAAGTGGGATTACAATTTCTGTCTGCATTTTAGAGATGAAGAGACTAACTTTTTTTTTTTTAAGATTTTATTTATTTATTTGAGAGAGAGGGAGAGAGATTATGAGTAAGTGGGCGGGGAAGAGCAGAGCGAGAGGGAGAAGCAGACTCCCCACTGAACAAGGAGTCCAACTGTGGGACTCGATCCCAGGACCCTGGAATCAGGACCTGAGCCGAAGGCAGACGCTTAACCTACTGAGCCACCCAGACACCCTGACTAACTTATAAAGGCAAATAATCACCAGCTAGTTAATAAGAAGAGACCAGAACTTTCACCTCCAATTCTGAAATGTGCTCGCCACAATACTGCCCTGACTTTCCTAAAGTGAATATCAGCTGTCTTAATTGGGGAACTAAATTCGCATCTCCTGTAAAAGCATCCATTATTCCAACAAGAAGAGTAGCTATCTAAGAGCTAATGAACTTTTCTTGTACTGCTCTCTCCATCTGTCAAGCTTTGAGCCATGTCCCTAATCATTAAAGACAAGTGTTAGAGCCCATTTTGCTGTTTGTTAACACCTTTGGCACATAAATCCCTTGGAGAATCAGATAAAGGTAGAGGCCTTGGGGCAGCTGGGTGGCTCAGTGGGTTAAGCGTCTGCCTTCAGCTCAGGTCATAATCTCAGGGTCCTGGGATCGAGCCCGGCACTGGACTCTCTGCTCAGCAGGAAGCCTGCCTTTCCTTCTCCCACTCCCCCTGCTGTTTTCCCTCTCTCTGCCTCTCATTGTGTCTCTGTCAAATAAATAAATAAAATGTTCAAAAAAAAAAAAAAGGTAGAGGACTTTTGTTCGTGAAAATGCTCATAAGTACAACTCAAAATCTGCGTGCTATTTCATGGATTGAAGGCCCTGCTGCCGCTTGTCTGTGCCCCACGCCCCAGGCTGAGAAAGCTGGATCTAAGTGAAGAACTTTGAGACTTTATGAAATGAAATGAAGTGAGAATTCCCTAGAACTTGAACTCTCTCCTAATTATAATAGGTGCTTTTTATTTCACAGTGGTTATTGATGGGTATAGTAGGACCATATATGTTCTTAATTTAACCTTATTATTATTATATAAGATGCCTGGAAATTGGGTGTCTTTTTCTTTAGGAGAAGCTAACCTTTTGCCCTGTGACCACAAGAACCTAATAAACACAACTCTTTTTTTTTTTAAAGATTTTATTTATTTATTATTTTAAAGATTTTATTTATTCATTTGACAGAGATCACAAGTAGGCAGAGAGGCAGGCAGAGAGAGAGGAGGAAGCAGGCTCCCTGCTGAGCAGAGAGCCCGATGCGGGGCTCGATCCCAGGATCCCGGGATCATGACCTGAGCTGAAGGCAGAGGCTTTAACCCACTGAGCCACCCAGGCACCCCTAAGATTTTATTTATTTATTTGACAGAGGAAATACAAGCAGGGAGAGGGGCAGAGGGAGAAGCAGGCTCCCCACTGAGCAAGGAGCCCGATGCGGGGCTTGATTCCAGGACCCTGAGATCATGACCTGAGCTGAAGGCAGACACTTAACCAACTGAGCCACCCAGGCGCCCCTAAACACCACTCTTTAAATCAGTAGTCCTCAAAGGTGACCACGGGCTAGAATCACCTGGAGAGCTTTAAAAACCGTGCTGGGTCCCTTCCCCAGGGTTTCTGGTTTCATTGCTCTGGGTTACAGACTGGGCATCAAGATATCTGGAGGCTCCCCTGTGATTATAATGTGCTGCAAAGTTTGAGAAGCATTACTTCAAACTGCTCTGCCTCAGACAGTAGGCAACAAATATAAAAAGCTAGTACCAGTCGCTTCAATCCAATCCCTACACATCATGGCACCTCATTAAGTAGTCTTCAGAGAACAAGCGAGAACAGATAGATGAATGAAATGCAGCATTTTCTTCTTATCCAACAGCTAGTGGTATTCCCCCAAAGTGACTAAGGAGCTGTTTGCATGGTTCTACCAAATGGACAAGTCAACAGATTAAATCTTCCCCAAAATAGGACAGGCTATGACATATAGTTGTAATGTTATTTCTTTCGATTATATAAGTCATGTCTGTTTATTATGGAAAATACAGAAAAGTATAAAGAAAACAAAAATGATCTATAATCCTACCACCACCACCCAGAAGTAATCATAACATTTTTTATTATCCTTTCAGCCTTTTTAAAATGTATGTTTTGAGAGGGATGCCTGACTGGCTCAGTCGGTAGAGTATGCAATTCTGATCTTGGGGTCATGAGGTCAAGCCCCACTTGGGCATAGAGCTCACTTTAAAAAAAAAAGAAAAAATAAGTAAAACGTGTGTGTGTTTATATATACATATATATATAAACATATATTTATGTTTACAAAATCAGTATCACAGTATACATACTGTTTGGTTATTTGCTTTTTATTTATCAATCTCATTAACATTTTCTGATAGGATTATAAACTATTCTTGTACAGCCTGACTTCTAATGGCTGCATAATATTAGATCCTACACATTTACCTTTATTTATTCATTCAAACCATCTCTAGATTTTTACTGTTGCAGATAATGCAAGGAATATATTCTTGTAGCTAAATATTTTTGCACACTTCTATGTATTTCCTTTGGATTAATTCCTCAAAATGGAATATTTTGGTGAGCAGGTATGCATAGTAATCTATAAATTTCATAGGTACTTCCAAACTGACCTCTAGAAAATTCCTACCAACTTTCATTCCCACAGGATCTTATGAGAGGTCATCAAGGTATTTTGAGAGGAGGCCTGGCTTTATTGTTAGGAGTGTGGGCTTTAGAATTTGACATATTTGGAGTCTTGACAAAACCTGACTTGAGGTTTTTACCCTTCCAACACCAGCAGCCTCTTCTGTGTCCCTTCACCTCTCAGGGTTGCTGTAAGAATTAAGCGAGACAAGTGTGTATAGTGGTTATCTTAATTCTTAGCATGTAACAGCATTCAATAAATGATGGTTTGTTGCTATTATTACAAGAAGTTGAAATCTGAGGGTGCATGGGTGGCTCAGTCAGTTCAGCATCTGTTTCTTGCTTGGGGCTTAAGTCATGTTCTCAGGCTTGTGAGATCGAGCCCTGCGTTGGGTTTCCTGCTCAGTGGAGGAGTGTGCTTCAGATTCTCCCTCTCCCTTTCCCCTCAGAGAGTTCTGCAAACTCTGTCTCAAAAGGAAAAAAAAAGTGTAATCTGCTTTCTTATCTATTATGCTTGCCTAGGTTTGGAGCAGGGGTCCTGGAAGGTTTGAGAGTTAGGAGCATGAACATTTACTTGAAGAGAGAGAGAGAGAAAGAGAGAGCAAGTCGATCAGGCCCCATAATACTGGAAGTCTAGTTCGCATTTAGTGACAGCTGTGCGCTGGTAGTACCAGTGAAATTAATCCACAGCATGTGAGATACTTCCCCCCCCCCAGTAAATCAGCTCCTCCCGACTGGGAGCCCAGCAATGGCAAACAGATGGAGCAATAAACAAACCCTACCAGGAGAAGCACTGAAGACTCCTTGAGAGACCAACCAACCAGGGCCAGACATGCCTCTCACCTCCGTCAGCTGTCTGGGCCAAGACTTCCAGGCAGGGATATATGCAATGGGTGGGTTGTTCAGTTTAAGGTCCTTTAGGTGGATTCTGAATCTGTAGTTAATAAAAAACATCTATATTTATAGTACCATAAGATGTTGTATTTACATAAAATGTCAGCATCTTGCAAGAGAAGCACACTGCTGAAGACCAGGAATAATTACTAAGGCCATTTTGATTTACATGGGAAGATTCAAGTTGTTTTTTTTTTTTTATTTACTCATAATCCAAATAGCCTCTGAATTTGGAAGATGGGACAAGGAAGACAGGTTTCTTTTGTATTATCAAATAGAATTTCTTTTTTTTTTTTAGGAACTTAAAAATTTCTGATTATACCATACCATTGCAATTTTTAAAAATGGTTTCAGAGACTTAAATAGTACTTTTTATTTGCTTTTTAGCTACTTATTCCTGGCAAGAGTGCTGTGAGATGACCCTCTTGTACTCTTTTGTATATAGAGAGTTTCGTTCCATGTGGTAACCAGCTTGTTCGGGGTCAGGATCAGAGTACGCAGCCGTGCACACTGACTAATCCGCCTCCCCAAAGAGAAAGAACCAAGAAGGAACTCCTGCCAATCTCAGCACGATTGATAGTTGGTTTCCTGATGCTGTTTTTGCCTAGAAACAGATCACATGCATTACAGAAGCATGCTTGTGTAATGAGCAATACCACCGTGCATTTAAAGAGCCTAGTCCCTTTGAAGACCTAAAATAACTTCATAACTAGCTTCTTTTTTTTTCAATTTTTTTAAATGGCATTTATTTCCTAAGAATCATATCACAGTAATTCAGTAGCTATTAAGAAGATTATAAAATTTTTTTAAAGGATATAGTTGTCAGTATAAACAGATTATCACCTGTTCTCAACCTAACCATATCATCTCTAATCTCAGTACAACCCAAAGCCAAGACAGCCATTTAGCTATCGATATCGACATGTGTACATATGTGCAGTTCTGTGTTTATCTGTACTTATTCCTTGCTTGGCTGAATCTCCTAGAAAGTTTCCACTATTTTTCCATAAGCTCTAATTATAGGGCATACATCCAGCAGGTGCTCAATAACTGCACATTGGTAGTGACATGATAATAGTAATGTAGGATGTAAGATACTGCCCTAAATGTTATCCTTTTTTTTTTGTCCCAGGCCCTCTCCCACCACCCCCTCCAATAAGCAGAAATGGCAGCACCTCTCGGGCCCTGCCTGCCACCCCCCAGTTGCCTTCCAGGAGTGGAGTAGATAGTCCCAGGAGTGGACCCAGGCCTCCTCTTCCTCCCGACAGGCCTGGCGCTGGGGCACCTCCTCCTCCTCCACCATCAACATCAATTAGGAATGGCTTCCAAGACTCTTCAGGAGAAGGTGAGGTGGGGTCCGTCCTCTGGGGAAGGGACCTTGGGAACATTCTCAAGCTACAGGGCACCCACTAAATGGTAAATTTGTGTGTGTTGTGTGTTTGCATTAACATTTCTTGTTTCTATGACCCTCATACACTGCACTGCTCTAAGTATCTATCCATTAGAGATCACCATGATTTCAAATTCAAAGTAGTAATCCTTCCTCCTCCACTTTTCAAAAAGGCTGATTGTTTTCCTCTCTCACTGTTGGATTCTCATTTTAGTTAACTTTCTAGAAGATTCCAGAACCCTTAAAAAAATGTCATTTTTGTCATTTATCTTCTTATTACCTACCTTAGCCTGCCTTTCTCAATAGTTTGCTGGGGCAAGAGGCCTGATGATCTACAGGTATTAAGTGGCTTTCCTCTGCCTTTGATTATGAGAGGGTCCCAGTTATTCCTGGGCCTGCTGGTGGGAAGAAAGGTATCTCAGACTTTAGCCCCCAGGTCCTAAGAGGGACTGGCTGGGTCCTAATCACAGTAGTTCAAGTCACTTAGATCTGTCCTTGCTTTGATTCGCTGACCAGTGTATTTCACTGATGCGCTGATCAGTAACATTTGTTGCATTTCTGGGTTTTCTCTAAACTTCTAGGCATGAAACTAGAAGTGCTCTCTGCAGCTCTCTGTGTCCTCTCATTATGTAAGTCTTTGTAGCAGATTGTTACTGAAGATGCTGTTTGTTTCTCTCCCTCAGATGAGTGGGAAAGCAGATTCTACTTCCATCCCATTTCTGACTTGCCACCTCCAGAGCCATATGTACCAACAGCCAAAACTTATCCCAGTAAACTGGCAAGAAGTGAATCCCGGAGTGAGTATTTCTGCAAGGGCTTCAGGTGGCTTCATTCTACTATAGGGTTATATACGAGAGAGGGTTATATAGGAAATCCAGGCCTCCTGCCTGGAGTGGGACAGAGAACCCCATATGGAGCCATCTAAATTCTGGTAAACTCTCCTTCCACAAGTGATGAGGAAAATGGGGATACCCAGAATGAATATGAGAAACGATTACTTTAACGTGTCATCACAAGCTCAATGTAACTTTGGTTTGCTCATAGGTTAAATTGTATTGCTTTGCTTGTTTGGACAGACTTCCCCATCTTGGCATTCCTAAGATAGGACAAATGTCTTCTACTTGTTTTGAGACTAGTCAAATGTCTTAATAATTATAACAAAAACTCACTGCAACTGCCTTGATATTTTAGATACATTATGATCAGGGGCACCTGGCTGGGTCAGTCAGTGGAACAGCGACTCTGGATCTCAGAGTTGTGAGTTTGAGCCCCACCTAGAGTGTAGACATTACTTTAAAAAATAAAATATTAAAATAATAATAATAAAGTCATAAATATATTATGATTATAGATTTTAGAGCATTATGTGAAAATTTTAAATATACCCATAATCTCCCCATATAATCTCCATAAAATCACCACATAACATATTTTCGTTTTACCAGGTTCTCTACTCATTTTTAATCCATATAATTCTTATTGATTTATCATTAAGAATATCAGTATAAGAATATTATAAGAATAAGATTATCAGTATAGAGTGCACTTTCTTGGTGGTGGGGTTTACATAACTTTGCTTAGTAAAATACCTTCCCATTTTATCACATGATTTTTATTTTATAGTATCCCATCAAGTCGACATACAGTGATTTAGTTTACCATTATTGGACATTTAGGTTTTTTCTGGGTTTTGCTAAAATATACAATGCAACCATAAAGAAGTGAATTACTTTTCCTCTATTGAAACAAAAATGGGAACAAGAAGAGGAAATAGAGAAACTGAAATTCCATGACAATAAGTGGTTAGAACAAAGAAAAAATCGGCACAAAACACACATAGATCACTGAGGCGGCTCAGACTTGTAACAGCTTTAAATTTAGAACCAAACTCTCAAACCAGAAATGGGGTGGGGGGCGATTTGCACATGTCGGGTAACTGTCCCTAGCCTTGTCCTCACTCCTTAGGCAGAGCTCCGTACACCTACTCAAGAGTCTCCTGACTCTGTAGCACCCAGTTCTTCAATCCTTTGTGGCTGGATGTTTCCCAGCCATAGAGCATAGAATCATAGCTGCTTCAGTTAAGGCTGGTGAGAAGCAAAATTAGTGGCTTCAGGGAGATGTGACAGGTGGCAGTCTTAGGTCAAAGAGACAGGGATACGGGATTGTACTCTGTGTCATAGCACAGGACAACACAGGAGTTTCTGTTGGGCTGTGAGGACCAGGTCACATTGTGCTCTGTGCCACTCCTGAAGAATTCAGAACATTAGATGTTTTAAGAAAAATTTCCACAAACAAATGCCAGAAGGAAACAGAGTATTGCTGCTTGAAAGGAAAAGGGAGAAGTTTAATTTCTAGAGAAACTCATTTATGTAAAATACTCCATTCCTAGATGATGGCTGATTTAAAAAAAAAAGGCATAACTATAATAAGGTTATATAAGAGTGAAAAGTAAGTCTTCACATGGGACAGATAGCTTCGAGGGTGTGTGTGTGTGTGTGTGTGTGTGTGTGTGTGTGTGTGGCATGAAGAGGGGCTTCTGTCTCTTCCTTTTTGGGCATAACAAATGAATTCACTTTAAGGACTTGTTCATATGGGCTCTAAATATTTTTCCTGGTTTCTTATAAGCATTCTTAATCTATTTTAAGTACTCTTTGTATATTTAAATCAGTAACAGAACCATCCCCCCTCCTCTAGATTTTTAACTTCATAGCTGAACAGATTCCCCTCCCCACCCTGCTGTCTCTAAGACTAAAGGCAACTCGAGTACAGGAACTGTCCTCTCACTACTCCATCTTCCTCAGGTGACCCTGAACCTGAAATATGGTGGGCATTTAAATATATTTCTGAAACTGTTGAATTAATGTCCACTGTACCCAAAAATGTTTTTGTAGACTTGCTTTAAATATTTCTAGGGCTCTGTGTGTTTAATAGATCATCTCTGTAAAAAAACTAAAGTACTGTCGAGTGGTTTTGCTCTGCTCCTGTAGCTGCCTGGGCCTCTGGGTGGGACGGCCGCCTGGCGGGGCCCCCAGGCAGCCCCAAGCCCTGCTGTCTCACTGCAGCTCTGCACAGGGCAGCCTGCATGGTGCCGACCGCTGACCACTGACGGTATGTCAGCCATGGTCAAGGCCCCACAACACGTGCCTGGTTTCTATCCAGACACATCTCTCTTTAGGTGTGGGACCAAGAAAAGACACGGTTGGGGTGGCAAGAGGAAGAGGCAAGGTAACAAGCTGACAGTGTCTTCCTCTAACTCCTCCCCTTGCTCAGAGCTTTTGTTCTGTCTCGGAAATCCCTGTTGAGATGCCTCCTGAAGAATCTGTCAGTGCCAGCCCACTTCTGAGTCCCCCAGAGCAGCAGCCACAATGGACCCACTCAGCTGACATGTGTCCCTGCTAGATCTGCTCACAGTGTCTGAGCACCCGGCTTCATGCCTAAAACCTGTTAGAGCCTCAAAAAAAATGATGTGGGACAAATGAATTTAAAAAACTGTGAATGGGGGGCACCTGGGTGGCTCAGTGGGTTAAAGCCTCTGCCTTCGGCTCAGGTCATGGTCCCGGGGTCTTGGGATCAAGACCCACATCAGGCTCTGTGCTCCGCAGGGAGCCTGCTTCCTCCCCTCTCTCTGCCTGCCTCTCTGCCTGCTTGTGATCTCTGTCTGTCAAATAAATAAATAAAATTTAAAAAAAAAAAACTGTGAATGGATTTTAAACCCAGTACTCATACCTATGAATATGCAGTTTTTAAAAGAATACTATCAGCAGAGCAGAGAGACAACTCACAAAATGGAATAAAATATTTGCAAGTCATATGTCTGATCAAAAAGTTATATCCAGAATATATAAAGAATTCCTGTGATTCAACAACAAAAACCCAATTTTTAAAATGGGTTGATTACTTGCATAGACATATCTCTGAGGAAGATATCCATATTGCCAAAAAAGCACATGAAAAGATGCTCGCTATCACTAATCATTAAGGGAATACACATAGAACTTCAGTGAAATACAGTGTCACAGCCATTAGGACGGTTCTCTCAAAAAAGCATCGTTGAGAAATTAGAAGATACCTAAATGTCCAACAAAAAGGAACTGATTAGATAAATATAGCATACTTACATAATAGAATATAATGTGTCATTTATAATTTTATGTATCAACAGTAACAGCTCTGAAAAATATTCAGACCGACAATATATGATCCTATTTGGGGAAGAAAAAAGGGAGCTGTTTATATATAGAAGATAAATGGAAAGTATTTACATCATGTTATTGGTTATCTCTGGGTGGTACAGGCATTGGTGAGTTTCTGTTTTGTTTTAGCTCATCCATATTTTTTTTAAGATTTTATTTATTTATTTGACAGACAGAGATCACAAGTAGGCAGAGAGGCAGGCAAAGAGAGAGAGGGAGGGAAGCAGGCTCCCCGCTGAGCAGAGAGCCCGATGCGGGGCTCCATCACAGGATCCTGTGATCATGACTGGAGCCGAAGGCAGAGGCTTTAACTCACTTAGCCACCCAGGTGCCCCCATCCATATTTTCTAAATCTGTAATAAACACGTACTATGTGGTAAGAAGAAAACTAATTTTTTTTTAATTTTCTTAACTTTGGGTAAGTACTTGGGAGCCAGTGGTGGGTCATCCGTCTCTAGAAATGTTCAGTCAGATCCTTCCTCGCTTCCCTTCATTTCTTACTTCTCACCCACATGTGCCTGTTCTTCACAGCCTTGGTCATAGAGGGTGACATAGTGGGTACTTTTGTGACCATCCTTTAGTTTGTACAGTGAGATCATAAGCTTTCTAACCAAAATTTATATCTTGTCTATTTTTTCATCAAGGTGGATCCAACCGAAGAGAAAGGGGTGCCCCACCACTTCCTCCCATCCCAAGGTGATCTTTGCCTGCTCTTCTCCAGCCGAGCCCGAGAGCTCCTTCTGTTGTTGTTCTCCAAGGGTGCAAACCCTCTTCCCCTTGTCTTCACTTGCCCCCTTCATACTGGCAGTAGGGAAAGGGAGGGTGATGTGGGAATATGTGTGCGGGGGCGGGTGTGGGAATGCAGTAAAGAAACGCACCTAGCTTTTTACATTGAGTATATTCTCAAAGCTCTTGCTTGCTTCAGCTACAGCCTGCCAGTGCTGGCTGCTTAGGGGTCAGGAGGCTTTTGTGGCAAGGTGGCAGACATGCATTGTGTCCTAGCTTTCAACCAACCAAGTTCAAACATTCAGTGCTAATTTGCTACAGACTCTAACATTAAAGTCCCTGAGAGCTATTTGCTTCCATGACTTTTTTGCACGCTTGGCTTTCTGTCTGATTCCAGGAACCACAGACCACCTAAGCAATTGCGGCACTCAGGGCTCACGTAAAATTTTTCAGTTACAGGATGTCCAATCTTTGGCAGTCTGAGATAAGCTCTAGGACAGAGCTCTTCAACAGAAATACAATGTGAGCCACATATAACGGTGTTTGAATTTCTAGTAGCTACCTTAAAAAAGGAAAATAGGTGAAATTAATTTTAATATATTTTATTTAACCCTAATGCCCAAATTATTACCATTTCAACCTGCAATCAATATAACAATTATTAATGAGCTATTTCACATTCTGTTTTGGTACCAAGTCTTCAATATCCCATGTGTATCCTACATTGATTGAGAGCACATTCCCCATTCAGACTAGTCGCATCTCAAGGGCTCGACAGCCCTGTGTGGCCAGTGGCTACCATGTTCGGGCAGCACAGGTCTAGAAGATGTGGACTAGTGCGAAACCTCTTGTTTCAAAAACAAAAAAGGCAAGATGAATTTTAGTAATTCAAAAAGTAACTAAAAATCAAGTTAGGACCAAACACCTTGTTCAGCAGATAGCTTGACCTTCGATTTTGTTCCCCTATTTCCTGTCTTTCCTTGATATGTATATCTAGGTGTTGCTTCACAGTACCAAGGTCAGAAATTGATCGAACAGGGTTTACAGTCACGTGGAATAAAGCCATTAGAAGGAAACTGAAAGCCAGCCGAGGCTTGGGGACTCAGAGCCCGCTGCCTTGAGCTAACTGTCCATTGCACCCCTGCCTTGCCTTCATTTCCTCTGCTGCCCAGCATGCATCTCTAAGCGGGGAGGGTCGCAGGCTCTGTAGCTGTGGGGGAAAGTCAGGAAAAGGTAGCCAATTGGAAACGTGGAAGAAGGAAGCAGGTTTGAGTTGATGGGCAAAACTAAACGTCTAAATCTGATGTTTAAGGGGGTTGAGAGAGATTGCTACTACAAATTGAAGAGAATTTGTCTTGACTCCATTGGGAGAATCCCTTGCCTTGGATCTATGCAAATCAAGCTCCGTGAAAGGACCATAGGATTGAGCCAGACTTGCCCTTTTTTTGTATGATTTTGTTTACAAAAGTTACTGGGACTTTTAAATCTAGCTATAGATTTGGGGGGAAATTTTTCCATTTTATATGGTTTTATATGGTTGATTATGTTTAAAATTACCATTACTTATTTTTTAAAAGCACACAGCCACATATGTATATGTATACTTAAACTTTGTGTCATGGTTTCAGTGTATTATTCATGTATTACCAGGAGATGCTAACAAGAAATCAATCCAAAGAAAAATTTGAAAGAAGCATTCCTATTTATAGAGTAAATAATTGTTTCATTTATATAAAAGCAAAAGAACTTAGAGTTCTAATAAATGGGATATCCAATAAATTATGAAGTTGCCCATTTGGATATATTGTATTTTTATAACTTTCCTTGCCAAAGTCCTGGGCTTAGTATGTTAGAGAACTTGGTTTTTCCCCCTCTCCTCTACCATTCTTCTGTCTTTCATATAGTTATTTGGGGCCCTTTGCCCAAAGGGAATCAAGAAATATAAAGGTATAACAAACTTGGCTAAGTATTTTCCAAAAAGGATTTTTCAGGTAGTATAGCAGCATCATTTTTGGGGGGGATTCTTTGAGCAGATATGAACAGTTGTTACAAATCCCTATGATAAAGCCTAATGAGCCACCTCACAAAAGATGCAATCTGGCCTTCCTAGCAAATAATGGCAGAGAAGTCTCATCCAAGGAATTTTGTGAGGGCTAGTAAGCATGGCCAGTTTCTTTGTACGTCCCAGCTTTGTAGGTATCATCCTAAAGTCTGAAACAGTCATAGCTCAAAGTTGCTGTTCATCCAGAAGAGAGAAGTTTTGGGATATATTTAAGTCAGTGTTTCATTAATACACCTATACCCTTTTTTTGAAAGTTGGCAACCTAATTGCGTCCAAAACTGAATAATTTCTATGCTAAAATCTTCAACTGTGGCAAATCACAAAAGTGAATATTTTCTTTCTGAAATCAGGGCTTACATTTGGGGTTTTTTTCCATAATATTTCCAGATAAATGTATTCAAGATGCAATACAGTATTTTAACATTCACATATCATTTTATATTGAAATGTGTTACAGTATTAAAATTCAGTGTTCCATATTTATTTCACTATGCATTTTATTTAGTAGAAACCGAGAGAAATGTTTAATCCAATGGTGCCTTACTTTGTGATTTGAAAGAAATCGACTTTTTATGTCTAAGCAGCAGATTATTTGCATATTTGTAAAAACTTAGGCCTTTATATTTTAACTTGTAATACCAATTTTGTTATTTAGTAGCAGAAATGGGATGGTTGTTAAAGCGCCCAACATTTTTTGGCACAAAATTAATTTTTCCCTGTTTGTAGTCAGGGACAGTAAAAGAAAACAAATGTTTTTCATACCACTGCACTATGTAAACATGCACATTTTGGAATCTATATCATCAGGACAGTTTAAATGGTGGGGTAGAGACTACCATAGACATCTGTGTCTTTGTAAGTTAGCCAGACAATAAATAAAAGCAGAGTGGTAAGAGTGTCAACTGGTTGTTTTTATTTAAGTATTGTCTAGTAAATGCAAATGAAAAGGCAAGTGTCTGTTTTCTGTTTTCTACTCTGGTAAAGAAAGACAAGCTCAGAGCAAAGAAAAAGAGGAGGAGGTGGCAGCAGTCCATAGTGAGGGTTCCTCACACCCACTTTCTAGTCCCTTATTTGTTTTTCCTGAGAACCTGCATCCTAGTCAGAGTCTACTGTCTGTTTCCTTCAGGCAGATGCTTCTACTCTAAGATAAAGATCGATGGTGGGAACAATGGGCAAGAAAACTTCCAGGATGAGCACTGACACTGATAAATACAGGAAAGGCCAATGGGAATTTAGGAGGCCTGATAATTTTTTAAATTATCTGCTGTGCATGCTGGAATGTGTACATATCTTTTTTTTTTTAAGATTTTATTTATTTATTTGACAGACAGTGATCACAAGTAAGAAGAGAGGCAGGCAGAGAGAGAGAGAGAAACAGGCTCCCCACTGAGCAGAGAGCCCGATGCGGGGCTTGATACCAGGATCGCAGGACCCTGGGATCATGACCTGAGCTGAAGGCAGAGGCTTTAACTCACTGAGCCACCCAGGTGCCCCTGTGTACATATCTTAATACAGCATAACAGTTAAGAGATTAGGAAGACCTGCCCCCACCTCTTACCAAGTTGCAAACTTCTCTGAGCTTCAGCTTCCTTATCTGCAAGGTAAGTAACTATCTCACAACATTAACAAATGCATTAAATGAGATAATGCAACAAATGGCCAACAGACACGTGAAAATTGCTCAACATCACTCGGCATCAGGGAAACACAAATCAAAACCACAGTGAGAAACCACCTCACACCTATCAGAATGGCTGAAATTAACCAGTCAGGAAATGACAGGTGTCGGCAAGGATGTGGAGAAAGGGGAACCCTCCTACACTGTTGGTGGGAATGCAAGCTGGTGCAGCTACTCTGAAACAGTATGGAGGTTCCTCATAAAGTTGAAAATAGAGCTACCCTACAACCCAGCAATCGCACTACTGGGTATTTACCCTAAAGACACAAATGTGGTGATCTGAAGGGGCACCTGCACCCCAATGTTTATAGCAGCAATGTCCACAACAGGCAAACTATGGAAAAAGCCCAGATGCCCATCGACAGATGAATGGATAAAGAAGCTGTGGTATACAGATACAATGGAATACTACCCAGTGATCCAAAAAAAAAAAAAAAAAAAAATCTTGCTATTTGCAGTGATGTGGGTGGAACTAGAGCATATTACACTAAGCAAAATAAGTCAATCAGAGAAAGACAATTATCATATGATCTCACTCATATGTGGATCATAGGGGAAGGGAGGGAAAAATAAAACAAGATGAAATCAGAGAGGAAGACAAACCAGAAGATGCTCTTAATCACAGCAAACAAACTGAGGTTGGCTGGAGAGCGGGGAGAGGGACGGGGTAACTGGGTGATGGGCATTAAGGAGGGCACGTGATATAATGAGGACTGGGTATTATATAAGGCTGATGCATCACTGACCTCTACCTCTGAAACTAGTAATACATTATGTGTTCATTAACTGAATTTAAGTTTTTAAAAAATGAGATCATGCACTCAGTACTTAGCCTGACTTACTGTAGCACTCAATAAGTGGTAGCCAGTCTGAGTAAAAGCAGGAAACATTTATCTAACGATCCCAGATTAACTGGATCACTAGATCCAATTGGAGCCAAACTGACTGGAAGGGAATTTCCTTGTGTACTTGTAGAGGAACAAAGCAACAGCAGGCAGGCTCTCCGTACCAGAAATGCAAAGCAACCTCCACACAAAGGTCACCTCACATGATGTCAGTCCCTTATACCTCATAGGCCTGGAAAACGAAAATTCATGCTGCTTTAGTCGTCAGAGAATTATTAGATTCCATTTGAAATCACAAGAAGTAAGACCTGGAAAGAACCTTCTATATAGGGCCGCTAACAATTATTTCTTTGGCACAATGGTGCAAATCAGAGCAAACTGGGCTGTGTGGTCACCCCACTGGCAGGTCGCCTAGACCCATGTCCTGGTCTGACAGATGAGTAATGTTAAGACCGCAAGTCACAGAGCACTGGCAAACAAGCAGCATGCTGGTCACCTCACCACACTCCCTCCTTGACAATCCTGTCCACCTCTAGCACAAGTCTCAGCTTCCTTTGTCTTTCCCATCTGGTGGAAAGAAAAGGCCAAATGACACGTCCCAGAGTCAGAGGACAAGCCCAGGACACACAAACCTGGATCTGAATCCTAGCTCTGCCACTTGCTCCCTGTAAGGCCATGGACAAGGTGTTTTAAGCTCTCTGGGCTTGAGCCGCCTCAACTACAAAATGGTTCCAAAGCTTAAATAAATAGAACATCAGGCAAAATAACAGCCATAGGCCAGGTGCTCAGTGAAAGTTCCTTCCATTCTATTTCCTAATTCCTCACCATCAAACCCAGGCCATATTCAGGAAGGAATTTTCAGTGCATTCAGAAGCTTTTGGTACAACTGAATTACGACAGTCTTAGTAATAAAAATTGCTTTCAAAACAGACCTCATTTGTTCAAACTGGAGTCATTTGTCTCACTCATCCATTCAATAAATTTTTATTGAGCAGTTACCACACCACACCTCACCACAATCAAACCAGTGCCCCCCCGACCCCCACAACCACCTCTGTCAAACAGTCTCTGGGTGGCAGTTAAGGACGCAGCCCCCTACTCCCACCAGGCACAGGTGCCCAAGCGACAGCTTTCTATTAAGAAGGGAAAGGGAATATGTTATAATCCACCCCCCACTTGAGGAATTATTTGGTTTGTTTTTATTCTTTTATCTCAATGGGTGAATTAAATTGCTTTTTTTCCCTAGGGGCACTTGGGTGGCTCAGTTGCTAAGCATCTGCCTTCCGCTCAGGTCATGATCCCAGGGTCCTGGGATCGAGCCCCACATCAGGCTCTTGGCTCAGCAGAGAGTCTGCTTCTCTCTCTCTCTCTCTCATAAATAAAAAATCTTAAAAAAAATTTTAAACCTCCATGAAAACTGGGGGTAGGGGAGTATTTAGAAAAAGTTTTGATGGCCAATAAATAATGTCTTTTTGTTTTTTAATGTGTAAAATAAACTCAAGGATTCCCCGTTTCCTGACATCCCAATTCTAACTGAAGGCTTCTTGGGACACATGATTTAGAGAGGCCCCTTCTCTCTGTCTTCCTCACAGCCTCACTTCCCTGCACTCTGAGACCTTGGTCCTCTGTGTCCGTCTCTAGAGCTACGGTCAGCTGCAGGTTTTCCCCACTACCCGAAAGTAAAGCACGCCTATGAAAACTTTCCTAAGCCGAAATGGCCTAAAGCAAAGAAACAATTACCAGTAACTTATCTGGAAAAATATTAAGCATTCTCAGACCCCAAAAATAACCTCTCTTAGGCTTTTCCGGTACCTGAGGACACTTCTTGCTAATGGCTGCACAAAATAAATGGCGATGAAACACAGATGCTCTCAGACACAGTTGAAAGCTCCAGTGGCTTGCTGCTGAGATGCGGAGTGTGATTCCAGGAGAAGGAGCTTGGCGGGGCCCCTCTCACTGTTTTGGGGTGTGCACTGCTTCTACAATGGATTGCAGCAAAACAAACACAGACTGCTGTTTTCACATTTTGCCCTTTTTTCCCTAAAAGCAAAAATCTTCAGATTTCTTTTGGTCAGCAAAAAGAGGTACTAATGTAGTTCTTTTGTAAAAGTGAAGTGCCCTAATGCAAATTTCTGGAAATCAGGGGATGCCTGTATATGTTTCTCTTACTGGTAAGTGTTTGGAAATGCCCCGTCCATCACCATTCTCTCACAAATTCCTTAGTCTTAAAATTCTGGTCCTAATATTCCAGAGCCACATTTACAGGTAGCCAACGGAGCTCAAGCTTTGGGACCTCCACTTACGAGGATCCCTTCCAATAAGTACTCATTTTTACATCAAAGTTTATGTTATTTAGGATTTTATATTAACTTCCTTAATGTAGCACCTAAATTGTCTAAAGCTTCAGGCCCCACATAATCTGTCCTTGTAGGGCACCTGGATGGCTCAGATGGTTACGCATCTGCCTTTGGCTCAGGTCATGATCCCAGGGTCCTGGGATGGAGTCACACAGCCCCACCTTGGGCTCGCTGCTCAGTGGGGAGTCTGCTTCTCTCTCTGCCCCTCCCCACCTCCACTCATGCATGCGTGCTCTCTCTCTCTCTCTCTCATGCACAAATATATAAATAAATGTTTTTTAAGAAAAATAAAACCAGTCCTTGTATTATTGTCCTTCCCAGCTTCTGATTCAGAAACCAACCACAGTAGGTATCTTAAAAACTTTCTTAAGCCACCAGCTTTCCGTAAGAGTGACAGGAGAATCCCAGCAAAAGTGTTTGCTCTTTTGTACTCCCAGAGTGGCCTACAGACAGTTCTAAAATAATTCAGTTCAGTCACTACACTGCCCACATTGTGTTAGCATCAGTTAAAGGCCCCACAGTGTGACCTACCCAGATAACATGTCTGACCCCTGAGGGGCCTGGGAAACAAGTCTGGATGTTATTAGACATCAAGCTCAAATTTAGCTTAAATCTTGACCAGGAAGATTCCTGCCAGAACACCTGGCATATCCATCAACATAAATGTGTTTTAGTCATGAGAAACTCCCACCCTTTTCCTGTTTTCTGTCTCCAAGCAATTGAGTAAGTTAAAGGTCACCTGTCAAAATATAATCTATTTAAGATAGGTACCTGAAACAAACAGCAGCAGACGACTGGGAAACGCTAATGCTTTATGGAGCTATTGTATTCCCAAGGTTCATTTTTACATTTATTCATTCAAGTAATCATAAAACACTGAGTAACTACAATTTATTAGCCATTGTAAATACGAAAATACATATTATACAACAGGAAGTACTAGTCCTAGAACCAAGGGTCTGGGTTCTAGATCTAATAAGAACTTCAGCCAGTAGGCACAACCCTGCTCTGCCACTGGTTCTAGAATGCTCCTCACCACCAACACAGACTGGTTGGCTGTGTATATGAAATGAAAATTCTCACTTGGTGCTTCCTGCTTAGACAGATTACTTTTAGGGCAAATGCATGGATAGGTCCCAAATGGGACTACCAGAGAAAAATGGAAAAACATATCTAATATAGTAGTGCAAACACAAGGCCTATCACCTAATTTACCTATCCAGATGAGAACATAATTATTGTTTCCATTTTTCATGTAACTGCCACCAAGTCTTAATCATCTACTATGTACTACAAATTGTGCTAAGGTCTTTGAAAATATTATTGCCTATGTCATTGTTAATCTTCGTGACTTTACATGTGAAGAAATCAAGACCTGAATGGATTAGAAATTTGCCTCAAGCCACTTGCCTTGAATGAATCCAGAATTCAAACTCGAGATCGAGTAAATAAATTTGAATGGGAAGTCATAATATTGTCAACTTTCCATTTGCCAGTTTAAAAAAATATTGACATTTCATAAAAACAAGGACATTTTAATAAGCCAAAACAAGGGGAGACCTAATATTAGAGTAAAAGATAGTAGACTCAATTGAATAAACATAGCTTCACGGAAAATTTAGTACACTGCCTTTATTTTCCTCACTGGGCTAGGGACCGACTCTAGTCCCAGACCCAGTATTCACCAGCTGGGGCAAACTGCCTCTTATAAGTGATCTAATTTTCTTCAGTTTCTTGGTTCTTTATACCTGGTGGGGTGGTCATAACCACTATTTGGACATTTTTAAAAGGATGTACGTGTATTTTTCAGCTCATCCTATCAGACAGTTGCTCCCTTGTCAGGTGATCTTAGTGGAGCCACTAGAGTTCAGACATCATTTCACTAAACATGGATTTCTGGAAGTCCCAAACTGCAAGGTGAAGAGTTAATCTGCTTCCCAATGTATCTCCCTTCCTTTCTACTATTATTTGTGGAGTATTTCTTCCTTCATATTATAAATTTTTAGTATTGAATTTATTTTTTACTCTTGAAATTGGTAGAGTCATGTGGTTCTTTTAAATTCCAAATCATAGAATTTGCTTTCCCACAAGGACCAGAAGTAAACTTTGTGTTCTCTGCCTCAGTCATACAACCCAGCACTCATTCGTCAGGGAAATAAAGTTAGAGCGAAACAAGTCATGTTCGAAAGAAGTGAAAGACATGGCTCTAGAACTTCAAAGCATTTTCACAGGCAGTCCTTCAAGGGTACCCCACAGTAGTCCCACGAAGGAGAGAGAAACTGATCTCCTGTGTTGCAAATGGGGGGCTGAGACACTGAGGGAGAGAGTGACCATAAGGTCACAGACTGTTGGGCCGCGAAGGGGCCAAGACTACACTCCAGACTATTTCAGTCACAATCTTCAAACTGTATTTTTACCTTTCTTGTCTTCGTTCATCTGACAATATTATTGAGCACCTTCTCAGGAATGAGGAGGCCTGGGGAGAGTCCAGCTGAAGATGTGAAGGTCAGTACCACCGAATTCCCACATTGCAGGGAGCTCACAGTCCTTTGGGGGTGGAGGCAAGTACAGAAATAACGTTAGAACTAGGCAGAATACCTGTCCTGCTCAAAAGCCTCAAGTTGTGCATGACTAGGACCCAAAGAAGGTACCACTCCTGTGGATGGATGGAGCCATACCACTTCACACTCAAGTGTGTTTTCCTTCCTCATCTTCTGAGTTAGATTTACAGTATTCCCCAAAACAAAAGTTCTGGACCACTGAGGCACTTAAGGAGTGCTTATTAAATCCAGATTCCTGGGTTCCACCTCAGACCTTCCCAAATAAAAATCTCTCAGAACCCAGGAATTTTTTTTTCAATGGGAAACACTGTGTGTGTCACCCTTGCGCAAGGACTGTGCCAGTCTTCTCTGTGTCACTCAAATTTCAGGACATGTACCGCTGAACCAAGCTTGAGAATTTGTATTTTTAACAAGCTTCAAGGTCACTCTGAGGCACATTCCAGATTCAGAATCTCTGTTCTAAGGTTTTACTCCTGCATTTGGGCCTTTGAAAGAATGAAGGCACAGACACACACACATACATATATATAATTTACATATATAAAATAATATGAATAAAATCATAAGATGGCATCTACTTTTTGTCATACTAAATACTCCACTTACACTACCCCATGTGTACTGATTCATCAGAATGCTATTTGTCTCTAAAATACTTAAAAAAAAAATTAGTTAGCTAGGGATGCCTGGGTGTCTCAGTCAGTTAAGCGTCTGCCTTTGGCTCAGGTCATGATCCCAGGACCTTGCGATCCAGCCCCATGTCAGGCCCTCTGCTCAGTGGGGAGCCTGCTGCTCCCCCTGCTTGTGTGTGCACGCGCAAGCTCCCACTCTTGCTCGCTCTCTCAGTCAAATAAATAAATAAATACATACATACATACATACATACATACATAAATGTGGAAAAAAGTTAGCTAGCTAGCTAGCTAGTCTATTTCAAAACTCAGTGATACATTTCCCTCCTAAGAGCTGCCTTATCTCCTAAGCCAAAGAAAAACTGTGTTAACAACAGCACTGCATAGTCCTGGCCAGTTAGCATCAGCACTCCTTACTAAATGTATGTTCTACTGTGTTTTCTTGAATTAAATATGCTTGCAATGTGTGGCCTCTTTCCATGCAACTTTCTGGTGAGTTCTGGTTCATAATTTTGATCCAGAGTGCTGTCAAAAGATGACAGCCCAGGTTAATCCCATCAAGATACACAAAAGAGCACCATGTTGGATGCTAAATTTTTTCAAGAAGCTCAAGGTGATTTTAGGGAAATGGTTGTAATACAGAAGGAAGATCAGCAAGGATTCTGGGTGATGGAAATCTTTTGACATTATAAAAGGTATCATAAACATTTATCAGGGAGGATGAACTAACAATTATGACTGCTGATGGGAGGACACTATGGCCTGTGACCTCGGGAGACTGAAAGAGAAGATAAAAGCCATTTAAGAGGAACCCCTGGACTCAGGGACTTGACCAAAACAGCCTATTCACTTAAACTCCCCTGGAGCACATACCCCTGAAAAGTGAAGGGGGGCATGCCTACACTGATGCTGGGCTTTGCAGCCTCCAACATGCCAGTGTTTCACTGTAGCCAAGGGAAATAGTCACAACATGCTAGAATAGTGGCTTCAAACCTCAGAGAATCACTGGGAGGGCTTACTGAGAGAGGATCCTGTTCCCCACTGCTAGGGATTCTGTTTCAGCAAGCCTAAGGGAGGGCCTGAGAACATGCATTTCTTTTTTTTTTTTCTGTTTTTTTTTAAGCAAAATTAAATTCAGTACATTTTTTTAAATTTTTTTTATTAAATTTTTAATTTCTTTTCAGCATAACAGTATTCATTGTTTTTGCACCACACCCAGCGCTCCTGCATTTCTAACAGGCTTCTATGTGTTGCTTTACTATACTGGTTCTCAGACCACACGCTTTCACTGGCCCTGATCACTATCTGTAATAATGGAACACATTCCTCTGCATTAAACTAATATGTATATGTAGCATCAAACCTAAATACTGTGTCCATTACATGCATCATGACTTAGGAAACTTAACTAAGTAGGAAGTCAGTTGGCATGGCACTGTGGTACCTGAAACATAATTACGTCTTGTGATTTCCCAATACTCTTTCTTTTGACCATTAATCACATCCACTAATCTTTTGTTGTTATTGCCATTGTTGCCTTGCCCACAATAACATGGGGGGGTGGAATCCAAATGTTAATAAGTGTTAATTATGGAGTTTTAAAAATCAAATCAAAAGAGCAAAAATCATGAAAAAATAATTCATGAAAGCTGACAAGCCTTCACCCTTAATCATCATCTCAAGGTTAAATAATGAACAGAATTCTTTCAGTTGAAATACTTATGTTGCATCTTGATGTTTGACTATCATATAAATATAACTGTGCTATTAGGCTCTATTTTTCATTGCAGATGAAATTGATGCATCTTTGTGTGAAGTCTGACATAGTAAAATTGTTACTCTCTAGGTAGGATATTCATAAAAATGTAATTATCGTAATCAGAACATTCGTCTTTAAGCTCATGAGAGGGGATTGCCAGATTTGTGATTGGCAGTTTTCAATCACCTCACGTATAATAAATAAAGAAATTTCTTAAAGCAGTCTTGGGAATCGCTAATGTCTTACAGAAGGAAACTATTCTGATAAAATAACAAAGGGTATTGAGAGACAGTGATGGGAACTCAAGTTGGCCTCCTCTGCCTGGCTTTGGGCAGGACTGGATGGAACTTTTAACAGATTTCATTTGAAATCTGTTCATTTAAATCTGTGTAATTTACCTGGGGGCAGGTCTTTCTGTTCCTTTCCTCCACCTAGTGTTTCCAGCTGTCTGCTGCCATTTCACTAGCCATGGTTTGTTCCTGGGTCGGGGCAAGCAGAGGGAAGAGAAACAAGCAGGGGGAGAGGGAGAAAAGTTCTTCCTTGACTGGTCATCTCTTAGGGTATGAGCTAGACTGTGAAACTGAAAGCTGCCTCTTTCTTGTGAGGAGTGCTCTCTCAGGGCCTCAGAGAACCATCATGCCCTATGCTGGGGACCTCTCTCACCTGAGGAAGTTCCTTCTTCAGCTGAAACTCCTTCAGCTTCTCTTCCCAACTCCTGCGGCTCCCTGCAGAAGCCTAAGAGCTCCTCTAGGTGGCCCTATTGGACAGGAGCTAAGTTTCTCTCCCCTTTCCTTGCCTCTTCTCTTTCCCTCTCCCTCCTCCCTTACCCCTTCCCTCCTCCTCCCCTCTCTTCCCAGTGCCTCCTCCTCTCTTCCCAGTGCCTCCTCCACTCCTCTCCCTACCCTCTTTTCTCCGTCCCTCTCCCTGCCCATCCCCCAGTGCTGGCCCACTCAGTCACAAGTCTACTCCAAGCAGCAGATGTGTGTAAAGCTCTCTGAATTAAGGATTTTCAGTGAGAAGGCAACTCTGGGGAGAGAGAGGCTTTTAGACTACCCTCCAGAAAAACCCTCTTCACCTGTCTTCCCACCCAATCCTCAACCCCCTGATATTTTGTTATGGGGAACGACCGTTCCCCATGCTTGTAAAGAGTCCTGCACCCTGAGGCCACTTACTAACACTATTCACTCCCTGGGAAAGCTTAGCCTGGCCCCCCTTCTTCCTCTGGCACTGGTCCTCCCCTCAGCTGTGTATCTTTTCTGCTCAGAACGTCAGCCTGGGGTTCGGGGAACAGCTGCCCTTGGTGCCACACTAAGCCATAGCCTCCAGCTCCCTGTCTTCTAGTAACAAAGGAGAGATTCGGGCCTCTAGCTGCTACTTCTCATTTTGTGTCCCAATTTGTTCAGAAACTGGGTGGGGAAGATGGGTGCTGTGTATTGAGCCCCTCTTTCTACCTTGAATGTAGGCAAAGGATTTGAGTCATGTAATCACTTTTTGGATAATCCCTTTGAAGATCTCTATCCTTTTATGGCTCCTTTCTTTTGCTTGTCATATATTTTATCTTGATGGCTCAGTGAGAACTTCTTATTTAACACCTTCAAATGTGTCATATGGGAAATAACTAGCTAAAAGCTTTTAGAGTTTTCTTGAGGAATAATTGATTTTACAACTATTTGGGGACATATATATAGCCCAGAAACGAAAATCTTTCAGATAAAACTTTAAAATACTTCAGAAAGGGGGAGCCTGGGAGGCTCAGTTGGTTAAGTGTCTGACATCCGATGTCTGACTCTTGATTTCAGCTCAAGTCATGATCTCAGGGTCATGAGATGGAGCCCCATGTCGGGCTCCATGTTGTGTGGAGCCTGCTTAAGCTTCTCTCTCTCCCTTTCCCTCTGCCCTTCCCCACTGCTCACTCGTACACATGCATGCTCTCTCTCTCTTTAAAAAAAATAATAAATTTTTAAAAAACAAAAATAAATACTTCAGAAAGAAAAGTGGCTTTCAGGGAGACTCAAATTTTTTCTTGACTTTGCCAAAGACAAGCCATATGACCTTGGGAAAGTTGCTCCATCTCTCTAAACGTAATTTTTTCACTGATGAAATAGAGTCGGGCCTAAAAGTCTCTCAGGTCTTTTTCTAACTCTTACCATGAATCTGTGAGGCCTTGAAAGGAATTGGGAGAACTTTTCTGTTGCTAAGTAGGCAACACTGCTGATATGGCACAGAGGTTCACACACAGGCTCCCATGGTTTTCATGATTGCAACCCTCCTCCACTCACTCAGGCACAAACACATAGGGCAGATAGCTGGGTGCATAAAATTTAATCCTTGACCCAAGAAACTTCTGAATATGAAGGAGTAGCTAGACTGTTCACAAATATTGTTAAACAATATATGATGCTTTATTTACCCAAGAAATATTTATTGAGCACCTACCATCGTATGCGTGTAACGCTGTGGGACGGTGCTTGGGGTGCACGGGTGCAGTTTCCTCCCAGAGCGCCTCCTTGACGTGTGCGGGATGTACCTGCGTAGAACCCATGATCAGGATGGGTTGAAAGTATGGCTATGGGGCTAAATGTCCCCATATGGGGCTATGTCCACAGCCCCAAATCTGCCCTCAAACCCTAGGTCCTGTGCTTCCAAAGACAAAAACAAAAGATGTTTCTATTAGGAAAATGGTGGTGCTGCTGCTCTTCTCCTCCATCTCTGGCTTTTTGAAGGCATGATAATCAGTCAGGATTCACTCTGTTTACAGTTTGACTACTTCATAGAAAAATGTGTCTATAAAACACCTGCTAGTTGTAAAAAGGCTTGGGTAAGGCCCAGGGAGCCAGATAAATAAATGTTATTTATTCAGCTGTCCAAGCCATCACCAATCTCCTTACACCCAAGGATTGTCTGTCTTCTCCTAAATTTTATTTCTAATATTCTTGCTACAAAGTCAGGTTAAAAAAAAAAATCAGGAAAATCAAAGCCCTACCTCCCCAAAAAACTATCAAGTACAGACATTCCTTTGTGGCACTTCAGGCATGCTTTGACACCCTGAACTAAAAAAGATGGTCGCAAATGCTTTTATTTGGTGTAGCAAACATAGTAGATCCAAATAAACATTGTCGATGCAGTTCAGCAAATGTCTCCTAAGCACATCATGCATTAAGTACATAGAAGACACTAGAGATTCTAGCATGTTCTCCAAGCCACATTGTCAGTGAGTCCATCACCTGGTTTCTACCTGCAGACAGCACCCCAGTGGGCTCTGAAGATGCTCTTTGCTGTTAATCTCTGAGACTGAACCCTAACCCTGACTTCTTCCTTTCAGTGATTTTCCAAGCTATGTTCACCTGTTCAAATGCATCACCTTATGCATTTTTAAAGGCTTTGATCTTTATTCCAGTAATAAACATTTAACTCACTCAGAAGTAGTGATCAGGCAGCTTTCCACAGAGAGGTAGGCTCCTACTTGACTCATTTTAGTCTAATTTTAGTATGGACTGAGTGGGAATCCCTTCTCGGCAGGATCCCTAAAAAGAGGATATTTCCACTGAAGACACATGTGGGAATTTTGCTTATTCGCAAAGGAGAAGGGACACCACCCAAAGAGGTATCCAAAACAGTAAGACATTTGGGGAAAAAGCTCCAAGTGGGCAGAGAAGTTAGAAGGGGTTGTGCCATACTGAAAGCGACGATATTTTTCTAATCAAACACCAGGGCAGATAACCTGACAGGTGGTCTGAAAACAGAACAGATTACTTGAAATCTGGGATGTCTGATCACCATCTTCACAGTAAGTGAAGCCAGCAGCTGTTCAGAGTGAAAGTCATTAACAATGCGTCTCTGTACGTAGAGGGATCCAGAGGAGTGGATGGGAAGCCTACTGATGTCATCCATTTATAAGCCAGAGCTTCCTCACACAAAACAAAGAGCATTTGTTTCGGGAGGGTTTCCTGGAACCACTTGCTGTCAGCACCTCGTCTGCAAGGACAAAGGTGTAATCTACTTAACCAAAAAAAAAACAATGAAGCTTTGCTTCCAAACAACACAGTCTGGGAATGCAAAATACAAGAAGTTGGGGCAAGCACAGGACAGACTGTCAGCTGCCCTTTACTTGTTCAGTTCTATGACTGCTTCCTCAACAGAATTCAAACCTCATACTATTGTTTTTAATTAAATCCTCATCACTCTGCCTTCTCATCTGGTGCATTCAATTTGAAACTTGGGAATTGCTTTGTTGCAAAGGAGGAGATTCAGAAATTCCAATTCTCCTACTTATTAAGAATGTCATGTTCAGGGTAATGTAATAGGAGGAAAGCTTCCTTTGTTGCCAACACTCAAAGTCAACTCTTAGTCACGTACTTGGAGAATAATCCTTGGAAAATAGTCTAACTCCAATTTCTATCACCAATATAGAAGTTTCCAGGCTTCCATCTCTACTTTTAAGTTGTTGTGTGCTTTTTCAACTTAATCCTAGCAAAAGCTGATTTTCCTTAAAACATGACATCATGAGTTTATTTTAACCATTCAATGTTTTGAGCTATCTGTATCATCATTTTAGTTCTAGATTTATAGTTTTTTCTTCTTTCTCTCTACAACAGGACTTTAAGTGGAAAACAGAAACATAGAAGATTCATTTGAATATAACTGGAGTATCAGTTGTTTATGGCTGCAAATGATCAACTAAAAATGGGTTAAATTTACAACCTCACAAGATAAGTTGAGAGGTGTGGCATTTGCTATTGGTTGGCTAGTTCAGTGGCTCAATGATTCATGGAGGACCTGGACTCTTCCCACATTTCCATCCTACCATCCTAGGTGCACTGGTGTCAATCCTCAAATTTGGTTAACACTCAGCGTACAGGAAGTACAGGAAACAGAGGAACTCATTAAATACCACCACATGGGAGCAGTCAGTAAAATCCAGAAGTGATCGAAGGAAATTTAAACCTGACTGGGTATTTGATGATATTAAGGAATTTTTGTCAATATTTCTAGGAGTGATAAAGGTATTGCAGTTATATTTTTTAAGAGTCCGTATCTTTTAGAGACACATGCTGACAGACTTACAGCAGAAATGATATGATACCTGAGATTTACCTCAAATGCCTCAAAATAATCCAGGTGGGAGTAGGGAGTGAGGTGGGGGAATGACAGGCTATGAGTAATAATAACTGGGAAGCTGGGTGATGTGTAAATATGGGCTCATTATACAATTCTGTTTTCTGTCTTTTAATAGCAATTTTTTAAAAGACTTATTTATTTCTTTGAGAGAGACAGAGAGAGTATAAGCAGGGGAAGAGGCAGAAGGAGAGGGAGAAGCAGACTCCCTGCTGAGCTGGGAGCTTGAAGTGAGGCTTGATTCCAGGACCTGAAGATCAAAACCTGAGCCAAAGGCAGATGCTTAACCATCTGAGTCACTCAGGTGCCCCCTAGCAATTTTTATGTATTTCATTTTAAAAAATAAAAGAAATGAGAAAAGAGTAAAAAGAAGGAAAAAGGAGGGGTCAGATAAACAATTCTCCTAACTTAGTCAACCATTTGGACCACTGAACCTCTACTGGGCTTTCACAGCCCAGGGCAGGAACTGACTGATGGTGACATGCACCTAGGTCTACTGGGAATGGACCATCTGCCTCTTCAGAGTGGCCTTACCAAGGATGCTCACAACGGCAATCTGGAATTAAGTACTTCCACTATCTGCATTATTATTTTCAGAAAGTGGAGAAAAGCCTTCCTGACTATTCTAAACTAAGTACTCCCCCCCAAAAGCAATGTCTTCCCATTGAAATAGTGTTATCAGGTCATAGAGTGTTCATTCTAGCCCATGTGGTCCTAAACAATATTTTTAGAAAAAATAAAATTCTAGTGATGTGTCACTGACATGAAAGTTGGTGTCTGAAGCCTTACAGTCGTATATTCATGTTCGGTAAAGACTGTTCATTTTGAGAAGGTATCAATCTAACGCCCTTAGAACCAAGAAACCTACTTTTTAAGCTTCATTTGCTTGCTGTAAATGACAGCAAAACCAAATATCAAATCTCTTAACAGCTATAAGCCAGTTTTGCTCCAACAGGACTTTGTTATCTCAACCTCCAAAAAAAAAAAAAAAAATGCAAAACACACCCCCACACACGCACATACACACTAAACAGCACAGGCCAGTATTCAAACTTCCTTAAAAAAAAAATGAGTGTTGAAGACTTGTCCAAACTCCAGACTGCCTGTAAAAGATCCATAAGCGTGGCTCCCTATAAGGCATCTAAACAATATAAGACAAAACTGTAGTATGATATATTTAGCTATTTTCCTGGCTATATCTAAGCAGCTCCTAGGCTTCTCCTTGAGTCATATTGAAACCAGCTCCAAACAAAACAAAAACAAAAACAAAACATGCAAAAGACCAAAAAACTAGTTTGGCTCTCACTTCAACCAGGATGAAATAGTGACCAGAGGTGGAGAAAAGTTGGGTGTGAATTGCCCAGCAAGACCCATAAGGTGCTGAAGGAAATACGGTTTCTTTTCAGTATCTTTTTGCCTCCATGATCTTCTTGCTTTCTGGCTCTGTCCCTCTTCACTCCCTACCTAGGTTGTACTATGCTCATGTCCCTCTGGCTTCCCTGAGCAATTCTCCATTCTGCCCTCTCTCTAAATTTTCAGTGCTCCCAAATTCAATTATAAATTCCCAAATCAAGCTTTCAATTAAACAACAGGTAATAAAACATAACTAGAATGGTAGATTGTTCCAACCCCACCCCCCTCAAGCCATCTTCCATCAAAATTTGAATTCCCATACTCTCCATGTGCTGATCTAATCTAGCAACTAGGAAAGACATCCTCAGTTACCAGTTCACAGTCCAAGGGGTCTATCATCCTCATATTTTGTCTCATGGAAGGCTCAGAGAGTACATCTTAGAAAGGAAGGTATTAAAATGCCTTCAATAGCAGAAACTGGGGGGAGGGGGGACAGAAGAGGGTATTGGGGATATGGACATTGGGGAGGGTATGGGCTATGATGAGTGCTGTGAAAGGTGTAAACCTGGAGATTCACAGACCTGTACCCCTGGGGATAAAAATACATTATATGTTTATTAAAATAAATTAATTAATTTAAAAAAATGCAAAAAAAAATAGCAGAAACTAAGGAGGTGATACAGAAAAGAGAAAAGGTTTCAGGCATGCCTGATCATCCTAATTTACTTGAATGTAATAAAAACTCCCAATTAAAGGTGTAGCCTAGTAAAAGTGTTTTGGAATGAGGGTGATACCAATTACTCAAACAAGGTACTGGTAGGTTTTGTTGTTCTTCCTTGATGAAAATTTTGTCATGGCAAAAAAAATTCAAGCTTTACAATGCATATGACAAGGTTCATTTAATCTAGACAGTTCCACAAAAGTTTTTTTCCTTCTGGATAGCCAAGGTGACTCATGAATTTCCCTGTCCTCTTTTTATGCCCCAAGATAATATGGAGATATTTTAAACTATTGGACTTTCAGACAGAAATATATCTTAGAACGGTAGCCTTCAAATCTGACTGATCATCAGGGGACTTTATTTTATTTGTTTTGTTGTTGCTGTTGTTTGGGGGGGGGGACTTTTCTTTAATAAACATTTTCATCTCCCCCTGCCCTACTGAATCAGATCCTTGGCCAGGGTAGGAGAAGGTAAGGGACTGGGGTAGGAATGTTTTCATCCTGTGCATATAATTCTAATGATCAGTCAGGTCCAGACACTACCATTGAGAGCACTGAGGTACCAGCCAGTACCTCCTAAGTCATACCACTTATCTGCTTGGAACCACGGAGGAGGGGAGGAAAGCCTCTGTGAGCCCTACCCTGCTTCCCACCTACCTGGCAAAGTGCATCACTTCCCTAATCTCAGAGCCCTATAATCTGGGTCACCTAACTTAAGATATTCATACTTCCGTGTAAGCAATCCCTCCTACAGACAAAAAGAAAACACATTTATGAACATCCTATGTATCAAGCTCTCAGATAGCTACTTCCATTTACCAATGACAATGCTCTTTTAAGGCTGACATCAGCACCATCTTGTCATTGAAGAAATGGGCTGAGACGATGTGTAATTTTGCCAGGTTCTCCGTGATTAGTCACAGAGGGCAGATTAAGAACCCCGTGCTGTTGGGACAGGATGGATTATGGGCATAGTCACTTGTGTCCTGTTCTTATTTCTGGTGAGGCTTATTTGATAGAAAGAAAAGTGATATTCCCCTTCTTGCCCTCTTTGGAAGGAAACGTAGCTTTTTTGTTCTGCAACTCAGAATGGTCTTGTGCTCAGGTGTAAGAGCTTTAAGAATGTCTGTTTCAAAAGCTATCCTAGAAAAGGCCACAACCAAGACTTTGAGAGTTCTTGGTTCTTTAATAAAAGAAACTGAAATTATCCTCAAAAGGGAGAAGATGGAAGGCAGTGTTTCCCAGGGAAGACAGGCCCCTACCCTGAGAAGATGGCTTCCCCAGAGGCTGGAGGGAGGTGTGGACATTTATCGCACCCAAGTGAATACAGCAATCCAAAGTGTGCCAGGGCACCACAGCAAAGAATGTGCCAGCCTCCACCAAACTAAGACAGTTGTCCCATCTTAAAACCTGGCTCGTGGGGAACCCCAGAAAGAGCCAAGGAACTAACATTCACGTTCCGCCTGTAGCATACCAGGAAAGTTTACCCTGGGGGTCCGGGGAGTCCCGAGAGTCTTCACAAGGCATTGAACCCACAGCAGCACTACCATCTAGGAGTGCAGGCATCTCCTCTTCTTCCTCATACTCCAATCCAGTGCCGAGATGCGCAGAACGCTGTACTCATGTACGGAGGCCCTGGAGGGTCACGCTTGGAGATCGTAGCTCTCTACCCACAGACTGTGATTATGTGCTCAGATTCACGGCCTACAACACACCTGGCTCTTTATCAAAATAAAAACCAAACAGAATGAGTAAAAGAAACCAGACAGGAGAGGGCACAAATGGTATGTTCCACTTACGCAAACTTCAAAAATAGACTAAACTCACCCATAATGATAGTAGTTAGTACGACGTTACCTTTGGCCAGGTATTGACTGCAGGTGGGTGCAAGGGAGCCTTCTAGAGGGCTAGAAACTTTCTGTATCCTGCTCTGGATGGTGATTACACAGGTGTGTACATATGTGAAAATTCATTGAGCTGTACACCTAAGATATGTCTACTGTTATGTAAATATTACCTCTGCAAAATAAATAAATAATACAAGCAAAGAAGCCACCAGGCACAGACACTAAACAATAACCTACAAAGTTCTGCTAGCTCCAGCTTGCCTATTACTGGGGTCACTTAGTCCCCTCTTACTGACTCAAAATTAATCTGGCTCCCTACGCTATAAATGCACACAGAATTTAAAGAGCCAGAGAAGAGCATTCAGCCCAACAGTGCTCACCCAGGGGTAAGGTGCTGCACTGCGTATAGATGCTGAGTTGACAGAGCCAGACTACCCAGGTTCAAATCCCAGCTCTGCCACTTACTTAAATTCGTTATTTCTCAGTTTCCTGATCTGTATAATAGGCTTTAAAATGAAGATTAAACAAGAGTAAGCCATATAAAAGCACTAAGTAAATACCCCATATTATTATATGCCAAGCCTACAGTAAGCACTTTACCAATATTATCTTCCTTTAATCCTTGCAGGAACCCTATCTGATAGATGGTATAGTCCCCCATTTTACAAGTGTAGACACTGAAGCTCACAGAAGCTAAACTTGTCTAGGTTACACAGTTGGCAATGAGCAAATCGGGGTTTGAATCTGGATCTGTCTTTTCTTTTTCTATTAAGAATTTTCCCTACAGCCCCCCTGGGTCCTCCCAACCCCTGTGCTCCATCTGCTCCCACCTGGATTTCCCTAGGGCTAACCCATCATGAATCTCCCTTTCTACCACTACTTGCTGCTGTGACTAGACTATATAGCCCACTCTTCAGGGAACTTTCTAGGCTTTTGGATTCTGTCTGAGCCCCAAGGACAGAATAATCAACCTACATAACGGGCAACGATTGGATCAAGATGGTGAACTGAGCGCATAAGACCATGTTCCCTTCCTCTCCAATTTTCTTACAATGACAGGGGGAAATGTTTTTAAAGAAGAAACCCACACAGCTCTAGTCAACAAGGATACTATTACCAGAAAATTTTGAAATACCTGGAAGATAGAAGTTAAATGAAATCAACATTGCCAAGTATGAAGCAAAATCACATCCCCAAACTGGCTGCAGATTACAAACCAAATAAATGATTAAAATGGGAATGGGAAGACACGAGCAAATCCAGAGAGATTCCACACCCAGAGGACATTTACAATAGTAGAGGAAAATGCTCTGTTTCAACCATGAGGATAATTTACTAGAGAAATGTATCCAGAACAAGGGGCCAATTGCCTTCTTATGTCGAAAAACCAAGGCAGAAGGAAAACATCAGTAGTGTTTGGAAAACATCAATAGTAGGAGACAGAAAGGCAGGAGGAAGTGTTGGGTGGTGACAAGGTAACTCTGCAAGGAAGGAAATGTGCCCGGCCAGCCACCAGAGTAAAACCTTCCTTACTAGAGCATCATGGCAGGGAAATACCACAAATGTGTGGTGTATTGGTTTTCTATTGCTGTCATAACAAATTTCCACAAGCTTAGTCGTTCAAAACAACACAAATTCATTAATTTTACAGTTCTGTACAACAGAAGTCCAGGCTAAAATCAAGGTGTTAGCATTCCTTTTGGGAGACGAGGGGAGAATATATTTTTTGCACTTTCCAACACATTCCTTAACTCATGCCCCCTTCTCTACCCTCAGCAGGGCAGCATCTCTCTGACTCTTCTTCCATAGTCATAGGGCCCTCTGATCACCTCTTCGACAGCTTCTCTACTTTAAGGAATCACATATTTGGACCCACCTCCATAATCCAAGATAATTATCTTCTATCAAATTATTTAACTTAATCACATCTGCAAAATTGCTTTTGCCACGTAAGTAAACATGTTCACAGGTTTCAGGGATTAGGCCAGGGCATCTTTGGGGCCATTTTTCTGCCAACCACGTGTGGTTACTGGACACCTGGCAGATAACCCTGCTTTCTGGCTTGGCAATGGGAGTACTGGTTGTTCCACCAGGAACGTGACTCTAGAGGATACCCACAAAGGCTGGCAGCTATGACCTAACCAGACTGTTCTAGCAGAGTATCCTTGGCTGTGGCTCCTCTGGTTCCTAGTTCTTCATTTTTCCAAGCCTGATGTTCAACCTTCCTAGTACTTCATTTTTCCAAGCCTGATGTTCAACCCTCAGGTCAATTCTGCAAGCTACTCAGGAGCCAGACAATAAATGATCTTGCTGCATAAATTATCCAGAGCTAGTTTCTGTCACTTAAAATCAAGAATTCTGACTGATACAGACTCTTAAATACAGAGAACAAACTGGTGGTGGCCGGGGGGAGGTCAGTGAGGGATGGGTGAAATAGATGAAGGGGATTAAGAGGTACAAACTTCCAGTTATGAAATAAATAAGTAAAAAGTACAGCACAGGAAACATAGTCAGTAATACTGTAATAATGTTGCATGATGACTATACTTACTGTGTGTGGTAAGCATTGAGTAATGTATGGGATTGTTGAATCACTATGTTGTATTCCTGAAATTAATATAATATTGTATGTTAATTATACTTCAATTTAAAAAAAGGTAAGCTAAAGCAACATGTTCTTTTCTGAAGCTAGAATTTGCTTTATGATAATACATTTCTAGAGATCTACACAAAATTTAGAAGGAACAAATTCAAAGTAGATATTAAAAAACTTTCTGGGGATGCCTGAGTGGCTCCATTGGTTAAGCATCTGACTCTTGGTTGTGGCTCAGGTCATGATCTCTGGGTAGTGAGATGGGCCTCCGTGGAGCCTGCTTAAGATTCTCTCTCTCGGGGAACCTGGGTGGCTCAGTGGGCTAAAGCCTCTGCTTTCGGCTCAGGTCATGATCCCAAGGTTCTGGGATCAAGTCCCGCATCGGGCTCTCTGCTCAGCAGGGAGCCTGCTTCCTCCTCTCTCTCTGCCTGCCTCTCTGCCTACATGTGATCTCTGTCTGTCAAATAAATAAATAAAATCTTAAAAAAAAAAAAGATTCTCTCTCTTTCCCTCTCCCTCTGCCCCTTCTCACCCTGCTTGCTCTCTCAAAAAAAATAAACAAAAAACAACTTTCTGAATGTTTCCTATAAATATAATACAAATATTATTTATTCATAACACTATATAATGACTTCTAGATTTGTAGATTAGGTTTTTAAGGCTTTTATTTATTTGAGAGAGAGGGAGGAGCACATGTGGAGGGAAGGGGAGAGGGAGAGGGACAAGACTCCCGCTGAGTGCAGAGCCTGATGTGGGCTCCATCCCAGGACCCTGAGATCATGACCCGAGTCGAAGTTAGACACTTAACCAACTGAGCCACCTAGGTGCCCCTAGATTTGTAAATTTAAAGTGATGTAATTCAATAAAGGTATTCATGTTAAAATCATTAAACACAGAGAATAAACTGGTGGTGGCCAGAGGGAAGGTGGGTAGGGAAATGAGTGAAATAGATAAAGGGAATTAAGAGGTACAAAATTCCAGTTATGATATAAACAAATCACAGAAATAAAAAGTACAGCATAGGGAATATAGCCAATAATACTGTAATAATGTTGTGTGGTAATGGTTGGTGACTACACTTATCGTGATGAGCACTGAGTAATGTATAGAATTGTCAAATCACTGTTATATACCTGAAACTAATATAATACTGTATGTCAATTATACTTTAATAATAAAAATAAAGTAAAATAAAAATCTGTAATCAAAAAAAAAGAAAAAAGAATTCTTACTGATAAAAAATATTCTACCTGCCTGTTCTACACCCATTTATCTTTAAGCAAATACTTCCTGGGGACAGTCCCTACATACCTATGTAGAATTTATATCAGATCTTGCATTCAGAGGAAAGGCCTGTCAGCACACTCACACAAAAGCAGATAAAATCTAAGCCTCTTATGAATAATAATTGACCTAGTTCTTCATTTGTAAAAGAAAGGATAACACAGAATCACCAGACATGAAGGAAAACCAACATCATGCGAGTCAAATAGACGAAAAAACAAAACAAAACCAAAAAACCAAACAGACCTGACCAGAAATAAAACAAGATCAGAAAAAAATGTCACCTTAAGAAAATGGGGGTGGTGGTTCATTTGTTATATTCAGGAATATGTGGGAATATTTTGCCTACATACTGAAAGAGCATCCAGAGAGTTAAGAGTTACTGGAAAGTAAAATTCCAGTATTAAACTGCATTCACCACTGAATCTCAGCACTTAAAATACTACCTGGACAGTAGGAATTCAACTCCCTAAAATCTTTATAGAATGATCAATGGAACCTGTACACAACATTTACCACAGTAACCATGTGCAAGTGGACAAGTCCACAGCATCTAGTACATTCCCAATGTTGGGCAACCACCTCAACTGTCTAGCTCCAGAACTTTTTTGCCACCCCAGATGGAAACCTCCATTAACCAGTCATTCCCTGTTTCCCTTTCCCCAACCTGGCAAATACTAACCTACCTTCTGACCTTATAGATGTGCTTATTCTGGCTATCTCATATAAATGGAACACTTTTGAGCCTGGTTTCCTTCACTTAGCATGTTTTCAAATTTCAGTCATGTTGTAGCCTGTATCAGTATGTCATTCCTTTTCATAGCTCAATACTATTTCAATGAATGGGGATACTACATTTTGTTTATCTGTTTGTCTATTGGTGGACACTGGGTTGTGACACTTACACACACTATTTTCTTCCACTGCCCTCATTGTCTCCCTCCCCAGCCATCTCTATCTCAGCTGGTACCACACCACTTACCCAGTTGTTTAGGCCCCAAACCTAGGAATCATCCTTGACCTTCTCTTTCCCTTGGCCACACCCCTGTAACGTCCAAGCCATCAGCAAGTCCTGTTCTAGCATCCACATGCACCCCGATTTTGGTCACATTCATCACTTCTCCAGCTACCACCTAACCAGCTACCACCTACTGTCCCTCTGATCACAACTAAATGTCTTTTTGCTTCCTTTACCTCCCCCATTTACTTCCCCACAATAATCAAAATTACCCTTTGTAAGTATGAATAAGATCCTGCCACATTAGTGCTGAAGACCCTCTGTGGCTTCCCATCACAATGTAACAAAATCTAAATGTCTTACTATAAGCAACAAGGCCAGCATGATCTAATCCCTACCTACCTCTCTAAGCATCAATACTACATTCTCCAGCCATGCTGGCCTATCTCTGAGTCTCTCCCACACCAACCACTTTCCTGACCCAAGGCCTTCACACTCCCTGAGCTTCTACCTAGGACATACCTTCCCCTCAAATTTTGCTTGGCTTCCTCCTTCTCCTCATGAAAGTCACCTCTACGGAGAGGCCTTCTTTGACTCTCCCATGTGAACTAGAGCCCTCATCCTAAGTCTCTCTCTGATCCCTTATCGTCCTGGGTTTTTCCTTCATGCAACTTAGAGCCCTATAAAATTATATTATTTTTCTGTTTATTATCTGTCTCCCTCCCCCCAAGAATGTAAGCTCCAAGAAAGTAGGTATTTTGCCTTCAGCCAAATCCCAAGGGCCTAGAGCAGTACCTAAAATATATGAGGCATTCAGTAAATACTTGTTGCTTGAATAATGAATGCATTGCATTATATACACACATAGAAAGAGGACTCTGTGCTCAATAAACAGAATATCCATTCTTTTCAAACATCCTTGAACATTTACATGCATAGGCCATGAAGTGCTCTCCAACCATGTTAGTGAGAGCATAAATAGTGTAAGTTTTCTGGTGCATAATTTGATAATGTCTATCTAATTTTAAAATGCAAGCATCCTCTGAACCTGTACCATATATTGGCAACCCTGTGATAGATCAAATGATCCTCTATTTCTGGACTCTATTCGGTTCCATTTATCCATTGTCTATTTGATCACTTTCAAGGATGATATGGATGTTCACATGGGTCTGAGGAAAGTTTCCTTTCCACAATATTGGTTTTTTCTATTGTTCTATGTCTTAGAACTGATTACTCTAAATAGCAATGGATATAGGAAAGTTTTAATACTATGGTAATAAAGAAAATACTTTTGGTTGTGGCAGGAAGATTTTCACCATCTTTGGAAGAATATTCTGGGACATTGTCCTCCTGGACCTTGATGTGTGTCTGGAGGGGGGAAGTAAGATATTTTTAATCAAAGGAACAGCCACTTTGCCTTTTTATACAGCTATCAAATATTCTTCTCCCCTCCCAAAGTTCCTGAAGCCGTTGAAATGATACATGTTCGTGTTGCAAATTACTGAAAAGGCCACATATTTTGAATAGCCCTCAGGTATTAGAAATGAAACATCTTATAAAACCAACTACTATTGGTTTGAGAAATTGTCACTTTGGTCCATGGTGCTGAAGCAACTGGATATCCATGTGGAAATGTAAATGAAACCAAACTTTGTTACATGGAGCGCTCTAGCACAGTAGACTTTTCTTTTTCCACTATGTAAACAGGAAGAGCAGAGAGCCAAGGATCTTCTTCTGATTTGATAGAATAATTATGACAACATTTATACCACTTGGGAACATAAGCATTGACTAGAACATTAGCACCAGGGCAACAAATAAGACCATCTTAACAAGTCTTAACAAGTAAGACAGAATTACAAGTGTCATTAAAAGTTATGTTCACATAACATGGCAACAATTTCTAAAATGTCTAGCATCTACAAGACTCCTTTGTTCAAATGATAATTCCAACAATAGATTTGTATTAGAGAGGACAGAATGGGCTCTAGCAATTGTGAATATTTGTGCAAGATTCATATTACGTAGGAAACAAGACTGATGTCCTTGTGAGAGTTCACATTTAACACCGTATCTCACTGGATCCTTTGACCAAGTTTTAACATGAGGAAGGTCATCTCTCCCTTTGCTGCAGCAGAAAGGAAACATCTTTTCATCTCTTGTTAGAGTTTTTAAAAAATTTGTGAAGTTCTGTATTTCCAGAGCCAGGCTCTGAAATTTCATTAGTTAGCATTAAAAGCAAAATGCAGACCTGTGGGATTTAGTTTCACTATGGAAAAATGGGTTGTTAGGATTTGACTTGATACCAGTGAAATAGGAACTATTTATCTCCCACATCACAAAAGAACAAGAGTCAAACTGATGCCACACTTCTCTTCAGCAACCCAGGTACTAAAAAGCAACATTTATTTTTTTATTTTTTAAAGATTTTATTTATTTATTTGGCAGACAGAGATCACAAGTAGGCAGAGAGAGAGGAGGAAGCAGGCTCCCTGCCGAGCATAGAGCCTGATGTGGGGCTCCATCCCAGGACCCTGGGATCATGACCTGAGCTGAAGGCAGAGGCTTAACCCACTGAGCCACCCAGGCGCCCCCAAAACTTTTATTTTTAACATGGTTATAAACCAGAATATTGTACCTAGCCAAACAGAATTACGTGTGAAGATGGAAAAAAGACATTTTCAGACATTTGGAACATTTCCCTATTATGTGCTCATTTTTGGAAAACTGCTTGAAACTATTCTGCTGCAAAACAAGGAAAAAGAAAGGGGAAGATCAGTGACCCAGGAAACAGAGAAATAAAACCAAAGAGCAAGAAAGGGAAGTTCCAATGTAACTTGCTGGGGAGCAGGATGAAAGCAGTCATTGGGATGCTTGGGTGGCTTAGTGGGTTAAACGTCTGCCTTGGGCTCAGCTCATGATCCCAGGGTCCTGGGATTGAATCCCACATCACATGAGCTCCTTGTTCAGCAGGGAGCCTGCTTCTCCCTCAGCCTGCTGCCCTCTGCTTGTGCGCTCACTCATGCTCTCTCTCTTTCTGGCAAATAAATAAATAAAATCTTAAAAAAAAAAATGAAAGCACAATCAGGAGATATTGGAGGAGAATGTGATGCCCATGCCCACGAGAGAGGCCATCAGGGAAAAAATGGTGTGTGGAGGATAGGAATGATCATGAGTGATAGGGTAACTAATATCATAAAGGCAAATGATACAAGAGACTAAAAAAGAAAAAAAAAAGGGCAAGTAGAAATACCAGAGAAAAAAGCCATGCAATTCAAAAAAGGAAATGAAAGTACAGCCTGACCTTTGGTTCCAAAGTAAACAGAGACCTGCCCTTTGGGATGAAAATTTAGTGTTGAGGTATATACCCAACAAATAAAGTACATGTAAATTTACAGAAGGCCTTCAAAGCTAGGTTTAGAGATTTAAGCCCATGGTCTGGTGAGCACAGACAGCCGTAATTAGTTCTTAAGGAAAAGAACGAAGAGTTAAAGGCAGCATTTTAGTAATGTTAGCCTGGCAGTAGGCGAGGCAGGAAACTGAAGGATAAGTCTGTTGCAATTTTCCAGACATGAAGTGAAGGAATAAACAGACAATAGAGAAGGAAAAGAGAACAGAAAGGCATCTGAGGGTGGGGATGGTCTGTGAACTGGAAAAACGGTGATAGCTTTTCATCAGTACTGCTGTTTCATTACTGCACACACACACGCTTTTCCTCCTTTTCTTTCTATTTCTCTTCCTATCTCCAAGTTAATATTAGGCTCCTTGATGGTGGAGAGTAAAGCCTGTGTTTGTTTTCTTGACACCAGCACTGGGTCCTACAACAACGGTCCCTCAGCTACTGCCTGTGATGGTGACTGTGGCTGGTGGTGGTGGTATGATGCCAATGTTTCCATGCCTTAAGCATAGGGACATTGGAGATAAGAGTGACTTGGGGTATAAAATAATGATGATGGAATTAGAGCTTTGGTGGGATGTCAGCTCCCACTGGGAACTGAATGAAAATACTTTTTGAAAATACCGCTGCTACTTCTTAATGAAATGCCTCCATTTCCCCCCTTCTTTAGCATCTTTTACTTAATTCCATCTATACTTATGCAAAATTAAAACAAAGCAGTATTGGGTGATCTGATTACTATCAAAGAAACTCATTTCCGAATTCTTCTTTCAAAGCCTTTTTTGATTGAAAACAAAGAGACTTTTTTTTTAGAAAGCAGGGCTATTTAAACAAACTCTGTCCTGAGAGTTCAGGCCTTCTACATCTTGTTTTGTCTTGTTTCTCAAAATTAAAAAAAAAAAAGTTATTTTCAAAGAAAGCACTAGGTGGCACTTGTGATGTATTCAATAGTTACCTCAGATTCTTTTTGGAAAACGGTTGGTGGGGGAAAAAAGGCAATAAATATTAAAAGGGGAAAATCTTCATTACAATAATGAAGATCAGTATCTTGTGATTGTGTTTACTACGTTACTATGTATGAGTAATATCTTTATGCAGTGTTTGTGTTTAAAATCTAGGCTGCACTTCCCTATAAAAACTATAAGAGGGGAACCAATATTTCTATAACATGTGAAAACTTCACATCACTAAAATAATAAGTAAAAAAGTAATGACTGATTTGCAGAAAGATTGGCTATATGTTCTTTTAAATAGCCAATTCCTCTATTCTACTTAAAACATTTCAATTTGGGGGGTGCCTGACTGGCTCAGTTGGTAGACCATGTAATTCTTTTTTTTTTTTAAGAGACTCTATTTATTTATTTATTTAAGATTTTATTCACTCACTTGACAGAAAGAGACAGTGAGAGAGGGAACACAAGCAGGGGGAGTGGGAAAGGGAGAAGCAGGCTCCCCGCTGAGCAAGGAGTACAATTCGGACTCGATCCCAGGGCCCCTGGATTATGACTAGAGCCAAAGGCAGACGCTTAATGACTGAGCCACCCAGATGCCCCTATTTTTTTTTTTAAGATTTTTATTTGTGTATTTGAGAGAGAGAGACTGCACAAGCAGGAGGGAGGAGCAAAGGAAAGAGGATAAGCAGACTCCCTGCAGAGCAGGGAGCCCAATGTGAGACTTGATCCCAAGACCCCAGGATCATGACCTGAGCTGAAGGCAGACACTTAACGAACTGAGACACCCAAGCGCCCTGACCATGTAATTCTTGATTTTGGGGTCATGAGTTGAAGACCCACATTGGGTCTAGACCTTAATTTAAAAAAAAATTTTTTTTAAACCTAAACATTTCAACTTGTATTTAAAAACACACCTATTTTACAAAATAAAGGTTTCCAAAGCCCAATATTGTGTAAAGCAAAATAAATTATTAATTTTTAAAAAGACACTACAGCTTAAATTATTTTGAGTAGTATTAACAAAAGAAAAAAGAAATGGAAAGCAGATGTCTCAGCATATTTTACCATCTTTAAAGTGATAACATAATGACTTTGAGCAAGTGTATTTTGTTTTCTGGCATTTGGTTAGGCAGTCCTATTTGGCAAGTTGCTTAATTATCTCATGACCCCACTTTACTATGGAGAGACTGAAAGCTCTTTTAACTGAAATGCAGGTTGAGAAGGCATTATTTCAAGTAGAAAATATTATCACCAAATACCATGGCAACCGTAGCCTGTAGACCCTGTCATATTATTGCATCTTCCCTCTACCTATTGTCTGGGCAATATGACCATCTTTCCTCTGCCTATTGTTCACAGTAACCATTTCATGGATTAGGTTCACTCATGGCTCCATCTCACTTTTCTACCCTTATTCTCCTTTGTCTCATTTTCACTTATTTTGAATGTATTTTTTTCTTGCTTTACCTTTGTAGGATAATTTAACACAATAAAGTCCTTTTGGAACAAGATGGGTTATAAATAAGTTAATAAAAATGCTAATATGCTGTCTTTTTAATCGCACTAATTTTTAGGGCTGGGAAGAAATTGACATTTTGAAGGTAGTATCTCATGTAGTAGTAAACTCAGCATGTCAGAACTCAGAGCTAAATATGCAAAATTGCACCAGTACTGAAAAAATCTTAGTATCTCAGCATAACAATTGATTTCCTTTGGTTGGTAATGATAGGAATGGTTTCTGGCTAACTTAAGCGAAACGGACTTTAACAGAGTGCTAGCTAGGAACTCACAGGATAGATGGGAGGCTGGAGGGCCAGTGTTGGGCACAAGACAAGAATGAGGACAGCTCTTGGAGTCCAGGTGACAAGAACAATTTCCAGATCTTTTCAAGGTGCTGCTGTTCCAATATATGCACTCCCTTTACTTCCCATCCCTGTGTACCTCAACTCAAGATTAAAAGTTCCAAAGGTCCAGGGGAACCTGGGTGGCTCAGCTGGTAAAGCGTCTGCCTTCAACTTAGGTCATGATCCCAGGATCCTGGGATCGAGCCCTGTGGCCAGCTCCCTGCTCAGTGGGGAGTCTGCTTCTCCCTTTCCTTCTGCTCCTCCCCCTGCTCCTGCTCTTGCTCTCTCTGATTGTCTCTCTCTCAAATAAATATAATCTTAGGGGAAAAAAAAAAGTTCCAAGAGTCCAGATTGCTTAATGTGCTCTGGGCATTCACAGATTTCTAGTGCTAAAATCAAAGGAAACTTACTATGGAGTAAAAGCATATCTTGAAAAGTTATGAAAATATAAAGAAATACAAACTTGAAAAAATAAAACACCTCAAGAATCTAGCTGTCTTCCCTTTTGTCTGTCAGGTGTGGCTCTTTAGTTGCAATAAGATGAGGAATATTAATTTATGTTCCTACCAAAACTGCCAATAGAGGGAGAGAAAAAATTCCCCAATAGGAAACTGGGCTATTCCTGGTAAGGAAGGTGATTGCTGGTTACCAAAAAGCAACCTGTGTGCACTAATCTACAAGAGTAGACTATTAGTTTCTGTATTGTACTATAAAGCCCTGATGAATAGTGTCCCTCCCAAATTCACGTCCATGCAGAACCTCAGAATGTGACCTTATTTGGAAACAGGATCACTGTAGATGTAAGTAGTTGAGAATCAAAATGAACTCTTCCTGGATTAGAGCGGTCCCTAAATCCAGCGAGAATGTCCATATAAGAGGCAGAAGAAAACACACCTTCTCTGTGGGAGAAGAAAGGGATGTGAAGATGGAAGCAGAGACTGGAGTGCTGGATCTACAAGTTACAGAATGTCAAGGATTAAGCAACCACCAGAAGCTAGGAGACAGGCATGGATGGTTTCTCCTTCAGAGCTTCCAGAAGGAATCAACTCTGCCAACACTTTGATTTTGGACTTCTGGCCTCCCAAATAGTGAAATAATACATTTCTGTTGTTTTAAGCCATTCAGTTTGTGGTAATTTATTAGGGCAGCCCTGGGAAACTCATATAACCCCTAAGAACAGTTTCTTTGTACAAAACCCTAAGTGGTAATACCATGAAAGAAGGTGGTTAGTAAATGCATTTTTATGAGAATGAATAAAAGTTCTCCTTTGCTATTTCAAAAGGAAATAAATCTATGGATGGTTTTGTTTATTTATTCCACAAAGAGCTACTGAATACCTCTTCTGCACTGGGCATTGCTCTAGGGGCTAGAAATACAGTGGTGAACAAATTAGGTAAACTCAACAGAGCTTGCATTTAGAGGGGAAACAGTTAAACAAATAAACAAGACATAGTCTGTTGAGTTAGGGCTATGAAGAAGGCAAAATTAGATGATGTGACCCAAAGTGACATACAGGAGGCAAGAGGCAGTATAGACTGGGTAGTCAGGCAAAGGAGCAGAGAACTAGGAGCAGAAGTATGAGAAACCAGATGTTTGTGACCTGGGAGGGAGGGAAATTATTCCAGGCAGAATAATTCCTGAGAGAAATGGGAGCTGAGTGATCACTGCCAAGTGAGAGGGGTTGGATGGGGAGATTTAGGCAGAGGCAGATCACAACTTTTTAGGCAGATCACAACTTTTATTCTGAGATACGTCATACAGGCAGAAGAGTTTAAGCAGGAGAATAACATCACTTGATTTCAACATTTAAAGTCAGTGTCTTCACTATGTGGGCCAGAAGGAGCAAGAGTCACTTGGGAGACTATAGCATTAGGCTGGATGGAGGTAGGCAGAGCTTGGATTAGGGTATTATTGTGGGGTGCAAAGAAGTGTATTAATTCTGGTTATGAGGTAGTATGACAGGACTAGTAAATATTACTTAAGTGCCTTCTGGTCTAGCATTGCTTGAAATTCTGTAAGGGGTACAAAAAAAATATTGTATTACCAAGACTCATATCCAGGAGTATTACACTTGATTGGGCAGATAAGACATATACATATATTTATAAAACATATGTAGACCAAAATGCACTATAGTGTGACAGAAACAATGCATATAGGAAAGAAGGCTCCAGAGTGGGTAAAGGTAACATGGAAAACTTCATACACTTGAGATGGGCCTTCAAAGATATGTTAAGATTGAAGAAGAGCGTTCCAGGTTGGATAAAGCATGAACAAATAAAAAAACAGCAGAGGTTGAATTGCAGTGTTTGCAGTGGGTGAATAAAAAATCTGATTGGATTAGAGAGTTTGTATACAGTGCATAATGCCAATTAAATTAGATCAGCAAAGTAAGAATAGACGACAGAGGGCTTTGAAATCCAGGAGTTAAGATTTAATCTTCTAGGCCAGGGGTCAGCAAACTTTTCCTGAAAGGGCCAAATAATAAATATTTCAGGTTCTGCAAGTCATATGGTCTCTGTTAAAACTACTCAACTCTTCCACAGTAGTCTGAAAGCAGCCATAGATAATACTTTTTAAATGACTGTGGCTGTATTTCAACAAGCTTTATTTCTAAAAACAGGTGGCAGGCCAGATTTTGGTCCTTGGATTACAGCAGCAGAGCAATAAAATAAAAATGGTGTTTTACACATTTTTGAAGTAATCATGTGCAAGAGCAGGGAGCATTTCTTTGTCACTTAGCATCCATTTCCCCCATCCTCCTTCCTCATAGTTTCCATACTTTCAGTTAAGTATTATCTTCTCTCACATGTTTAGGGAGAAGCCAGTTGAACTTCTAGCTCTAGGAATGGTCTCAGATTGGTTTAAATTGATCAGGTCATCCCATTCCCCATTCCGCAAGGGTCAGTTCATGGAACCCACACCTAAGCCACATAGTGCATGCCATTTCTGGGGCATGGAGGGTGGTTCAGGAAGGACATCTGACCTAATTTTTCCCAGTAACATGCAATGTATCTTTTACAGTAAAGGGGTTTCTAGAAAAGCAGCCTTCTCACTTCTCCGAAAGAACCAAGAAAAGGTCACTCTCTTCCTTTCTGGGCAGGGTAGTATAGAGACATAATACTTGGATTTCTGGATTTGATTTGTTTGGGGTTTTTTTGTTTTGCTTGTTTTTTTTTTAAGAAAAACCAAGTTTGGAACCATGCTAACAAAACTGAAGGCAGAACAGAGAAAGGTAAAGAAACCAGGTCTTTGATGACATGGTTGGACTCCTACCTTGTCTTTTTAGTTTTATTAGCCAATACATCACTTTCATTGCTTAAATCTGTCTTGAATTTTCTGTTGCTTGAGATTATAAGTAGGAATGTCTGGGTGGCTCAGTAGGTTAAGCATCTGACTCTTGGTCTCAGCTCTGGTCTTGATCTCAAGCCTCATGTTGTGCTCCACACCCAGCCTGGAGCCTTACTAAAAAAAAAAAAAAAAAGAAAAGAAAAAAAAAAAAGTATTCCACTGTCACAGAAGAAGAATATGGATGGGGAGATACTGAAAAGAGTTAGATTAGATGGAAGATTAAGCATGAAGTGGTAAGGTACAAGGTGGCAGTGAGAAGGTGGTCATTGAAAAAAGAGAATTAATAGGAGAGGCCAGCTCATTTGCTCACATTTAAATCCAGATCCACACAATGCTCTACCACCACTGCTGCCAGGACTGATTGCACTCCCACCCCCCCACTCCCACCCATTTACAACTCTGCCACCACAGACACAAACAAGTATAGCAACATAGAGGAATTCGCAGAGGGATCCAAGATCAATGCAGGCAAAAGTCAGCAGGATGATGGGTTTTGGAATTGAAAGAACACAAACTGGACGGCAAATTGATAGACCCCAAAAGGGCCAAAGTTTTAAAAGGAAAAAAACCTCAAAAAAGGGTTTTGTGGGTGGATTTTGAGCCCAAATACTTCTGAAGAACAAATTAAAGAATATTTTGGAGCCTTTTCAGGAGAATGAAAATATTGAACTTCCCATGATACAAAAAAAAAAAAAAAGAAAGAAAGAAAGAATGAAAGAAAAAGGAAAGAAGAGGATTTTGTTTCATCACTAAACAGATGAAGAGCCAGTAAAGAAATTGTTAGAGTGCAGATTATCACCAAATTGGTTCTGGGAAGTGTGAAACCAAGTTGCACAACCCAAAGAGGTATATAGGCAGCAAAAGCAACAACAAAAAGGAGGAAGAGGTGCTGCAGCTGGTGGACCAGATGGTAGTAGGGGTTGTGGACGAAATCAGCACCAAAACTGGAACCAAGGATTTAATAACTATTATGAGCAAGGATATGGAAATTACAATAGTGCCTATGGTGGGGATCAAAACTATAGGGACTATCATGGCTATGATTATAATGGGTATAACTATGGGAACTATGGATGTGGACAGGGATATGCAGACCACAGCGGCCAACAGAGCATTTATGGCAAGGCCTTTTGAGGGGTTGGCAGTCACCAAAATAAGTGCTAGCCATAGGAGGATGTTGGTGAAAACAGTGGGAACTTTACTGCAGGCTGTGTGTCACCCTGACCACATCTATGTCTGGGAGTCACATGTTGCAGGCAGAGCGGAAGGCATACACCAGAAAATGCTGTCCTGTGGAGGAAACTGCTAAAGTAACCCATCTCGCAGGATGACACTGAAGATTGGTCTTCTGTTGATCTAAGATGATTCTTTTGTAAAAGACTTTCTAGTGTACAAGACACAACTGTGTCCAACTGTATATGGCCACCAATTAGTCTTCTCTGTTTTTACTTTGTCTTTTGCTGTGTGATGACTTGATGTAGATTTGTTTACAAATTTCATTTGTATAAACATAGTATTTATTTGTATAACATGACTTCATGTTAAACATCAAATAAATGCTTCCTTATGTGGAAAAAAATATGTGAGGCTAATCTGTATTGATTTGACCAGAATTCCCACACAGAATAAAAGGCTAAGGGAAAAAAAATAAAGAATACAGGAAGTGAGGAGTTTGAGCCCACTCACAAGAAAAGACATGTAAAACATAAGGTTAAAAGTTAAAGAGACATTTATTTGAATCCTCAGCCTAACCCTAGTCCCAACAGATGATATCATCCTAAAAACAGAAGATGTAAAGCAACAAGTATTTAAAACCTACAAAGTGCTCACCACAAAAGGTACAATCAGGGTCCATAAAACAGTGTGTAAAACTATAAATACTGTGAAAAGAAAAAAAATCTGTAAAAATAGGATAAATCAATGGGAAATTTTGGGTTATATCTTGGAATGAAAGAGGGTCAGATTAAGAACCGAAGGCAAGAAGGGTAGGGTGACTGAATGACAGATTGGGAAACTCTCATTAGAAAGGATAGGACTGATCAAGCCATTCTACTTATTCATACTGTCATACCTTTCATACATACTAGGGTGCAGTCTGTCAAGAGAACATTTAGTCCATTGACATATAACTTCTGTAAGCCCCAATAGAGTAAACAAGGCAAACCGACGAGAACCACTAGAAGAAAGAGGCTCAGCAACGATCCACACAGAATCACTGAGTCTTCACATTTCAGTAATGAAAAGGTAAATAAAACACTTCTGGGTTTCCAGTACACCTTGTAAGAGGCTGAAAGTTGGGGCACCTGGGTGGCTCAGTTGGTTAAGTATCTGCCTTAGGCACAGGTTATGCTCTCAGGGTCCTGGGTCAAGTCCCACATCTGGCTCCCTACTCATCAAGGAGCTTGCTTCTCTCTCTCCCTCTGCCTCTCCCCCCTGCTCACCCATGCTCTCTCTTTCTCAAATAAATAAAATCCTAAAAAAAAAAAACAGAAGCTGAAAGTTGTTACTCCAAGTTAACAACAAATTTTTTAAAAAATGAACAAACTGAAAAATCAACAACTCTTAGACCCAAAAGAGAACTAAGGTCACAGGGCCAAATGTTGCTCCCCAAATTGGAGAAACCAACAGCAAATACAGAGAATCACAACTTACTGGAGTAACAAACTCTGTGGAAACCAGTAGCAGGGTAGGGAAACCTGAACTATAATTAATGAATTGCTGGGCACTCAATGTAGATAACTCTGAGAGTTAAAAACTCAAGGGGGACCCAGTCATTGGAGGCTCCTACACATTTCTTAGATTTAACTCCTGGATCTCTATCACATTCTCACAGTAAATATCAGAGAAAAATCAATATCCCTCCTTCTCTACCATGTTGTTGGCAGAGGAAGGGAAAAAGGAACCACGTGGAAATATACCAGAGCATTCTGTTCTTAGCAAGGTCTGTCTTTAGAAGGTACTACTGAATCACAGCCTCACCTGCTGTGGTTTTATCAGAGCCTAACTCGCTAGCCTGGGGGAGGGGAAAAACCCACCTCCAGCCCCCTCTAGCCATCTTGCTTCAGTTAAGGGTATGGAGGGAGGAGGGCTGAGAAGCACATTTGAGGCTCACAGCCCAAAGGCACAGGGATACTAAAAGATTAAAAGCGACCAGATCATAGAATTATAAAACACTTCCCTTCCTCTTCACCTTATCATCATATTACTAAAGGTCTATAGATATTTATAGCAGTGCCTTTTACCTTGTACATCATGTCCAGCTACCAAGAAAAAAATCACAAGGTACACTAAAAAGCAAAAAACATAAGTGAAAGAGACAGAGAGCGCCTCAGAACCAGGCTCAGAACCAGATACAGATGGGATGTTGGAATTATCAGATCAGGAATTTAAAATAGCTATCATTAATATGCTAAGGGCTCTGATAAGTAGACAGCATGTAAGAACAGATGGGCAATATAAGCAGAGAGATGGAAATTCCAGGAAAGCACCAAAAAGAAATGCTAGAGATAAAAAACACTGTAACAAAAATGAATAATGCCTTTGTTGGACTTATTAGTAGACTGGCGCAGCTGAAAAGAGAATCTCTGAGTTTAAAGATATTTCAATAGAAACCTCCAAAACTGAAAAGCAAAGAGAAAAAAGACTGAAAAAAAAAAAGAACAAAATATCCAAGAACCGGGCACAAAAGATGTAACATATGCATAATGGGAACACTAGAAGAAATGAACAGAAGAAATATTTGAAACTATAATGACTAAGAACTTGCCCCAAATTAATGTCAGACACCAATTCACAGATCCAGGATGCTCAGAGATTACCAAACAGGATAAATTCCTCCCAAAAAAACTACAACTAGTTATATCATTTTCAAACTACAGGAAATCCTGAAAGAAGCCAGAGGATAAGAATATGTTACCCACAGAGGAGCAAAGATGAGAATGATATCTGACTTCTCAGAAACCATGCATGTAAGAAGAAAGTGGAGTGAAATGTTTAAAGTGTTGATGGAAAAACCCACCAACTTAAAATTCTGTAGCCTACAAAATTATCCTTCAAAAATGAAGAAATAAAGACTTTCTCAAATAAACAAAAATTTAAGGAATTCATTGCCAGTAGAACTGCCTTGCAAGAAAATTTAAAAGAGGTTCCTTAGAGAGAAGGAAAATAATATATGTCAGACAGTTGTATCTATATAAAGAAAGGAAGAGCACTGGAGAAGTAAGTGAAGGAAAAATAAAATTTTTTTATCTTTCTTCTCACTGTTGTAACAGAAAACAGTTTGTTCACAATAATAACAACACTGTAGGCGCACTGGGGTGACTCAGTCGGTTAAGTGTCTGCCTTTGGCTCAGGTTGTGATCCCAAGGTCCTGGGATTGAGCCCCGCATCACACTCCCTGCTCAGTGAGGAGTCTGCTTCTCCCTCTGCCTTTCCCCACAGCTCACGTGTTCTCTCTCTCTCAAAAATAAATAAAATCTTAAAAAATAATAATAACAACAACACTGGATTTAACATATATGCTTATACATGTATATATTATACATAAGTAAAATGAATGGCAAGAAAGATACAAGGGATAGGAGGAAGAAATTAGTATTATTTTGTTATGATAAAGTATATACACTTTATATAAAGTATACCCATGAAGAGGTATAGTATTATCTGAAAGCAGACTTGGATTAGTTATAAATGTACACTGCAAATTCTAAGGCAAAAACTGAAAAAGAAAGCAAAATAGAAGTATAACTGATATGCTAAGAAAGGAGTGAAAATGGAATCATAAACCAGTCAGTTAAAGCCACAAAAGGCAGAAAAAGGGCAACAAATAGAAAATAGTAACAAATGTGGTAGCTATTAATCCAACTATACCAATAATCACTTTGAATGTCAACAGTCTGAATGCACCAATTAAAAGACAGAGATTGTCAGAGTGGATCCAGAGTGGATCAAAAAACATGACCCAGGAGGGGCATGATGGCAGCAAAATGGCAGTATAGAAATTTCTAGCACTCTAGCATCAATCTGGACAGTTGCTCATGTATGAAAATACCTTCGCAAGAGCCGAGGATTCCAGGTGATAGAATACAGAATCTGGGTGAAGCACAGAAGTATGAAAAGACGTACTGAGGATGATAGAAAATAGATTTACATTGTTTCCATCACCCATCCTCTAAGCCTGGACAGCTAGGCCAAAAGACAGACCCTCCCCATAGCAAAAGGCAAGTAGAGTGACTACACAATTTCACCGAGGCCCAGCCCCAGCAAACCTCTGCAGCCTTAGGTAGCTCTCTATAGGCTCCCACAAACCCAAGTCCCCAGATTACTCCAGTGCCTTTAGGCTCCCATGGCCCCAGGGGACTCCCTTGGCTCTAGACTTCCACAGGGGATTCTACAAATCCAGGCCTCTAGCTCACCCGGGTGCTACCCAGCTCCAGTGGCCCCAGAAGGCTTCCAAGCCTAGATTCCTGGAAGCATCCTGATAACCCAGACTCTTAGCACATGCTAGTACTAGCCACTGTCCATGGCTCTGGGTAGTTCCTGTGGCCCCTGGCTCCCTAATAGTTCCCATGAACCCAGGCTCTGGGTGGGTACCCACAAACCCAGGCCCTTTGCTGGGCCCAGTACCAGGATGAGTACCACAAACCAAGGCTTTCAGCCCACCTCAGCATCAGGCCAGCTCCTGTGGCCCCAGGCCCCTTGCCAACCCCAGTGTCATGCTGGCTCCTGGGGATCTAGACTCTAGACAGCCTGCCACAGACCCAGGTTCCTAGCCTACCCCATCACCAGGCCAGCCTCCAGGGTCCTAGTCTTAAAGTTGGCTCCAAAGACCCAGGCTCATGGTCTGTATCAGCAGCAGTCTGGACCTGCAGAACTAAACTCCAGGCTGGTCATCAAGGCCTCAGGTGACAGAATGACTCCTGCAACCCTAGCACCAGGCTGGCTCCATGAAACCAGGTTCCTGTTCCATTCCAGTTCTAGATCAGCCCCTGCAGACTCAGATGACAGGCCCACCCCAGTGATCCCTGGTAAGTGGCTGGCCCCATGGGCATAAAAAGTGACCAGTAATGTGAACAGGAATAATCTCTCTAAATAAAACAATAGGTTGCTTTGTGGGTTTAAGATTTGGTTATTTGTCAGAGAGAGAGAATGCAGCAGGGGAGTGGCAGGCAGAGGGAAGAGCAGTCTCCCTGCTGAGCAAGGAGGCCAATTCAGGATTCGATCCCAGGACTCTGGGATCATGACCTGAGCTGAAGGCAGACACTTAACCAACTGAGCCACCCAGGCATCCCACAATAGGTTATTTTATGTATACTTTCTGTGTCTGTGTATATATCCCCCTCTCTCTCTTTCTCTCTCTCTAGGTTTCTTATAAACAAACCACTGTTGAACACTGATTGTATACAGGGCACTGAGCTAAATGCTAGCAACCAAAAATAGGGGCTCATAGTCTAGTAGGAAAGACATACATTGGGGTAATTATACTCTTACAGATGGTATTAAGTCAGTTTGTGGATAATCTGTAGGTTAGTGTTCCTATGAAAAAACGTATGGTAGACTGAATAATGACCTTCCTAAAATGTCCATGCTCTATTCCCAGAATCCGTGAACATGTTATCTTACATGACCAAAGGAACCTGGAAAAAAGCCCACAAAGCAAATGTGTGATTAAGTGAAGGATGTTGAGATGGGGAGGTTATTCTGGATTACCCAGGTGGATCCAATCTATTCATATGAATCCTTAAGAGTGAAGAACCTTCCCAAATTGTGGTCAGAAGGAGAATGTGACTATGGAAGAAAGGTCAGGGAGATGCAACATTGCTGGTTTTGAAGTGGAGAAAGGGGGTCACAAGTTAAGGAATGTGGGCAGCCTCTAGAAGCTGGAAAGTCAAGGACAGATTCTTCCCTAGAGCCTCCAGAAGAAACCGGCCCCGCTGACACCTTGACTTTAGCCCAAGGAGCAGGATTTTGGACTTCAGATCTCTGGAACTGTAAGATAATAAGTCTGTATCATTTTAAACCACAAAGTGCATGGTGATTTGTTACAGCAACAAGAGAAAATATAACACGCATAACATGCATATTGTCCCTGATGGTGTCAGACCCCAAAAGACCACCAAGGTGAATTTCCTTGCAAGAAGAATAGCCATCTAGGGAGCCTCAGTGAATGCCTCTCTCCTAGAGCTGGGGAATTTCTGAGGAGGCAGAAGGTTCACTCACACTAAGGCTCACCTGGGTCATAGGCACATCCTGACTTCTGGCAGAGGATGGGGAGAGCTATTGAGGGTGTCCCAATGGTATGATCGTGCCACTACTAAGTGATCTGGTCTGTAGGCCCAGGACAGGACCCAAACTCTAAGCGACTACATCACAGTTGGGGGCTTACAGAGAAACTGTAACTCAAGGGTTGGTCAGGGTGAGGCTTATCAGCAGAGAGGGAACACTAGGAATGGTCATAGCTAACCTGGGTCTGTGGAGAAAGTGTAAATGAACTCCAGGCATATGATTCTTGAAGTTAAGCTAACTGGGTTCTGTAGGGACTTTGGTGACAGATGAGATCTATGTGGCCTACAAGCTCCCCAGGCACAACCCCTGCTTCTGTGTAGAATGTGAACACATGGTGGCTTCACAGCATGGCACAAATGAGAGCACACAGGCAGTGATTTTAGGAGAGAAGGGTATTTGGGGGGGGGTCCCAGATGGCAAGGCCTCAATTTTGGGGGCTACCCAGGCAGACAGAATTGGAAAGTGGCAGAAATGAAAGAATGTCAGGCTGTGCCTTTCTACTGAGAAGACAGAGTTGGGGAAGAGTCTGCAAAGTAGTGAGAAAGGAAAGAGCCATCTGCTTAGCCAGCCAAGGCAGCTGAACCTATCCTGTGGGTTCTCCCTCCCATGCATAGGTCCCTCCTATCCTGGGCAAGGTTACAGTGCCAGCAGTAACACTCCTCAGAGATGGTAGGGAGAGCTGCTACTGGTGAGAGGTGGAATCATCCCTCAGACCCACCCAACTATCTGATTGACTTGGCGGGAGGAAAACAGGTTCTTATACAGGGTGCTGCTTTTCAGTCCATGGTAGCCTAACACCCAGGTCATACCTTCAAAAATAGAGTACAGTTGACCCTTGAACAACATGGGGTTCAGGGTGCCAACCCCTCACACAGTTGAAAATCTGTGCATAACTTTGACTCCCTTAAAAGTTAACTACTAGTAGCCTACTGATGACTGGAAGCCTTACTGATAATATAAACAGTCAATAATGTACATTTTGCATATTACATGTATTATAAACTGTATTCTTATAATAAAGTAAGCTAGAGAAAAGAAAATGTTATTAAGAAAATCATAAAATACATTTACAGTACTGTACTGTATTTACCAAAAAAATCCGCATATAAGTGGACCCCCATAGTTGAAATCCATGTTGCTCAAGGGTCAGCTGTATTTTGTATCAACAGAAATGCCTCCTTTGCTGGAATGATTGCCAATTAAACCCTTTGAGAATACGGAACATATCCAAAAGGTTTGGATTTGCCAGTGCAAGTAATAGTCTCCAACAGGTAGCAGTTGGAAAGTAATGGTTGGAAGTTTATTCTCACCAATTTGAAACAGTATTAAGGATCCTACATTTTGATTAGATAGAGCAGAGTATACAAGTAAGCCAAATCAATCACGGGTGGGCAAGGCAGGTATCTGATGCAATCCTGCAAAATACGGTAGGTAACAGATGTTCACAGAGGACTACAGGAGTTGGAGCCCAAATTCCAACAACCAGTTCTGAAGTTGAGCCAAGGGCCTGAGGAAGTAGGTGGGTATGGGAGGCCAGAGCAGGATTCAGATGTGGAACACCTTCTAGGAATTTAATCAAAAGATTACTTTCTTCTAGATAGTTGTTTTTTTAACAGAGCTGACAGGGAGCTATAAAGTGACTTTTGCTCAAGGGCATCCTAAAGGCCATGCCAGATGTTTGACAAACAGATGAAAAGTATATCCCAGCTAGACATCTGACAAACATGTGATAAGCATATACACAGCATGATTAGCAGCCATTAGTTCACACATCCTGCATTCGCCTACTCTTCCCAAGCCTTAAGGCCTCACCTCTTCTGTATCTCTAGGAGAAATATACATTGACTCTAAGATCACTTATATTTCCATGAGCTGATACTGCTCGGCTATCTACAGATTTTTATCTCTTTGTACATTCCTATTTCACTTTATTCTCCCTTGAGGATTTTTTGATCTAGATCATACAGCAGGAGCTACAGAAGTATTCTTCTCCGTAATCGGCAGGAACTTTCTACACCTTGAATCTAGAGTGGGGCTTTAATAATATATGAGAATTTCGAAAAATGGTACAAAGGGTGCACCCGGGTAGCTCAGTGGGTTAAGCATCTGACTTTGGCTCAGGTCATGAGCAGAGCGTCTGTGGCTCTGCCTAGTATTGGCCCTGTGTTTAGCGTGGGCCCTGCCTCCTTCCCCCCACTAACCTCCCCACATAGGTTTCTGCAAGGCCCTCCTGCCCCACATCTGGTTCTGCCCTCAGTGGGAAGTCTGCTTCTCCCTCTCCCTCTGTCCCTTCCCCCACTTGTGGGTATGCACATGTTCTCTCTCTCTCTGTCAAATAAATAAGTAAAATCTTAAAAAAAAAAGACAGAAAGAAAAATGGTACAAAGAATAACAACTTTAAAAGACTTTTAGAAGAAAATGTAGATGAATATCATTGCGAACTTGATGCAAGGGAGGATTTTTTTAAATAAGACATGCAAACTATAAAGGAAAAGATTAGTAAAAACCCATATTTTAGAAAATAACATCTCTACAGAAAGATAAGAGAAATTATGGTTTTTTTCTCCAAAACTGAAGCTTCCAGAAACTATGAAATGACTGCACTGGAATTGCTACATTTCCCACACCACAGTAAATGTACTGGCTTCAATACTGAGCATGCCATAAAATCATCCATTTTCACCACCAACTTTCTGACTGGGATTTGATAATGGCACTCTGGTGAAGAAATGGTGTGTATACACAAGACACAAAGACAATGATCAGTTTTGCTTTGTTTTGCTTTTCTCTACAAAGGACAAAAAAAAAAAAATGGGTTTCACATAAGGACCGATGTCCTGATAGGAAAACAGCTATCAAAATGGATTTTTGAAGGAAGTTGCCAGACTCAATGTGCCCTTTTTCCTATCATGAGAACACACTTCTCCTGATAGAGCACTGAGACTCTAGAAAAATCTTCTGCTCTCCTCTCAAATATTCTTGCCTGCCCTTGAAACAGGTTTAGGTTTAGTTTATAAACAGGTTTAGTTTATTCCCTAAATGAGTAGCTCTTAAATAGTAATTGGCATTAGAATCATCTGCAGAATCTAGAAAAAAAAATTCACATCTTGGACCCGATCGCAGTGATGTTGATTAGTAAGTCTGGCTGCGGTCCTGGCATCTACATTTTTTTAAAATTTATATTCCCCAAGTGATTCTGGTGTGCAGCCCTGATTGAAACCTACTTCTACAGACCTTTGGACTCCTGACTATGACTAAGCATTTTGTTTTTTACTACTCTGTACCTCAATCCTTATGACTGATCCCTGCTCTTATGTTCTTCCAACTAGTTGCTCACTTCACTCTCCATGTCCTCAATCAGTAACCCATACTTACGTGCAAATCATATTAACAAATAATGTATACAGCAAGCAGGTAGCCGGTTAGCACCAACTCACTGGCTTTTAATAATGAAATGGGAAGACTGAGGAGATGAGAAAATATCGAGAAAGATGAAAAATGATAGAATGATTGAAAGCACATCAAGACTGAGGCCTTAAAGAGGAAACAATGGACCAGCTCTTGTCAGATGGGAGGAAGCTTCTAAAGGCTAGTCCTCCTCCCTTCCTCCTTTTATAGAATATTACCTGTAGCATAATCTCTGCACCAGCTATCTCCTTCCCAACAGCTTCCCTACCGGCTGTCTAATCTCAGTGGGACAGAAACAAAAGTTCTCTTATTTCTCTTTCCAGGAGTGAAGGAGATAAATTTCTCTTCCTCTGGTTATTTGTAATTATTTCCACTAATACGCTACATTTTTTGAAATGTCTAGCTACTCCCATGAAGGCTCTTTCTTCTTCAACCTCCACACAAGTTAAACACCCTATAACAAAGGTCATCTTCCTTTCCTGCTTACCACCTTCTGGAGTTAGCACAGGAATTTTGGACATATTGTACTCTAATTTTTGACACAGATGGTTGGATAAGCAAGATTACAGTGGCCAAAAAGAGGTATTCAGGGACATGCTTCTTCACTGGTATCACTACTTGTAGTTTGAAGATTTCTAAAAACTGTTTTAATTGCCCTCAGGGATAATCTTTTGCCTCTAAAATAAACAGTTCCATTCACTACGGCAAATGTTGGGCTTGAACTCTTAATATTAGTTCTTGGTTTGACAAAGACCGTTATGTTTAAAGAAAAAAAAACAGTCCTTGACTAGCTACTGAGGCAACATATGAAATGAAATTTCTAAGTACCTTCTAGGAATTTTAACAAATTTTAACATTATTATAAACGTCTTATTTCTAAAATATTTGAGGATAATAAACACAGGTAAGTGGGTTTGAGTTAGGTCATTAAAACAAAGAAGCCAGGCTTGAGGATATAGTTAATCATGCTGTTAGCTATAGAAGCCTGGATAGCAAGTAATAACTGCACTAAGAAGCTTACTTTTACCAACTTTATTCTCCAAGAACAACCATCCCCAAATGTGGTTCCTAAATAAGTTTTGGAATTCTGGGGACATTTAAATACTTGTGGAACTAACTACTGGGACACTATTTATCATATTTAGTCTATATCACAACCAAAGATGATACTCCCATGACTGATCGTGTTTCAGCCACTGTCAGTCACAAAAATGATCTGATTCCTCTGCTGTCACACAGACTTGAGTTCTGATCCTTCTCTTTGTCAGTTATTTTGGTTGGTAGTTGAAAGAAGTACAATAAGAGCAGGTATTTCCTTTCTAAGTGATTCTCTAACTACAGAAACTTTACAAACTTGCTTATCTGGTATTCCAAGAGTTAGCAGGTCAACAAATATGTATCAAGTGTCTACTGTGTGCCAAGTAGTGTTCCAGGCACTGAGGATACTACGGAAATCAATACAGATAGAGCACCAGCCCATCCAAAAGGGAAAGGAACTAGAACTCCTGACATACATACTCTACTGGAAGAATGCTTCTGTGGTCTGTGCTTACTTGTTTGCTGAGGATGTGTTAGACTTCTTTTGAGCTAGCTATTTACTCAAAAGTTCTACCCGTGTATTAACTAGAGTCAGCCAAAGAACTTCTTACTCCAAAGTCAAAGTTAAATCTGAAGTTCTCTCCACTTCCTCTTTATAGAACTTTACAACACTAACTAGTTGTATAGTTTCTCATCTTAGAGATTACTTAAATTACAAAGTGCTTACACATTCATGAGTTTTTCTTTAAGAATAGCCTATAAAATAAATTTTGTCTGTGAGCACATTTTTAAGTGCACAAACTAGCAGTAAAACCAGGAGTATGGGTTTTTTTTTTCTTTCATTTTCATGTTTCTGATCTTTAATTCCTTTCAAAAAAAAATGTGGTTAAAACAAAACCATAAATATCTAGAAGCTAAGTCCTAAAATAAATTAGATGGGTCCCCAGGGCCATGATGCTTCTACTGTATGATTTCTGCGCCGTATCTTACCCAAGTCGTTTAACTTTCAGTTTCATAATCTAATAACTCTGGTTTCATTGTTTTTCTACTTAACTTCTTAAGTGCTTGCCCAGATAAAAGCTTCTGCCTATTTAGCCACATTTGAGCCTTACCAAAGGTCAATAAGATCAATAACAAGGGGAGAGCTTTAGATTCCTTCACTGGTTTGTAAAAATATACATATTAATTTTTGCATTTACCAGTTTATTATAAAAGGATATGATAAAGGATACAGATGAACATCCAGATGGAAGAGATGCAGAGGACAAGGTATGTGGGAAGAGGTGCCAAGCTGCCATGCCCTCTCTGGGAATGCTGCTCTTTTAGCCTCTCCATGTGTTCACCAACCTGGAAGCATCAATTCACTGCCTTATAATAATGAAACTCTATAAGAATATTTTAATAGCAGATTGAAAGAGGGGTAGTAATTATTTATTTACAAAAACACAAACACACAACCATATATATATATTTCATGTTTATATTAAAAGGTAATTTTTAGGGCTTTATCTTTAGGGACTAGAAATGCAACTATTTAATTGTAGCATTTAAAGTAACAACAACAACAAAAAAAACAACACCCCACAATTTGGGAGAATATTTATTTATTTAGTTAGTTAGCTTTAAAGATTTTTTTATTTATTTATTTGACACACAGAAAGGGATAATGAGAGAGAGGGAGAGAGCACAAGGAGGGGGAGTGGCATGCAGGCAGAGGGAGAGAGAGAAGCAGGCTCCCTGCCGAGCAAGAAGCCCAACGTGGGGTTCAATCCCAGGTCCCTGGGATCATGACCTGAGCTGAAGGCAGACACTTAACTGACTGAGCCACCCAGTCACCCCAGGAGAATATTTAAGCAAGGCTATAAACCTAGGCCAAGTGAAAAGCTGGAAAAAATAAGAAATCTAGCTACTCTAAAAAAGCTATTCCACAGTTGCTTATATCAAATAGATCCCATTGAACAAAAGTATGTTTCAACATCCTGATAGCTAGTAGGCAATTATGTTTTAATCAATCATTCAAAAGCCATTTACAGAACTAAGGATACAAAGATCAACCTTGTAAAGAATTAGCCTTAGCCTTGTATAAATTCATACATTGCATGGTATCGATGCTCTTAAATTGTTCTATTTTATGGGTGGATTTTGTATATCCACCTAGTTTAATATACAGTAGTGACTTTTAAATTTGTTTTAGAAAAATACTTGCTATTAGGCATTATTCACCGTTTCCACATAACCAAATATATACTTTATGACTTATTTTAAGCTTTTGCTTGATAAAAATTAATGTACTCTTTTGGGGTAGAAATTTTGGGAGCTATTCTTCAAAGAAAAAAATCATGTGTATTTTTACTACTCAGGGATATTTGCTGTTGGCATTTCCTTCTAGAATTTTTTTCTATACATTTGATTTCAAGTAACAGAAAACCCAACTCAAACTTGTTTAAACAATAAAGAAAACTGGCTCACATGAATGAGAAGTCCACAGGCTTCAGGCCAGTCATGGCTTCAGATGATGCTTGATTTTATAACTCAATATGTCATCAAGGACCTGTTTACTTTCTTCTCTCCACTCTGCTTCTGTGGTGTCTGCATCATTCTAAGACTGGCTCCTCTCATGGCCCCAAAATGGCTGCCAGCATCTTCCCCTGTCCAGCAAGCAAGAGAACATCAGCATTCTCAGCAAAGCCTAAGAGTCATGCTTCAAACTACTTTAGAGCTAATGCCCACCCTGACTGAATCACTGGGGCCAAAGGGAGGGAATGTACTTATTGGATAGCCAACGTTAGTTACATCACCTCTGAAGGCAGAGTGAAGTCAACTTCTCTGGAATCATATGTATCCCTAAGGAGAAACTGGTGCTGTTGGAAATGTGATGGGGAGTTTTAAAGAAACTAAATATTTTTAAAGAAATCATATTAGATATGTGTCTTCCTCTTTGCTGATCTTTGATTAGGCTCTCTGGGTGGCCAAGAGTGCTACTTTTTCAAGGAAAATCATTCTTAGAATTTCAATAGGGAATACTTGATAGGTATTAAAAGTTATATAGATCGAGGTGTATGGTTAAAAATGTTAATTACATGTTATTAAGTTTAAAAGGTTAGGGATGCCTGGGTGGCTCAGTTAAGCATCTGCCTTTGGCTCAGGTCATGATGCTGGGGTCCTGGGATTGAGTCCCACGTCTGGCTTGTTGCTCAGTGAAGAGCCTGCTTCTTCCTTCTGCCTGCTGCTCCCCCTGCTTGTGCTCTTTCTCTGACAACCATATAAATAAAATCTTTTAAAAAATTAAAATTTAAAACGTTATTAAAACCGTGTATATAAAAAATCATATGTATTATACGATCCTATTTTTCTTAATCTACATATGCATGGAAAAAAGATACATACATAGTAGAATGTTAACCAAAGTTATCTGTAGGTGTTGTGACTTTTCACTTTCTTCATTCCTTTTTCTATTACCTGAATACTTTATAATTATTTATTACTTTAATAATCAGAAAAAAAACCCTAAACATTAGAACTACTTAAATTGGAAAAAAAGTACAGTTCACCAGGAATCGACATCATATCCCACCGCCTCAAGCATGTACCCTACATGACCCTTGCCATTATACAAACCACTTGGTTTATTCCTCCTGTCAAACTTGACCAGCTGGAGTTGAGGGAAATGAAGGTATCAATGTATATGAAGGTCCAGGTCCTATTCATTTACAAGTGGAAGTTAAGATTAATATATAGTTTTTCTCCATTAGTTTGAATAACTTTTAGCTTATCTTCCCTTTTTTCAGTTAATAATATATGTAGATCAGCATTTCACAGACTGATTAGCAGATATGATAGTGAAATTAAATGGTTTTCTTAAGGCAGTCACCAGTAATTACCTAAGAATGACTTTTTAATGAGGACTTTCATCTCTGTGTACACTTTGTTCCTACAATTTCCCCCCAAAACCTGCTCTTCTCAGGAAACTTATCCACTCCATACAGATATCTCCAACCTCATCTTTAGCTGTATTCTTTCTCTCTCTCGAGCTTCTGTTTTCTTTCTAGGTGTCTATCAGAAATCTCTATTTACATGTGCTGATACCTTCAGGAGCAGTTAATCCACAGGAGAATGAGCATTTATATTCCCAATGTCTTACACCAATTAGTTCGGTGTTCTGAGATCAACTGCTGAATCTCCAGGACCACACATGGAGAGGACGATGACAACTCCTTCAAGAAATGAGGCTGAGGGGCTCCTAGGTGGCTCAGTTGGTTAAGCTTCTGCCTTTGGCTCAGATCATGATTCTGGGGTCCTAAGATTGAGCCCCACATCCGGCTCCCTGCTCAGCAAGGAGTCTGATTCTCCCTCTGCCTCTGCCCCTATTCCCTGCTCATTCTGTCTCTCTCTCTCTCAAATGGATGAATAAAATCTTTAAAAAAAGAGACTGAATTAGATAATTTCTCAAGATTTTAGATTCTAGACCTAAAATCAAATTCATTATTTTCTTGTAACTGCTTCTCTCATTTGAAATATTTCTTCCTTTGATCTTCAATTAATAGAATGATAGAAAATAATCGGACTATAGAACTAGGAAGGCTGTTAGAGGCTGTCTAGTTCAATTCCCTCTCCTTACTGTAATGGAGTAAGGACTTCAGTTCATTAACCTCCTTCATCTTCTTTGGCCCTATCAGTAATCCAGTCCCATTAGCTCTTCTTTTATAATGTCTCTCACGCCGTTTCCACGTTTTTCATTATCATCACTCCAAAGTATGTATGTCTTCATTTCCTAGTGTCTAGGTTCTTCCCAAAGTCATCTGCTTTTCTTGCCTCCAGTCTCTTTTTCAACTTATCCTGGGAAAGCTTCCAGATTACATATCCAAAAACAATGTAATCATTATGACACATTCCCGTCAAAACATATTTAATGGTTTTACTGTGGTCAGAGGATAAGGCAAGGCCCAAACTCTAAGTCTAACCTAAAGAACCTCCTAGAGGCTGACCTTAACTTACCTTTCCAGGTATATCTTCATGTATTCTCCTAAACGTCAAAACTCAGAATTTCTTTAATTGAACAAATCTTCATACTTTCTAAACAGAAATCTTTTTAGCCTTGAGATAATACACCCAGAAGAATTTAAAAAAATAGACAGTTTCAAGGGGAAAAGAAGAAGGCAGTTAAGGGTGAAGATGGAGAACAAAGGTGAAGTGAGAACAGGAATAGAATGCATGACTTTTCTATAGTTTGACTCTGCTCATTTTTTCTCCTGCTTTTTAGAACCTTTAACCTTAGCTTACTGTGATTTTTCAAAGTATACATTTTTGTATCTTTGCACAAAAACTATGATAGAAAAACACATCTGAAGTTGTCAGACCAAAAAAAAAAAAAAGGGAAAGAAAAAAATAGTTGGATGCAAAGCAAAATAAGCAAAAGAGGCTTTACAAAGGACAGATGCCTGTGGAGATATTAAGTGGAATCATATCATAAACACCTTGAATTTGACATAATTTTGATTCCAAGAGATTAATACAAATAGTTTCTTCGGGTTTCAAAATGGAGCTCTAAATTTGGGACCTCTTCATTTCAAGCTCAGAAGTATTCCACCAATATAACAAATCTCTTCTCAGCACACAGAGAGGATAAACATGTAGTTTCCCCAACAGAGACACAAGTAGTCAGGGACTAGGCGCTTATTCTATCCAAATCAGGCACAGTGCCCAGGCTTTATAGACATTTTAGTCCCTGATTTAGGAAGGTCAAGGCCACACTCCCTTGGGAAAGAGGGAAAGCAGGATTCTGGCCCAGATCTGATTTTTAAACTCGGCGCTATCAAACGACTAATCAAACCCACATATGAATTAGAGGATCACAAGAGGTTGGGCGTTAGGCAGCAAAACGAGAGGCTTCCGCATCTGAATTTAGGGCGAGAAAAACGAGACTGGAAACGTCCCCACAGCAGCCGCCATTTTGCGAGAGCTGGGCCGCCGGAAGTCAAGCCGCCGGAGTCTTGCGGCTGAGCGGCTCGGAGTCGGCGGCCTGGAGGCGGAGCCGGGGACCTGGTGTCCCCCACATCTCCACGGGGGCGGATCCTAAGGGCGGGACAGGGGACCGCGCGGCTCAAAGCCTCGCGGCGGGGGCGGAGCCTGAGGCGGAGCCTGAGGCGGAGCCGAGGACGTGCGCTTGGAGGTTCGAGGCGGGGGGCGGGGTCTGAAGGCGGGACAAGGGGCCACCAAGCTCTGAGGTTCCCGGGGCGGGGCAGCTTGAAGACTCGAGGCTGGGGGCGGGGCCTAAAGGCGAGGCGGGGCGGGTGGGGCGGGGCCGCGCGGCCGGCGCGGGGAGGAGCTGACCTGACCACTGCACTCCCGCACCTCACTTTCTCGGAACGTGACAGAGCTGCTGTAGTCGGCCTCCAGCAGCCCGCAGCTCTCGGTGAAGAGGGCTGGGGTGGGAGATGACGGTGATTTCCTCCCTGCTTGACCCAACACGAGCATCGACTCCCCTCTCGCGGCCCCGGGGCTGCAGACGTAGCAGGTGAGATGAGGCCCCGGGGCGCGGACCTGCCCCGCCCTGGCTCGGCCTTGGGTACCCTTGATGCCCCCATCCCCGCCTCTCAGGTCTGGGCAGGTGGGCAGTGCCCCGCCCTTGGCACCCCAGCGTGCAGTCCACTGCCTGCGCCTGCCCCGCTTTTAGGACCTCCGGAGCCACCCAGAAAGACTTAATGTAGGGGAAGGGACCACTTGACCCCTCCAGTGACAGAACAGCCATACCCCAGTTTGAGGAGCGCCTCATTGCTCGTATGTCCACGATGACATTCTCGGATTCTTCCTTTTATCCCGAGGGGGTGGCCTCGGTGTCTGCCCTCCTGGGAGCTTCTGCATGGGTGCCTGGAGCGCTACACCAAATTTTCTTCCTTACCCCTTTTTGGAGCATGTCGGATACCATGACGTTGTGATTCCCATGCCCTGGGGAAGCTGAGACCAACTTTTTAATCCCAGGCACAGACCCCAGTCTGCCTTTCCACTTCCACTGCTGTCTGCCTGGGCATTGGGTGGCAGCTGGTCTCTGGGCAGTCTGGTTAAGGACTTTCCACATCCTTATCTTAGAGGGCCAAAGTCTGTCCCTGCTGACAAGGGAAGAGGCAGTGTTCAGCACTCCCCACCCTAGGTCTCTAGGGAGGACATTTGGTCCTCTGCAAGTAGGTGGGGAGTGGGCGGATGGTGTGACTGTTGATGTTGAAGTGCTTTAATAGTATTATACTCTGTTATGCTTTTCCCACAGGATAATGGATATTGGGTGTTTCAAAGCTTTCTCTTTGAAATAAATCAGAACCCTCTTCCCCATTTTCACTTAACAATGGCAGTTGTTTACAGTTTCAGTGGTTCCTTGCAGTTATCTCAACCAACTATCAGTGGCTACAAGGGGGTTGTATATAGAATTTCTCTATATACAATTCTCTATATACAATTTCTCTATATACAATTCCTCACCCCAGTGAGTGTGGCCAGGGAGCAGTCTTTTACTGTGACAGGTCAACTTGTTTGTTCTTTTAGCAACCCTTGTTTTTAATGAGATGGAAGGACTGGATGTAATTTCTTTAAAAACTTCCGTTGCTGTCGTCCTGTTCATTTTCAAAGAATGCTTTAAAAAGTATATATTCTTCCCGTTGGGGGGGGGGGATGAAAAACCTTTGTAAGTGCTTTTTTGGTTGTTTTAACCTTTCCTCTATTAGCAAGTATTGCTTTTATGATGTTGAGGAACATTAAAAGAATCTTCCTGGGAAGGGGCAGATTACCTCTCAAAGTTTTTCTTTTAATTTTTGACTAACGTAAGGTTAATCCTGGGCAGTGCTACAACTATTTGACCATCACGTTGATGAAAATGAAGATCTCTCCCTTCCCTGCTAAAAACAACTTAAGATCAAACTGAATTCATTTGAACTCCACTTAGTCATTTGGTATGAAATAAAAGCTAGAAACCTATGACCCATCCCATCTCTCTGTTTTAATTGGAGAAATCTTTAATACCAAGTTTGAAGAATGGGCATAAGACAATGAATTATGTTTAATCTGTTGCCATTCTCATTATGGCCACACTTCTAATAGCAGTTGCTACCATTTCTTGAAGACCTACTCTGTGAAAAGCTGTGTATGAAGTCTCATATCCTCACAATATCCCTTTAAGAAGGTTTTCACTCTCATTTTACAGTTGAAGAAGCTAAGGTTCAGAGATGATATTTAACTTGCCGAAAGAGTTGATAAGTTATAAGTCTCCAAACTGGGTTCAGGTCTATTTGGCTCTTTTCAGTGAACAACCACTATTTTAGTTAAAACTGTTGGTTAAAAAATTATTATAATACATTGATAAGTGAGTGTAGTACAAATAAAGGGTAGTGAGCAGTATGAGTTACTGACATTCCAGGCAAACAAATATAGGGAACTTTAAAGAAATAAGACTGGAGAAGTTTGTCTCCTCATTCTTTAACATTGCCTCTTCAAGTCCACACCTGTTAGGGGCTCCAAATGTTTAACACCTTTTATCAGCTCTTTACTTCAACTAATGGTACCTGTCCCAACCATTAGCCTTCCCAGGATATAATTTGATGCTTATTTGGTAAACTTCAAGTATGTGATTATTGTAGGTTTTGTGTATATTAACCACTCCTATCTAATCCTGGTAGAAAAATACTTGTCCTGATCCAGATTAAATGTACGGTTTTTAAATGGTTCAGTTTATATGAGGGTAGCCCAGAGAAAATTATCATATCCACACCCCATGTATCAGTTGCTGCTGATCTCTGGTCTGCTATCTGAGTCTTTTTTTATGTCATGTGGGTGTTTGAAACCTTATCCCTTGGCATTGTAAATTTCAGGAATCGTGGGTGCTTTTACTTTCTACCTTATATAAGGCCACTTTAGATGATCAACCCTGAATAATCACTTAGAAATTGGCAATTGTCACCATATTAATTTCAAATTACTAATTAAAGCCGATTAGTTGCAAAGTTGCCCAAACCTCATATTCATTGTGTCCCTGGCAGCAAGAAGGGAGTCTGATAAGTATTGTAATGTTAGCATAAAGTACTTTCTTGCTTTAGCATTTTCTGAACATCTTTAGAACATTTCGCAACACATTTTGTGTTCTTTAACATTTTATGTACAGCTTTAGGACATTTTAGAACACATTTTGTGGTCTTCGGCCTGTTGCTATAGTGTAAAATTTAGAATACTTTATCATTCAGGAAAAAAAGGTTTCTGTCCATGAACTAGATAGTTACTAAAAGAGAACATTGATTTACTAAAAGGTGAAAAGTTTAATATTTTAGTCATTCATCATTATTATATATATATGTATCATATATACACATAATTATATAATTAATTATATATAATAACTGTGTATTGTATTAGTGCCTCCTGTGTGCCAGGCACCGTGCTGGGTGTTGGGGGTACAACAGTGAGCAAAAACATGCAGAGTCCCTACTTCAGTGGCACTTAAAGTCTAGTGAAAGAGATAGACATAAACCAAATAGTCATTCTAATGCATGGTATAATTATAAACTGAGAAAAGTAGCCTTCAGGTAAGGAACATGATTCTACTTGATAAAGACCTAGCTATGGGGTTAGTGAAGCCTTGTGTGGTAAAGAAACTCCTGAACTATATGATTTAGAGAGTGAACACGTGTTATTATACAGACAGTAGCAAGTAAAGAAGAGAACATTTTACACTGAACTGCATGTACAAAGCCCCTGTGACACAGAGAGACTATGGAGCATTCAAGAAGGCAAATATATGAGGCTACTTTAAATGGAGCTAAGGGTAGCCTGGTGGGATGCCATCATCTTTTCTTTCATTCTCTTTTATGGACTACCAAATGTTGTATTTAACTTCTGTTAAGTGATTACTTTGTGCCAGACGTGATTATAAGGACTTAATCTCAAGTCCCCATGAGGTAGGTACTATCATTGCCATTTTACAGATGAGGAAAGTTACTGGATAAAGTTACTATGTGATATTCTACTGTACTCTTCTTCCTGTCCTCTACTTGGGTATGACCGCAGGCTAGACAGGACTGTCCTATCTAGTATGTAGCCTCGGGCACTGAAATTTTCAGAGAATTTGGACGCAGGTGGACATTCAGGAGAGGCTCTGTGGGCCCCAGGCTCTTACCCACTAGGTGGAGCTCAAGTGTGAATCATGGGGGAAAGCCATGGGGTATCCCTGCAACTGTCATATTTATTAATCTTATTTTATTCATGTCTGATACTGAACATAGGACAGCAATATAAATATTTTGAGCTGACCCACCTTTGAGAGTAAAGAGGTTATTGTTGGGGTGCCTGGGATCAATCCTGGGATCAAGACCTGCATTGGGCCCTCTGCTCAGCGGGGAGCCTGCTTCCTCCTCTCTCTCTCTCTCTGCCTACTTGTGCTCTCTCTCTCTGTGTCAAGTGGATAAATAAAATCTTTAAAAAAAAAAGGTTATTGTTCGCAAAAACTCTCACCCTTTTTTTTTTCATTGTATTTTTCTCTGGTGGTTGTTGAAGAAAGTATATATATTTATTTGGTCATTTGATAAGTCTAGGTTTGCTAGTGTATGCTTTCAACAAGAATTATTCTCATTATCGATTGTCACACTGAATCTTTCTTCCTTTCTTTCCAGAGATCTGGTTGGAGTTGGAGGGTGAAAGAAAATGGATTCGTTTTCTGATTTACCTGCAGAGAACTTAACCATTGCAGTCAATATGAGCAAGACTTTGTCCTCAACAGTAGTGCATAGATTTAATTCCACTAATGACCCACCTTCAATGTCAATAACAAGGCTTTTCCCAGCCTTACTAGAATGTTTTGGCATTGTCCTCTGTGGCTACATAGCAGGAAGAGCTAATGTCATAACATCAACACAGGCCAAAGGACTGGGAAATTTTGTCTCCAGATTTGCACTTCCAGCTTTATTATTCAAAAATATGGTTGTACTTAATTTTTCCAATGTGGATTGGTCTTTCCTATACAGTATCTTGATTGCCAAAGCTTCTGTATTTTTCATTGTCTGTGTATTAACCTTATTGGTTGCCAGTCCTGACAGTCGATTTAGCAAAGCTGGACTATTCCCTATTTTTGCCACACAAAGTAATGACTTTGCATTGGGATATCCTATAGGTAAGTTATTTTTTATTTTTCAAGTTTTTAAAAAATTCGAGTGTTTTAGGAAGTAGCAAAATTTAGTCCTTTAATTTATTTAGGCATTTGTTAGTGGTAGATATTTACTTATATCTAAAAATTATCTCTTGGGGCACCTGGTTGGCTCAGTTTTTAGACCATGTGGCTCTTGACCTTGGGGCCCATGAATTTGAGCCCTACATTGGAGGTAGAGTTTACTTAAAAAAAAGGAAAATCACAAAACCTCATTCCAAATCTCTGTACTCTGTACCAACCCACAATGCCTACCCCCAAAAGGGAATAAATCTTAAAAAAAATAAAATTTAAAAAACTCTCATATTTTTTCTTAAATATTTCTTACTTTAGGATGAATTCTCTTTTTTCCTCAACTTTGGAGTTTTAAGCTCCTTCAAATGTTGACCTAAAATAAATAGTCATGCCTAAATAAACTATAAATCATCTTTCTAATATATTCTTTTTCTTCTCACCAATCACACAAAAGAAACTCAGGCTCCAGAAGGGATCAGTTTCTGATTAAATTACGTAAGAAAGATAGATATATGTCTGCATAAAAGTAGTTATTAAATGTTAGTAGTGGAAATTTATGAGTGACTTCTTTTCCCTCCTTCATTTTTCTTACCATTTGTTATATATATGGTTTTACATTAAATTTTGTTGTTGAGCTTGTTATTCAGAAAGTCAGTATACTTCAGTTTAAGTTAATTTCTTGTATAAGAATGAAAATGGTGAGTGCTTTTGCCTTTTCAGCATTTCCTTCTTAACCTTTCCAACTCTTTAGGCAGGCTAATTTTATGTTTCTATGTGTGTTTTCCTGATAAAACATACCAATCTGGGAAATTGAGATAGATATCTTGAACATACTCTTTTTTCCAGAACACCGTAAGTACTAACTACTTAGTAGCTACTTTTTAATATTTATTTTTAAATTACAGTTTATGTTATGCTTTGACCATGTGTCATGGTGTAAAGACCTGAATATTAATGGATGTAGTCATACATTCATTCACTCCTTCACAGGGACTGTTATGTACCCATGATTGTGCTAGCTGCTGGGACTACAACAAAGTCCTCATACATATTAAACTTACATTTTAATGTGAAAATAAAATAATTAAAATATCAGGTAATGACAAGGACCCTAAAAATAAAGTAGTATAAAGGGCTGGGAATGAGGAGGTTCTATTTGATATGGGGGTCAATAAAGGCCTCTCTGATGGTATGTCTTCTGAGCAGAGACTGAAAGAAATTTATCGAAGTGGACAACTGAAAACTACCATTAACTTTCAGATTCCTTATTCAGTAGTTTTAAAACTCTCCCCCCCAAACTGTTAATTATTTCACCTCTGGCACCAAAAAGATGCTACTGGGTATACTTTTCCTTGTTCCCTTCCTTTGGCCCTCCTCCATCTTGCTTACCAGAAATGGAGCTAAATCTTAGAAATTAAATAACTCTGAGTAAAGCAGGTTTATGAGTGAGGAAAATCCAGGCTCCTAGATGACTAAGCTATAAATAGTAGCTATAAAGGTGTTCCTTTAAAGTTATTGAATTTTAAAATTAGGATAAACCAAGCATTTATTTTATTTTTAAAGATTTTATTTATTTATTTGACAGAGCGAGACACAGCAAGAGCAGGAACACGAGCAGGGGGAGTGACAGAGGGAGAAGCAGGCTTCCCCGCAGAGTAGGGAGCCCAATGCGGGGGTCGATCCCAGGACCCTGAGATTATGACCTGAGCCAAAGGCAGACACTTAACAAATGAGCCACCCAGGTGCTGCTAAACCAAGGATTTAAATAAAGACTTTGGAAGTAAAACACTTTAGAAATAAAATAAAAGTCCATCTCCTCAGGAGCATTAAATAATGTAAACTTGAGGTATTTGTGGCATAAAGACCTTATAAATGGCTCAGTATCATAGTGTTAAGTAACAAATATTACATTATCTTAATTTAGGCATAAACTATATATAGTTTCATGTTCTCATAGACTAGTAAATCCACAACTAAACAGAACTAACATTTGTAACTTTATATTTTCTTATATACTTACCTGAGGTAGGGCAGATATTTTTAATCCTCATTTTCAAATAAGGAGACTGGCTTAGAGAGATTTCATTGTCTCTCTCAGGTCACACAGCTAATGTGACTGAGATCCAAACCTTAGGTCTTTTGGCTCTAAATCCTAGGCATTCTCTTATGCCACACAGTTATGTAACATACCCATTTAATCTTTAGAAGACCTAACTAGCCTGTAACCCATTAATATCAGAGAGAATCAAAGATCTTCTTTATCTTTATATTATTCTTTTTTTTTTTAAAGATTTTATTTATTTATTTGACAGAGATCACAAGTAGGCAGAGAGGCAGGAAGAGAGAGAGGAGGAAACAGGTTCCCCGCTGAGGAGAGAGCCCGATGCGGGCCTCGATCCCAGGACCCTGGGATCATGACCCTGAGCTGAAGGCAGAGGCTTTAACCCACTGAGCCACCTAAGCGCCTCTCTTTATATTATTCTAAAGGTATTCCATGAAATGAGTGGCAGCGGAAAAGACGAATTAGATGAGCTTATGCATTTTCATGTTAAGGCAGAATCTCCAAATAAAAAATGTAGTCAGCTATCTTCATCACTGTTTTTCTTATGTCCCACATTGGATCACTGAATTTGGTAATAATTATGTTCCCAGCAGTATGCTAGTCCAATTGATTATTGATGATTATCCTGGTAAAATTTGAGTTGTCATTTTTTGGTTTTAAACTACAAATAATGGGGGCACCTGGGTGGCTCAGTTGTTGAGCATCTGCTTTCGGCTCAGGTCATGATCCTGGGGTCCTGGGATTGAGCCCCACATCTGGCTGCCTGCTCGGCAGGAAGCCTGCTTCTCCCTCTCTCACTCCCCCTGCCTGTGTTCTCTCTCTTGCTGTGTCTCTTTCTGTCAAATAAATAAAATCTTTCAAAGAAAGAAACTCTTTCTTTAAAAAAATAAAGTAAAAAAAAAATTACAAATAATGTAAGAGCTCTTGTTACATTAGGTTGTAGACAATAACCTTACCAGAAACCGATAGTATACCCAAAAGTGCTTTCTCACGTGTCTGCAGATTGGAAGGGGTGGTACAGAGCTGTAGGGCTGTGTATCTGCTCCGAGGAGCTGATTTATTATTGCTGCCCTTACCCATTTGCCTTCTGGGCATTCTCGGGATGAACAGAGAAGACTGTATCTCTGGAGAGAAGACACTTTCTGTTTGTTGTGTGATGTCTCCCAGGAATTTCCACTCTCTTGTTAACAGATAAACATCATATCTTATGAGAAATGTCCTTTTTAAGACTGCTTTTGTTCCATAGTATCAGTCCAATTTACAGGTGACTTGGGAGAAGGCTCAGGAGAAGATAAGCTAATGAATAAAGAGAAAGGACATTCATGTTTCCTTTTTCTCTATTTTGATGCCAACTATAAGCCTGTGAAATTATATTCAAATGATTTATCTATATTCAAGTGGCAGAAGGCTACAGTGCATTTAACAGACTAATAGGGAAGCTCGCTATTTTTTAGAACAATTCTTTTCAAAGGTAGTTTAAGAATTACTAGTTTGAGAAGAAACCAAGAATCTACCAAGGTGAAATGTTGATTTCAGCAAAACAGAATCATTCCCTACCTCTGTCATTAAAAGATACTAATAAGGCATAGTTAAGTCCTATAATTTATTCTTCAAACAATGCTGATAGCATAAGTACCCCGACTAATCATAATTATGCTCTAGTGCTTGAGCTGTAAACAGAAAGGAAATGAAGCATTTAACTATATGCCATTAAATAATAGAATGATCTTGTCTGGGTCTTTGTGTTGTTTGCTAAGGATTGAAGCCCGGCGGGAATCAAAATAGGAGCCCCAGTGGGTGGCTAATTTTGTCTTTTAGTTCCTCATAGTAGGATTCTCTCCTCCCCCCAAGAGCTTTATTTGTAAGCGTTAATTAATTAGAACTTAATGGGTGACATAATCATTATAAATCTAATTTGTTGGTATAGGTCACTGCTTTCATATATGTCAATTTAAAAAGCCATCTTTTGATTGGTAATAGAAGCAATGCCAATTCACAGATAAATATGTAACTTTAATTATGCAAACGAATGGCAGAAGTGGACTGAAATTTCCACGTCGAGCCCTGTTCTTCTCGTGATTTGACAAATATTTATTTTTTTCCCAATTTTTGCTCTCCCTTTAGATTGTGCCTTTTTTACCTTCAAATACCTGTTCATCTGACTCAAAATATGCTGCTAGTAACCTGGTTTATAAATATTCAGCGTGTGAAAAAAGAAAAAAATGGGTATAAAAAGAAGCAGGTCTAAAAGAGAACAATTAGATATTAATCGCTGTGTGCTACAAAATACATTTTTACTTTGAAAACTTTGACATTCATTGATGTGCTAATTGCATTCAGCAAGTATTTACAGATTTGCTCAGCCCTGTGCTGGGGCCTGAGGGCTCTGAAGTGTTGCCATCAAGGAAGTCAGAATGGGATGAAGGGGCACTAATAGGAAACAAAAGGAGCCAGAGCCATCCAGAGGAGAGGAGGTCCAGGACAGAGACTGAAGACCAGGGGGAAGCATTGGTACCTGAGACAGGCCTTAAACTGTAGGCAAGATTTAGGTAAGGAAAGAGAGACTTCAAGAAGTTGGGGAATGATGATCAGCATGTTGAACTCGTTCTTGTGGGAGGTAAGAACTGTGGGAAAATCATTACGTTTTGAAAGTTAAGATTTAGAGGATATTGTCAGCAGTGAATAAAATGGATCAAGGGAGTGGTGGAGAAAAACCAAAAGGATATAAGTTGGTAAACACATTAATCCAATTTTGAGATTTTTTACTAGTGGCTCAAGAGGAGAAAATAGAAAAGATCCAGCGAAAGAAAAATGGACTTAGTGGTTGGATGTAGTGGTTGGTTAGCTGTAGATAATAAAAAACTGCTGCTCAAATTTGCATTGAGCTTTTAAAACAATCTAAGGTCCATTATCAGATGGTGATGAAGTGCTGGAGTGTGGAGAGAGTAAATTTCTGGAGAAAAGCATTAACCTAAGGGGCTTTGTCTGCTGAAGATTGTCAGAGGAAACACCTTATGCATTTTATTTTGGCCACTTGGGAAAATTCCTGAACTCAGATCGAAAACATAAGGCTTTTCCAAAGTGTACTCTCTATTTTAAAACTTGAGATTTTCTCTTAGGGATGGAATATCTGTTCAGAAGGAGTGGACGGGTCTAGAAATAGTTATCAAAAGTGATGCCTTTTTTTTTTTTTAACTTAAAAGTTGAAACTTTATGAAACATGAAAGAAAACCACTAAGAGATATAGAACTTGTATATCTAGGTTGGAAATTAATGGGAAGAATTTGTGAAATTTTATGTAATCGAATATGTTTTGTTTAGCCTCTGCTTCACTTCAGGGGTATTATAGACCCCTGTATGTGCTTAGCTGAAAAAAAGGGAATGGAATCCTACACAAAAGTAGGTTTTAGCTAATGAGAACCAGGTAGACTTCTAAAGGTTATATAATCTAGTTACATAACTTTACCGGACGTGTACATGACATTAACTGAACTTATGTATCCTGAGTAAGTAAACAAATATATTTTCCTACCTGTGTAACTTTATCTTAATGTAAATTGAGAAATCTAATCTTTTACATTTTTTTCACATGATTGCCTCTATCTTAGCAAGTGATTGTGGCTGTTCTTTTTTGTTGTTGTTGTTAATCTATCTTTCTCAGCCTCCAATTATCTATGAATCATCCTTTATACATATTAGCTTGAATTTTGGAACTCATTGCCAAAAATGTGCCTGGAGACCAGGTTGCTTACTCCAAGGGGCTAAGTTGCTCTGATCAACCCAAGACCAAGCCACCAACTGTCAGTCCACCAACAAACAGCTAGAAATCTAGTCCAACCCACCTAGCCTCTTGCAGGGAGACTCATTTTATGCACTGGTTAGGTTCTAAAGTCATCATGTTGCATCACATCCTTGAAAAATCCCTTAAATCACCCACAAAATACAAAACACATACTTTGTGTACATTGTTCCATTTCTCATAAGTCTAACACAGCCAGATTTTTTTCTCTAGCATTGTTTTTCCTCAATGAACAAGTGATGTATTTAGTTTGTGTTTGGGAACATGACTTGTGGGGGAAAAAAGAGAGCGTAGTTGAATTTGTGTTCGTTAAATGCATACTCACATGACTCTACTGTATTCCCCTCCTGAACCTTCCTTAGATTCACCTTTTCATTCCTAATTCTTCGGCATCTTCACTGGGTCTTCCTGAAAGCATTCATTGCTTTTCATTCTTCTCAAATGGAGGCTGCTTATTTTCTCTTCACCTGCAACCTATATGCAGGCAGAGCTGGCATCCTCATAGACGCCTCGTACCTCTGCTAGGCCATTATTCTCTGCTCTTCCATAGGAACTGCTTCTTTGGGTTTCATATGGCCTACCTAGTCTGTTCATCCTCATTGCTGTCATCTGGTGACCTCATTCTGATCATTCCTCCTCCTTTAGTGAGGACTTTAATATCTGGCTCATTGTCTTCTCGACTACCAAGTCTTGCCATTATCTTTTTTTAAAAAAGATTTTATTCATTTATTTCACACAGAGAGGGAGAGAGTATAAGCAGGGGGAGTGGCAGGCAGAGGGAGAGGGAGAAGAGGCTCCCCACTAAGCAGGAAGCCTGACGTGGGGCTCGATCCCAGGACCCTGGGATCATGACCTGAGCCAAAGGCAGATGCTTAACTGATTAAGCTGCCCAGGTGCCCCTGCCATTATCTGGTTTGACGTTAGCATCCATGTGTACTCCCATTAAATCCTCTCCCTTCTCAGTCCCTGACTTCTCCAACTCCAGGGATGTTTCCTCTACTCCCTTTCAGCCACCAACTCCCACGGCACATCCTGGACCTAGGCATCTGGGACATATTAAGAGCAGTAGCTCAACTATCTGACTTACTCTGAACTCCTGACCTTCCAATTACTCATCATTTTTGGACTTCGGAGGGACCTCCAGTGCCTGAATCCTCTGCATTTTGTCTGAGAGCCACCTGCCATCTTTGCTTCTTTTCCATGATAGCTTGGACTCTATCGCTTCAGTGCCCATTATTTCTTTCATTGTCTCCTACTCTCTCTCCCACCCTCTGTAGTCTGGCTTCAGTTCCCTACTCCAGTTGAAACTTCTCAAGGGAATCAAATCACCTTGTTGCTATTACTACTTAAATGTTTAATTCCTTACTAGATTTGTGTTTGGAATTTTTTTTAAGGATTCTACAATTCTGCCCTTTTTTTGAGACTAGTCTCAGCCTCTACATAGTAAAAATTAGTGGGTCTCATGAACAGTAATTTTGTTAAAGATTTTATTTATTTATTTGAGAGAGAGGGAGAGAGGGGAGGGAGGAGGAGCAGAGGGAGAAGCAGACTCCCCACTGAGCGGAGATCCTGCCATGGGACTCAGTCCCCTAGGACCCTGAGATCATGACCTGAGCCGAAGTCAGATGCTTAACTGACTGAGCCACCCAGGCACCCCTCACTAACAATAATTTTTTAAAGTTGATCATCATTTCAAAGGCTAAATATCATTTAATATAGTGTGCTCTTCTTCCTTGTAAGCTTTATTACTAAAATCTACTTTTCCAAAGTAGGCTAATGAGGTCATTGTGCACTACTTATATTAATTTACAATGTTATAATTAAGCATGGAAAACATTATGTACATAATGTATTAATACATTTCTGTGGTAATCATTTTTAAAGCAATTTTCATTCCTGTTTTGCAGTTGAAGCTTTGTATCAAACCACATACCCAGAATATCTCCAGTACATTTACTTGGTGGCGCCAATATCTCTTATGATGTTGAACCCTATAGGATTTATCTTCTGTGAAATCCAGAAGTGGAAAGACACTCAAAATGCTTCTCAAAACAAAGTGAAAATTGTGGGACTTGGACTTCTGCGTGTATTACAGAACCCAATAGTATTTATGGTTTTCATTGGTATTGCCTTCAATTTTATTCTTGATCAAAAGGTGCCCATATATATGGAAAATTTTCTTGATGGACTTGCAAATTCTTTCTCAGGAGCAGCTCTATTTTATCTTGGTCTTACAATGGTGGGGAAAATAAAGAAACTGAAGAAGTCAGCATTTGTTGTACTAATTCTTCTCATCACAGCTAAACTGTAAGTTCCATTTCTTTAACTTGGGGACTGTACTTTGTGAAAGCCTTGTTTAGCCAGTTCCTGAGATGTTGTTTGCAACTGTTTACTCCCCTTAAATAATCTGATAGTAATACTCCCTTCTGAGTAGCTGTCATTTAAAGGAAAATGTGGTGTTGGTATATTGTGGAAAGTTATTGCCTTATTCTGTGTAAGTTATTCTTTCCATTTTACTGCCAGAAGATAAAGACTATTGGTTTCCCTTTAACTTTTTTATAATGTTACTTAATATCTCCTAATGTCCCAGTTTGATCATATTTTTAAAGGAAATTTTACAGGATTTCTGAGTTTTCCAATCTTTTAAAGCCCTATTGGTCATGATGAAAACAATAATTTTGAGTGTAAGCTTGTTTTCATGAGTTTGGGGAAGATATTCTATTCTGTGGGCGGTTGAACTTTCTAAATAGGGAAGTCCATACAAATGATTATTCTCAACTATCTGATCCTAGCTTATCAAATAAAGTTTATATCAGTTCCTTAGTTAACAGTTCTTCAGCTTACTTAGTTCATTAGCCACGGAGTTGTACTTCATGGTGAAGGGGACACAATTTTACTGTGACACTACCCCAAGGCACTTTGGGCATACTTAACTGTTGAAATTAGCCTTGTGTAGACTGTTAAATTCACAAAAGCAGTGCAATATGAGATAGGGTCTATATTTTCCCAAAATAATAAAAATGAATATAACTTTTGAAAATTATTTATGGTGTGGCATTATGTTCCTTGGAAACAAAGTATTAATTTTTTTAACGAAGTATTAATTAGTATTGCTGCAGTCATAAATATGGTTCTAATGTTTGTTTGGGTTTTTTTTTTAAGATTTTATTTATTTATTTGACAGACAGAGATCGCAAGTAGGCAGAGAGGCAGGCAGAGAGAAAGGGGGAAGCAGGTTCCCTGCTGAGCAGAGAGCCCGATGTGGGACTCAATCCTAGGACCCGAGATCATGACCAGAGCCAAAGGCAAGGGCTTAACCCACTGAGCCACCCAGGCACCCCTGGTTCTAATGTTAATAGTATTGTCAACTTCAACTTACAAGTAATATTTAAATATTCTCATTGTAAAAATCTTTTTTCCTAAAAAAAAACAAAAACAAAAAACTTTTTTTCTGGGTCTTTGATCCCTATTAGATATTTTAATCTATTTTTTAAATTAAAAAGTACATGTAAGAGCAGTTTTGTATTCTGTACTAGAGCTTAGGTGCTACTATGACAATGTTATCAATCCTGGCCTCGTTCTTTTTAGAGGACAGCTTCATTAGCTCGGCTTCCTTTATATGCTCTTTCTATGGAATCCTAAAGGATTTGTTTAATAACTGACTCCACCAGGTCTGGATTTCACTACTTTTCTGCTGTACCTCAGCTGTTTCAGTTCCCTCTGCCCAACCCTTTTGTCTTCACAGCGATGAAAGGTAATTGTAAGATGCCTATTTTTCTATTGGCTTTCAGAATCTAAATGAGCCGCACTGTTATCAATAGGCGAACCATTTAAACCCCAAATCATAATAAAGACCAGGGGTTCTTTCCAAAAAGAAGTTTAGTAATTTTCTTGAAAATAGTTTGCTTAGATTATCAATCTTTTTTTTTCTTTTAACATTTCAATTTTCTGGTAGAGGAAACAAGAAACAGCAGCTACAGTTACAACTTTTAAAAATTTTGGAGAGAAAATTATTTGTGGAATCAAAGCTGAGGGTTTTTTTCCTCCTAATCCCTGATGTTGAAAACATTTTTTAGAATACTGTTACACCGGGGCGCCTGGTGGCTCAGTGGGTTAAGGCCTCTGCCTTCAGCTCAGGTCATGGTCTCAGGGTCCTGGGATCAAGCCCCGCATCGGGCTCTCTGCTCAGCGGGGAGCCTGCTTCCCTCTCTCTCTCTCTCTGCCTGCCTCTCTGCCTGCTTGTGATCTGTCAAATAAATAAATAAAATCTTTAAAAAAAAAAAAAAGAATAAAACACCTTGTGTTAGCATTAAAAAAAAAAAAAAAGAATACTGTTACACCTAAGTGGCTCCAAGTTGAATTCTTGATTCTTTCGAAATGTTCACAAGTAGGCATGTAGAGAATATGTGCATGCAAATAGATAGACCTTTTGGGCAGGAGAAGAATAACCTAATGCCAAGTTCACTAGAACAATCGCCTCCTTGAGGACCAGTGTACTCTGATATAGAGTGAATGACACATTTCTTGTTTTTTCAGCCTGGTGCTCCCACTACTGTGCAGAGAAATGGTGGAACTCTTGGACAAGGGCGACAGTGTAGTGAACCATACAAGTTTATCAAATTATGCATTTTTGTATGGTGTCTTTCCTGTAGCACCAGGAGTGGCTATCTTTGCAACACAGTTCAACATGGAAGTAGAGATTGTACGTATATGCTACCTTCTAAGTTTAATTGTACGTTAGCAGAAAAATGAATTTTTAAAACAGAGAGATCAGCCTTCTTTTATGAGAATTTGATATGTGAAAGCTACTTCATTGTAAATAAGGAGGCATCGGGTAACTTCAGGTAATAGAGTTACTTAATCTGGGGTCTTTTCTCAGCCATAACTTTTTTCATTAGTCTTTTTTAGTTTTAAATATTTTATTGTTGCACTTCTGCTGAAGCCTAAAGGTTATTTGTAGTATGGTAACTTTTGAAATTCGGGTAAAAAAAAATCTGTTTCATTCACTGTTAATTCACCAGATGCAAAACACCACATAATCAGTTGCAGTAAATAGCTAAAATCAATTAACACCGAATTATTAACAGTGTCTAAGCATATTGCATGTGTTATCTATAGCACTAAATGTTTTTAAAATATAACCTGAAGGAACTAAACTGTTTAACAAAGGTTAGTTCCATTATTTAATCTGTAAAATGTTTACCTGGTAATTTTTTTTAAATTGATTTTATTGCCCTGTATTTTATGAAATAGTGTGGAAGGAAACTGGTCATCAGTTTAATTAGATCATTAATATGGTTTACTTTCTAGAACCCAGAAGATAATCATCAGCTTGGGATGTCTAGTTCTGGTTATGTGCAAATATTAATTGAGCATAGAGTAGAAGAGGAGCCAAAGGAACTTAACTGTGTTTTTGTTAAAGGACTCTCAGAAAGGGGGATATAGTATTTGAGAACATGCTGGAATTTATGATGTCTTTTTACTGACTCTTGCTTTTATTTTAGAAGCCTTGGTGTGCTGTGACTATTTAAAATGTGGTCATTGTTTTATTGAGACTATGACATTTCTCTCAATTTGATTTTATTTTTTGCAGATAACCTCAGGGATGGTAATAAGCACATTTGTGTCTGCGCCAATCATGTACGTTTCTGCCTGGTTACTAACCTTTCCTACTATGGACCCTAAGCCATTGGCATATGCCATCCAGAATGTTAGTTTTGATATAAGTATTATCAGCCTTGTCTCCTTGGTAAGTACATTTCACTGTAAATATGAATGAAAACCACAGAATGAGTTTGAAAATAGCTTGGTAACAGAAAGTTAGGGATTTAAAAATCTGTTTTAAAAAATCTCTTGTGCAATAGAGAAAACTAAAACCTGCCCGTAAAATGTGGTATCAGCCTTCTGAGTTGTGTCTTTCCTTTTGAGAGTTAGAGTCGTATAGCAGATGAGGCATGAGATTTAGTCGGACCGGCACCGGCTTTTGGCCCTATCACCGACTAGGTGTATATCTCAGCCTTTCTAAGCTGCAGTTTTTCTCAGCGAGGAAATAGAGATACTAATTTTACCTATTTCCATGGGTTCTTTTAAGGATTACATATGACAATACATGTGAAAAGCATCTGCAAATGGCAGATCGCTCTACGAATACTATTAGTATTAACTAATTGTAGAATCATGGGGTTGGAAGGGATTGTCTAACCACCCATTTAATGACAACGAAGCTTCCTGGATAAATCTAGTTCAAATTAAATACTAAAACATTTAACAACTGGAGTTGTAGCTCAAGTTGCTTATGGAATTCAAGCAGCATTCTCACTGGGGAAAAAAACAACTTTTACTGTTAAAGGAAGGAGGTAGGGGTGAACATGTGTATGGACAACAAGCAAATGTGTTATTAATGTAATTTCTAGGAAATTTCACTTCTGTTACATATTCTTAAAATCTGTGCTCTTCGACAAGAGGACAGTCTAAGGAGAGGGATGATATAAAGTTTGATTGATAGGGAGGGGAGAAGAAAGAAGGAAATCAACCAGCATACGTATCTGGCCACTTTAGAGGGAGAATAGAAACCCAATCCTTATAAATATGAAGAATGCAAGACAGTTCGTCTCAAGATGGGATGTATGCTTTGTTTGAAGTCAGACTGCCTGGAATTTGGATACCTCATGAGGCAATGGTGGAATCAAAATTAGAAGAGTGTAGTAACTGCATCTCCCACGAAAGATCTTTTCCTGAATAGTTGGCTGTGAGCCTGTGTCCTACCCAGCCACCCAAGGTGGGGGAAGTTAGAACATGGCCTTGGTCAAGGCATTAGTTCTTAAAGACCCTGTCATTTTTTTAAAAAAAGATTGTATTTATTTATTTGTCAGAGAGAGAGCGAGAGAGCGTGCACAAGCAGGGGGAGCGACAGGCAGAGGGAGAGGGAGAAGCAGGCTCCCTGCTGATCAAGGAGCCTGATGCAGGGCTCCATCCCAGGACCATGATCCCAGAATCATGACCTAAACTGAAGGCAGATGCTTAACCAACTGAGCCACCTAGGCATTGCAACCCTGTCATTTTTGAACAGTTAATTTACAATAGGATCTCTCCATGCGTTGTTTTCTCCAAAATATAAATGACATGTAATTAGTTTCAGGAATACATCATAGTGATCCGATACTTTCATACATTATGAAATGATCCCCATGATAAGTGCAGGTACCGTTTGTCACTATTTGAAGTTATTATAATGTTATTGACCATGTTCCCTTTGCTGTACATTGCATCCCCAGGACTTACTTATTTTATAATTGTACTTCTCAGTCCACCTCCCCTGTTTCACCTGCCACCCTGCTCCGCCCCTGTCTGGTGACCAGCAGTTTGCTGTATCTATGAGTCTATGTCTGTTTTGTTTTGTTTGTTCATTTGGTTTGTTATTCGAATTCCACACAGAAGTGAAATGGTATAGTATTTGTGTTTCTCTGTCTGATTTATTATTTCACTTAGCATGATGGGCCCGTTAGTGGGCCCGTCCATGTTATTGCATCTCCATGCTATTAATTTTACTTTGGGGGGCGCCTGGGTGGCTCAGTGGGTTAAGCCTCTGCCTTCGGCTCAGGTCATGATTGCAGGGTCCTGGGATCGAGCCCTGCATTGGGCTCTCTGCTCAGCAGGGAGCCTGCTTCCTCCTCTCTCTCTGCTGCCTCTCTGCCTACTTGTGATCTCTCTCTCTGTCAGATAAATAAATAAAATCTTTAAAATTTTTTTTTTACTTTGGGTATGGTAATTTACCTTAATATTCTTTGGGGAACTAGGCAGATTAAAGTAAATAAATTATTGGAATTTCTTTCTGAACCAAGATAAAGAGAGTGCTCTAAAGAAGCCAATCAATGAGTTATTTGATAAGTAGTCCAAAGGTTAAGAAACCTGAATAACTTTGAACCTTTTGTCTTTAAGATCTGGTCTCTGGCTATTCTTCTTTTGAGTAAGAAATACAAACAGCTCCCACATATGCTTACAACTAATTTACTCATCGCGCAGGTTAGTAGACATACAGATACTTAGAACTATGCTTTTTTCACTGATTATTCTACTATAAAGAAGAAAATTATTTGGCTGGGTTTTTCCAGTTATAAAGTCGGAAGTACTTTTTACCAATTGCTATTAATTACAACTTGATCACAATTAATTTATCCCTAACTTATACACCACAATATGTCTTGAACTGTATAAAGTTGAGGCTAATAATGGCATTCGGTGATAATTTTGTACTTTGAATAGAAATAATCATTAAAAATTGAACTCTCTCACGATCTTATTCTTCTAGTCAAGTCTTTGCATGACTCAAATTATAACGCAAAGACATTTAACATTTTTTATGTAAACGATTACTAAATATAAGGTTAGTATTTAGAATGTTTGTTTCAATTGATTATGTACACTGTTAAAGACCATAAGGGTTTTTATCATAAAACTTGATGTTTTAGTATAACTAGCATGATAATTATTCAGCAGTCCTTTAAAATGAATAATTGTAATAAATTTGCTGTGAATAAAACCTTTGTCTGACTCACATGATTATGACTGACTCTGTTCATAATTTTTTCTGCAGTCTATTGTCTGTGCTGGAATGATGATATGGAATTTCGTTAAAGAAAAAAATTTTGTTGGACAGATTCTGGTGTTTGTTTTATTGTACAGCTCCCTGTATAGCACCTACCTGTGGACAGGTAAGATGGATGGTGAATGGAAATTTAGGTCTTCCATCAGGAGAATCTATTTGAAGTCTAGTAATCCAGGACTAATGCATTGTCTCAGGCCATTATGCTCACTAGCATAGGCAGCGTGTGAAGCCAAGTTCTGGTTCCACAGTATAGAGAAATAGGACTCCACTTCTGCCTGGATGCAGGGGGTTTCCAGTCACATGGTCTTTTTCCTCGGAATCTTTGGCGCTTGACCACGGTCAGCAGAGCTCCCTTTTGGAAGCAGCAAGAGATCAGGTACTAGAAGCAAGTGGAGAAAGGAGGAAGAGAATGTCAGAGAAGTGTGAGGCCCGTGAGGTATGTCCCAGAGCTTACTATCGGAGTCCAACCGAACTGAGTGAAAAATCTGGTCCTGCCTTCAGCAGGTAGCTTAACTTTTGCAATCTCAGTTTCCTCATCTGTGACACTAGGTTATTGCACCTTACAGAGTTATTTGAAAACTAAATGAGATAGAGGTGTTTATGCCTGGTATGTGGTAGGCAGCCAACAACAAGAACTATATTATTAAACAGCAGGGAAAGTGGTTATAGGAGAACAAGAAAAGTAAGGAATAAAAGGGTATGGAAATACAAGAGTACCCAGTAAGAGAGACTATTTCTCATTTCAACTGGCTCCAAAAAAAATAGTCAAACACTTTAGTATATTGTCATTTTGAAGTATAGGGTTTAATTTGGATGCGTACATTCTGGTATGTTTGCAAAACATTCTGGGTGGCTGTTTTGTATCCATGCCACAAACGTGAACCTATACAATGGCACAGAAAAGGAAACTGTAGCATGGTAGGGCTGGTTGGAGCCACTGTGAGGAGGCAGGTGTCAGGAAGTGGCTTCGAGGGACAAGCCTTTGATTTCATGCCTTCGAGATCAAAAGCAGGGCTCATCTAAGTCAATAGCCTTTTGAAGTGAAGCAACAAGGTGGTGAGGAGTTCTGGAATGAAAACTTCAGTGCAAACAGAAAAAGGTGTGTGGTTTTGAAAAGCAAACATCTGTAACCAAACCACCGTGAGCTTGCTCCTTGGTGACTCCCAGGTTGAAGCTAAGCCAGGTGAGTTGTCACACAAAGGAAACTTTATTTGCAGCAAATGAGATCATGGGGAATAACTTCCAAAGCTGTGGCTCCCCGAGCAAAGGTGACTGGGTTCCTTTTGTCTAGGATTAGGGTGAATATTTAGGGAGGGCAGTCTTGTCATCATATATGTCAAGGTGGGCATCAGGTCGCACGTGCACCCTAAGGAGAGGTGCACTGTATCATATGTTATGTAAATGAGGCTTGTGCTCCTCCTTCCATGGAGGTTTTATTGCTAGAAGGAGGTTAAAGGTAATTGTTGGTATGCCCATGGGGTCCTTTGCCTGAGTTAAGCTGGAAAGAAGAACTCAAGGAAAAACGTGGGGCAGATGTATGTTTGTACAAGCAGATAAGCAATAAAGGCCAGGTCCTGGGATCTAGCAGGCGACATATCTTCTATAATATAAGAGTTTTCAGGAGATGTCAAGTAAAAGAGCCTGAAGACTTTTATTCCCAAATACAGATGGGCAACTTGATCTCTAATACTTAGATTTCTTAAGGCTAAATTTACCATGTGACTAGGAGAGCAGCAAATAGATCATTGTATCAGAAATCCCCAAGTGTCTGTGAAATCCTCTTTAAGCATACATGCCAAAATCTATCTAGAGACCTTGTTCTAAATTCCTGGATCCCAGTGAAGGTGCTCTTCAACCGTGAGATTACTAGGCTAGAATAGAATTTTAGACCTAAAGTGTTGTTTTAAATCATCTTGTTCAGCCATTTTCAGTTTCACCCATTTGCCTACCATCTTCACAATTTTTGCTGTATCTGCATGCCACTTGTCCTTTTTTTTTTTCCCCTAAAAATTTACTCACTTTTTTTCCTTAAATAAGGAACCTCATAGTAATAAAATCCCAGGTTTCCTGTGCTAGTTTTTCCACATACGTGTTAAAATAAACACAAAACTAGTCCAAAAATTTCCTATAGTCTCTTATGCTTTGGAAACACTGGTATAGTGTAAGTCCTTTATTTTTCAGATGAGTTCAGTGAGGCCCAAAATGTTTAACCTTTTCAGGCAGGAACTCTCACAGCTTCCGTCAGCAACCCAGGAGAGATCCAGGACCAGCTGGGGCCTATTTGTAGATCAGTCTTTGCATAAGGCAAGAATGATGACCTTTGGGACTTTGAAGAATGCCCTCACTGCCATAACAGCACACTGTTGTGTACCTTATTGAAAACCTAGAACAATAGAAGGCACAAATGTATTTAGGAAGGAGCAGTGGCATTAGAGTACCTCTTGAACTTGAGGTATGGGTTCTCCAAAGAAAAACAATTCTCAAGAGCCTCGGTGTTCATTTGTATTATTCTAGCACAGTGTAACTTAATCTGTGCAGTCTTGGGTCTGGGTATGAATTCCTTATATACAGCTAATAAACAACTTTAAAACCGAAACAGATTCACAGATGAGAGTCCCAATTACAAACTCAGTAATTCTAATTGGCAACATTCATGACATGACAAAGGATCTTGTTTTGCTAATCTGAATCACAACTTGAAATGTAAAATGGAACTCATTTTTCTGGTTAAGTTTTTTTTTTTTTTTTAATTTTTTTTTTTTAGCATGGCTTGCCTTTACTTTCATGTGTAGGTTTATGAACCGGTTCATCTCACTGCTTTTCTCTCTTCAGACTACCATAGAACCTTCACTTGGATGATGCATTGTGATATTTGGCCTTCACTTGGCTCAAACTTAACGTTTAACCAGATGCTGGCTCTGAGATTATGAGACAGTGCTTTGGTTATAAGATGTGCATCTTAGATGATTATCATTGAAAATATACCAAAGAGACTTAAAATTTCTCACAGAAATGTCTAAATCCTACAGAATATGTCTTAAGAACCCCTAGGGGTCCATGGACGTGTTTTAGAAACACTGATAGAGTTTGTAGTCCTACTCTGCCCTCTGCTGGCTATGTGGCTTGGGCAAACCCTTGTGTCCATATCTATAAAATGAAGGTGTTCATTTCAAACAATGATCCCTTCCAACTCTGAAGCTCTAAGATTCTACAACTACATAGGATTTATGGAAAAGGATGTTACTTCTATAAATAATTGGATTTAAGATTAAAGGAACGCTCAAGAGTTTTAAAACATTTATTTTTGTATTAAGTTCACATTATATTTGTGTTAAGGTCTGTCATTTAGACTTGGGGGATTTTCCAAAAACTAAACTGGGGTAAGAATTGCCTATACTTTCTTAGCACTGGAAGAGTGAGGGTGTTTTTATTTTTAGACTTGCTCTGTTTCCAGTTAAAAATTTTTTAAACAAATATATAGATTCCGAACACCTGTCAAAAGAATAAACTGATTTGAGCTTTTGAAAACTTCCTCATATATAAAACAAGAAGATTTGAGTAAAGAAATAATACAGGAAGGAAAACACAAATGATTATGAGACAAACATGCTTCAAAATATTGGGGCCAAAAATTAGCAAGACAGGAAACAACGTGTGTTGGAGAGGATGTGGAGAAAGGGGAACCCTCTTACACTGTTGGTGGGAATGTAAGTTGGTGCAGCCACTTTGGAAAACAGTGTGGAGATTCCTTAAGAAATTAAAAATAGAGCTTCCCTATGACCCTGCAATTGCACTACTGGGTATTTGCCCCAAAGATACAGATGTAGTGAAAAGAAGGGCCATCTGTACCCCAGTGTTTATAGCAGCAATGGCCACGGTCGCCAAACTGTGGAAAGAACCAAGATGCCCTTCAACGGACGAATGGATAAGGAAGATGTGGTCCATATATACACTATGGAATATTATGCCTCCATCAGAAAGGATGAATACCCAACTTTTGTAGCAACATGGACTGGACTGGAAGAGATTATGCTGAGTGAAATAAGTCAAGCAGAGAGAGTCAATTATCATATGGTTTTACTTATTTGTGGAGCATAACAAATAATATGGAGGACATGGGGAGATGGAGAGGAGAAGGGAGTTAAGGGAAATTGGAAGGGGAGGTGAACCATGAGAGACTGTGGACTCTGAAAAACAATCTGAGGGATTTGAAGGGGCGGGGGGTGGGAGGTTGGGGGAGCCAGGTGGTGGGTATTAGGGAGGGCACGTATTGCATGGAGCACTGGGTGTAGTGCATGAGCAATGAATTCTGTTATGCTGAAAAGAAATTTAAAAAAATATATTGGGGCCAGTATTTATTTAGAAAGAGTAAATTCTAGGGTCTAAACCACTGACTACCATTGAAATAAGCTTGGTTAAAGTTCTGTGAGTCTGATCAACATCAAGAGTAACCATCTACCTTTCAATTTCTGTTTCTTGTTCTTAGGCCTTCTGGCAATTTCTTTGTTTCTTTTGAAAAAGAGAGAGAGTGTACAAATTCCTGTGGGAATCATCATAATATCTGGCTGGGGGTAAGTTGATCGTTTTCTGTTTGCCTATACGTTTCCATATACACAGTTACTATTCATTGTCTCGTTCTCTCTCTAAACCTTCTTCCAGAATTCCTGCTCTCCTTGTTGGTGTTCTTCTGATAACTGGAAAACATAATGGAGATAGCATTGACTCAGCCTTCTTCTATGGAAAGGAGCAGGTAAGAAGAGGTTATTGACAGTTCTTTTCTTGTGAACATCTCTTTTTCGCTTGTTCCTGTGTTTTGCTATACTTACATTAAAAGTTATTTTGAAAATCTATTCCAGTTTATTGTAAATCCCACTAGTGATCCTATATCACCTTGTTAAGTCACACTTTGAACTGTGGTGAAGATTTTATAGGTCTACATCCACTTTTAGCTGAGGATTTCCAAGTGCTTGAAACTTATTGGGTCATCTTAAACCCACTTATGAATTATGTTTTCTCTACTGGAGGAAAGAGTGATTAATTTAAAGCTATTTAATAAGTCAGCAGTAGTAATAAAAGCCATGTTCTTGACTTTCAATCCTATTATAAGTATAAATTTCAGAACAATAAGTACCTGGGGAAAATGTTTTTGAGAAGCCATAGTGTATCTGCTGATCACAATTCTCTAGGGCTAGCCCCAAGGATGTGTGTTTTTCTTTAAAAAAAAAAAAAAAAAAACAAAAACCTTCAAAAGATTTTGATTTCTTATCCTCTTTTTTGTTTCATAATTTTGAATTTTATTGGGTTGCTGTGGGAATAAACAAGATTACATGTATAAAAGACTTTGACCAGTGCTGGCATATGTTAGTATGCAATTAGTATTAGTCAGAATTATTTATGTTTAGCATTATTACCATAACAGTGTCTCCCGTTGAAGTATGCTTGAATGACATATTAAAGCAAGCAAAAACTGAAATAAAAAAGGTCTGTAAGCAGTCACTTAGCTTACTTACAGAGGAAACCAGTGATATTGATGGAGAGTGAAAGAAGCCACTTATCTTATTTTCTCTTCAAGTATCCTAATTTCTTTTCAAGTAACTTGCTCCCTTTCATATTCTTACTCCTTTTTGAGAACCACTGTTCCAGAGCATTTATAGCTGTGGAGAGATTGCCTTTCCCACCAAACAAAAATTCCGTTAAGTTGCGCTACTGAGGTGATCAAGCTGGGATTGTGCAAAGTGGCCTAATGTCTCTTTGCAATACTGCAGATGGTCATCACAGCAGTCACCCTGTTCTGCAGCATCGTGATAGCCGGCATATCACTCATGTGTATGAATCGCACCACCCAAGCAGGACGCTATGAAGGGTTCGACCAGTCTCAGAACCACAAAGCAGCAGAGCCTGGGAACACTGCCTTTGAGGAGAGTCCAGGGCCAGCAAACGAACCAGAACCTTTTACAAGTTCTATCCCAGAAACAGGTATGATCCCGACATAAAAAGACACTCTTACGTGCCTATATAGCCTGTATCCCAAGTGTTTTGCTTCAGGGAACTTATGTGATCTCGGGGTCATGAGATCAAGTCCCATGTCAGGCTCTGTACATGCCCCGTATGTATGTCATTGAACTGGGCTGGCTTTATGTCTGTTTTCTGAACAATTTCATCTTAGCTGACTTAAGCCTTCAAACTTCTGAAGATAGGAGGGCTGGGCCAGATGATCTCTGTATTTTCTTTTCTATTATTCTGTGGTTCTATTTTAACCTTGAGATGGCATCATTATCTTAAATATAGAAAGACACTTCTAATAGCTTATTATAGATGGTGGTTTTTATACTTTGGAATCTTTTCTGTTAGGAACATTGCTGAAGAATTAAATCATGTTATCAATGAAAATTTCAACCTAGGCATTATTCTTTTTCTAGCGTATTAAATTTTAATACACTTTGTCACTGAAGTTGTTATTCTATTAGAATCCACATTAGAAAAAAAAAAAAAAGAATCCATGTCAAGGAGCGCCATATCTTATATCTGTGTTTAAAGGACACTGCATGAGGTGCCTGGGTGGCTCAGTCGGTTAAGCATCTGCCTCCCACTGAGGTCATGATCCCAGGGTCCTAAGATCAGGTGCCCTGCTCAGCAGGAAATCTGCTTCTCCCTTTCCCGCTCCCCCTTCTCCTATTCCCTCTCTTGCTGTCTCTCTCTCTCTCTGTCAAGTAAATAAATAAAATTTTCAGTAAATAAAGGCTACTGCATGCGTCCTCTGACTATGTGGAGGAGAAGCTATAGCTCTATAAAGCAGATGTCTCAAGGCAACTTCCTTAAACCAATCAGCCTGTAAAGCAGCAAGGGATTTTCAGCAGTGTCTGAGAAGACAAAAGAATAAGATTGTTTTGACTGCATTTTCTAGACTAGTAGGAAACACGTTCTTGAAAGAAGCAAGTCTTGAGCTGAACATAAAAGAGGAGAAGATTTCAAAGAATTAACGAGAGTGGGAATTGCGCGCGTGCCTAACTAGTCTGCAGACCTGAACAGGCATGGGGTTCGTGGAGGACACTAAAGAATTGTCTGGGAATTGGAGCACCTGGGTGGCTCAGTGGGCTAAAGCCTCTGCCTTCAGTTCAGGTCATGATCCCAGGGTCCTGGGATCGAGCTCCACATGGGGCTCTCTGTTCATCAGGGAGCCTGCTTCCCTTCCTCTCTCTCTGCCTGCCTCTCTGCCTACTTGTGATCTCTGTCTGTCAAATAGATAAATAAAATCTTAAAAAAAAAAAAAAAAAGAGTTGTCCAGGAAGAAGGGAAAGGCCTTGTTAGATAGTGGGGGTGGTTAGATGGAGAAAGAGGGGCCAAGTCCTCAGGAGCTTTCAAATTTAGGCCAAGGAGTTTCAATTAACTACGGTAAACACTCTTCCTTGTTATGCAATGAGGAGACAATATATAAAGGAGCCAGTCCTTTGCCTGCCGTTCTTTAAATGTTAACCTCCAAATAAGCACATGTAAATTCTTCTTGATAGATACCATGTGAACACGTTTCCATTGTGGCTGCATGGGAAATTTGTGTGTGTGTGTGTGTGTGTGTGTGTGTGTGTGTGTGTGTGAGTGGGTGGGTTGTCTGGTTTGGTTTGGTTTGGCATCTCTGGAAGTTATCCATTTCTGTTGTGGTTGGGCCTTATTCTCCTGTGCTATTTTATCTACCTAGGTTGCTGCTCCTGCTCCGTGGGAAATGGTGGATCACACTGCCCGTCCGTTGAGCCAGTAGCAAACACAAGCACCAGTGGGCTTGTGACTCCTTCATTTGAGAAAAGTAAGTGCCTCCAGGCTATGAGCATGGGCCTAAGGAACAGAAGAGTCCTCTCCTTATACCTTAAAAGATTTCAGCTTAGGATTTCATAGATGCTACACTGCTTATGTAATCTCAAATAAGATGGGGAGAAGTGCTGATAGGGTAATAATTGTGCATGGATAGAGTACTCATTTAAAAAAATAAAGTTCGGGGAACCTGGGTGGCCCAGTTGGTTAAGCATCCAACTCTTGATCTCAGCTGGGTCTTGGTCTCAGGGTTGTGAGTTCAGACCCCACATTGGACTCCACAGTAGGCATGGAGCCTACTTAAATAAATAATAATAAATAATAATAAAGTTCTTATAATATAGTAATTGGTAGTATTATATACACATTTTTCCAATAAATTTAACCCATGTAATAATTCCAAGAAGTTTGCCGCATGCACCATTTCCTTTTTTTTTTTTAATTTTTTTGGACTTTTTTCTTATTTTAACAGCTGAGACTTTTCCCCCACTCATTTCCTTTGGGGCCAAGACCATTAGTGCTTAATTATCTTTTGAATCTATATACTTTCAATATACCCTTTCTTATAAAATAAGAAAAATCTTTGAAAGTAATAACCTTTGACATACAGAGTAAAAGACTGAATTACATTTGTGGTCTGAATTTCAGGTTATTTGTTTACTTGAGCTAAAGTTGGTATGTAACATTATATTAGTATAAGGTGTACAACACAGTAGTTCAAAATTTGTATACATTACACAGTGATCACCACAATAAGTCTTATTACCACCCCTTCACTCCTTTCACCCTGCCCTAACCCCCTTCCCCTCTGATAATCAGCAGTCTGTTTCAACCTTGCCTTAGCTCTTGGTTGTTGCTAGACCCTTTGCGATTATCAGCCTGATTTATTCTTGATAGTTGCAGTTGGTGAGGGTGTGCTTTGGACCCGTGCAAAGGGAGGGACCTAGATCCAGGCGGATTGGAAGCCAGGTCCTCAGACAGCAGCTGTTCAAGTATGCAAATATATACAATCCTGTGGGACCGTAATCCTAGACACTGCTGATCTCTAGACCAGGAGATCTGCAGGTATCCCCTGGGTGACAGTTGCCAAGAATCAGGGCTTCAGTCAAGTGTAAAAGATCCTTTCTGGGAGATACCAGTGAGCTGTGGCAAGGCCAAGTTCAGGGGAGAGGTGTGCACAGGTGGTGTGTTCCTGCCTACGTCCTCTGAGAGTGCTTCTGTAGCCTTTAGATGTGTGGCTTTAACCTGAAGTTCCTCCCTCAGGTGAAAGCTTCTGGACAAACAAATGGGTCTTTTCCATGTGCAGTCTGGGGCTGTATTTCAGTTTGCTGTCTGTGTATTGCCCAGGATATAGTATCCTGTCCAGCACGATCTTTCCAGTTGTTACCCATGGAGCCCGGATGCACAGGCCTCCCCAGCCACCAGAGCCAGGCAGTTGAGTGGCCTCTGTGTGGACTGAGTTTACCCACCAGCTTTAGCAAGGCCGTGGGAGAGTGTTGGGTGTGGGACATGCCTGTGCCAGGAAAGAGCATCCGGGATGGGGCACACCTGCAATTTTAACAGGGCTGGAGAAGAGCGTTCTGGGAGGGACGTGCCTTGGTTTTAGCCATGTTATGTTTGCCCGCACCTGCCTTCCTAGTAAGGTAGAGGAAGAGTGCAAAAATTGGCACTCTCCAGCAGTTCCATCCACAAGGAAAATTCCCATGAATCTTTAAGATTAGCAGTTGAATCTCCTTCTCATATAATCTAGTCACCTCTCAAACTGCTGCCTTTGTCCTGGTTGCCCAGATGGGTGAGTCCATGCACAAGCCCCTCAAAAGGAGTATCTCAGATCTCCATAGCCCTTGGGCCCCCTGGACATAAGCCCCATGTTTGGGGCCTCATCTGTCTAGTGCGGGTCCCAAGGGTTGTGGTGCCTGAGCTGGAGAATTCTAAACCTGTAAATCCTTCCCTATTGTGAGTTGCTGCGCCCCTGGTGAGCTTTTTGTAAGACTGCATTTTTGCCTTTCCTGCCTGGCTCGATGTGGCCATTTTCCCCTTGTTGTAGAAGAAGCAGTTCAGCTAGTCTTCAGTTCTTTTTAGGTAGGAGTTATTCCATAGAGAGTGGTAGATCTGGTGTTTCTGTGGGAGATGAGTTCAGGGTCTTCCTCTGCCACCATCTTGGATCATCGCCATGCATGCACAATGGAATTCAAATTATTGAAAACAACTGAACACACTTAGGTGAAATTGCAGTGCACTTTCATTGATTATGCTTATTTATAATGAAGTTAGAAAGGAAAACAACCCAAAGCCATCTTCATGATGAAACATATGTCAACTGTATTGTTGCCAAAGGTATTTCACTTTTATTTAAGAAATGTGAGGATTATATATAACGATGTATGCAAATCACTTAGCACAGTGTGTGGAATACATAGTAAATGCTCATAAAACAGAGTTGCAGTAGTAGTGGTTGTTATGAGCCAAGCAGGCTTTATATTTGGCTGGTCTCTGCTGGCTAGCAATGAATCTTTTTTTTTTTTTTAAGATTTTATTTATTTATTTGACAGAGAGAGAGAGAGATCACAAGTAGGCAGAGAGGTAGCAGAGAGAGGGGGGGAAGCATGCTCCCTGTTGAGCAGAGAACCTGATGCGGGGCTCAATCCCAGGACCCTGGGATCATGACCTGAGCCAAAGGCAGAGGCTTAACCCACTGAGCCACCCAGGCAGCCCGCTAGCAATGAATCTTAATAGTGGAACTCATACTTCTATAGAAGGAAGTGAAAATGTATCAGACGTTGAGCCTTCACTGACTTTCTGCTAGGAAACCCCATTTGGCATTCAGTTAAACTGTCTTTCAGTTTTTTTATGCCACTTGCTTAAACTAATGTTTCTTTCCTTTACATCATAATTCCCAAGGCTTCCCTCCTTATGTTTTCTCCCTACGCAATACACCTAATAATAAAGTCTGTCAACGAATTCAATGTGTAATTTAACATTTTTTTGTCTCTGAAAATTATGTTATGTTCCCCTTATCTGTCATTTTCTTCATGAATAATGCTGATTCCTGAGAACTCTTTTATATAGGAGCGTCTTACATTTTCTGATCCTATTTGCAAAAGTTATACAGAAAGAAAGCCATCATATATGGACTTCATCTACTCATATAATTTAGTATCATTCCTTAAGCCTGAAATAAAGAAAGGTTGAAGGAAATCAAACTATGAACAAGTGAGAATTTTTAGAGTTTAGCAGTATAATTAATTCCTCATCCCCAAAACCCTGGCACAGCACAAAGGCAAAATCAATGTTGCAATGTGTAAGAAAGGTAAATGAAAGATAATAAAATTTATTTTTATCCATTTTTATAATATCTGTACTCAGTATTTTAAGACCAGGCTTATTATATATACTGAGATAGAATTTTTCTACATCAAGATATACACAAATAATTATTATTAAAGTAGGCTCATACTAGAGAGACAGTTTGGCAGACTGCTTTCTTTTCACATAGCAACACTGTGCACTTCCCTGTGCTGTTAGCCAAAATGTTGGGCCATATTTAATGACTGTGTATGTCCTTTTCTGGAAACAGGCTCTAGGAAATACAAATTTTTATGATTGCCTTGAGGGTTAAGAGCTGTAAAATTGTGGTTTCAGCTTTGACTTTTAAAAATCAAACTGTATGTTCGATTAAACATCCATTTTGTAAAAAATATTTTCCCCTGCTTTTGAGGCCATAGCCATATTGGAGCTGAGGCAGGAGAGCACAGGTTTCTTGGGAAAGGCCCCTCCCCTTTAGGCCAGAGAAGGGTCATACCTATAATTTGGACTTGCTTCTGCATGTCAGCAGAACGGTGTTTAACAGTTCTGATTTCTTTTTTTTTTTTTAAGATTTTATTTATTTATTTGTCAGAGAGAGTGGGCACAGACAGACAGAGTGGCAGGCAGAGGCAGAGGGAGAAGCAGGCTCCCTGCTGAGCAAGGAGCCCGATGCGGGACTCGATCCCGGGACGCTGGGATCATGACCTGAGCCAAAGGCAGCCGCTTAACCAACTGAGCCACCCAGGCATCCCTAACAGTTCTGATTTCTTAAAGGTCTTTTCTAAGGAAGGTCTTAAACTCTTTAATGAAAGGCAAGTGAGAATAGTACATTTGTGTTACGTTTAGCGAAACTAGGATATCCCTGACCAATATGTAAATTTGTTACCGATGAATCATGAGCTATTAATTTAGCTTTAAAAAAAGAAATCAAGATATATATAGATAGATTTATAATGTATAGTTAATGGCTATAATAACAGCTGATGGCATGAGGGAAGCATCCAGTATTGCTAAGCTAAAAAAAAAAAAAAAAAAAAAAAGCAAGCAGGCTGCCAAACTGTGCCTTTGTTTGATCCTACTTTAATAAAAAGTACTTGTGTGTTCTTGGTGTAGAAAAATTCTGTAAGTCAACGGAACACCTGGGTGGCTTAGTCAGTTGAGCAGCTGCCTTCAGCTCAGGTCATGATCCCAGGAGCCTGGGATCGAGTCCCACATCAGGTTCGCTGCTCAGGGAGAGGGAGAGTCTGCTTCTCCCTCTCTCTCTGTTGCTGCTGCTCTCTCTATCAGATAAATAAATAAAATCTTTAAGAAAAAAGAAAAGAAAAATTCTCTAAGTAGATACAGTAAACCTGGTCTTAAAATATATATACGTTACACTGTTGACTAGTGTAGAAGGGAACTGTGGCATCCTCCTTGTATTTTTCCAGATGCAAACACTTGACAAGTAGAACTCTCCTGAGACCACATGAAAGAGCCTCCCTCAGATTCCTTCTAAAATAATACACTGATTCTGAGCTGAATGTGCATATGTGCTGGTTTGCTTCAAAAGTCATTATGAATTTAAAATGCATTCAAATAAAAAGCTCTGATTACAAATTGTTGTACTTACTGTCTTATAGATGATCATTGTGTGAGTCGCTGTAACTCCCAGAGCTGCATGTTAGTCCAGGAAGAAGAGCAGTATCTACAGAGCGGAGATCAGCAACTGACTCGACACGTGTTGCTGTGTTTACTTCTCATTATTGGCCTGTTTGCTGTAAATGTTTCTTCTGATTTTTGTTTGGGGGCCATTTCTTTAAATGTTTGGCAAAAATTTTATTCAGGCATCTGGGGGAAACTTAGTTGCTGCTTCTGGGAGGGGTGGCTGGCAACCAGGCCAGTCTGAATCCCGACCTTGAGCTGTTTTGGGGAGCAAGGGAGGTGAAGAATTCACAGCACTCTGTAGCCTAAATGCCCCAATAGCCTACTGGCTTAGAGTTGTTAGTCTCTGTAACTGTAATTTGTAAGACCAGGTATCTCCATGCTGTGTATAGGGCTGCTTATTCTAACATATTCCTTGCAAGACCGACCTCTGGATAAATGCTGACATGGTCTTGCAGGAGACATTCGTCAGATAAATAAGCTTTTAAACAGAATTTTTCATTATGAAAATAACACAACCACCTTATACCATGGATAGTTATAAGATTACTGCCTTCTATTTTTAATACACTTTTCCTGGTTCTAATTGTCATACAGATTTATACCCTGTTTTGTCACCTGTACCAACCATTTTCATGTTGCTACATAGTTGTTCCTAACTGTTACTGGAAATGGCTCCTCAATAAACCATAGAGGAGATATGTTATAATTTACTCAACCACTTTCTTAGGGATGGTTATTCCTAGTTCTTCAAAATGCTTAAATAGACATCTCCATGTAATATTTCTGTGTGATAGACTCTCAAAGTTGGGAAATCTAGACCAAAGAGTACAAATATTTGGATGCATTCTCTCAAATTGTTTTCTGAAGGAGTAGTATAGATTTGTCAAAGTACTCTCACCAGCACTGAATGTTAAAAATTTTTAAATTTTATCATTTTGTAAGTGAAATGCAGCATTTTTTCAATGCATTTCTCTGATTCCTAGGGGTTTTTAGAATGTTTTGTGTCCTCTTTTGTGCATTATCAGTTATTATTATAGAATTCTTTGAGATGGTTCAAGTGTAACTTGCCTAGAGATGGGAGATGGACCATATAACGTATGAAGAAACCTTTTTACATGGGGATGCTGGTTACATAGAAAGCGATCAGCCAGCACCATTTTAACTGCTGTTTAAGAACAAAAAATAAAAAGTAAGAAATGCTGCCAAGAACTGCTGCTTAGCGATGTGATTGTTTTCATTGTGTAGAACTAATTTTAAAATCAGTCCTGTCTTAGGCTAGTCGGCAGACCTGATGTGTTATGTAAGCTTCTATATTATAGCGCATGTCTTCTTGCTTCAAGTCTGATCAAATTCGATGCTGTTTGAATGACATCTGTCAAGAGGAAAGGTTGAAACCTCTTGTTCAAAAGACAAAGCCTCTATATTCTCTCAGTGTTTTTCCTTTTAGTCTTTTTCTGCCTAATTATTAAGCAGATTAGTTATTGTACTGTGTTCTGGATAGGGAGAAATGATCAGCTAGCTTCATTTTAAAATACTATTTTCTCCTTCCTTTACAGAATCTTTCCAGTTGTTTATGGTGGCTATTCAACCAAGAACCTGGAAGACTCTATGTTGAGTTACAGTTTTTCTGTGCTGTGTTTAACTTTGGCCAGGTATTTATTTCCTGAGAACTTTGAGGACTTTTTTTGTTTTGTTTTGTTTTGTTTTCCTGGATGGGCTTTTTAGTGGGTAGTGGTGCGGATGTTGTTGTTTTCTTTTAAATCAAAAGGGTTTAGTTGGTTTGCCAGCTGCTGGTATGCGTGGCAGCTGACAGCTGTTGCCGGTCTCCATATTGGTTCAAGTCATCAGAATGCACACGGAGTGTTTCAATCAGAAACACCAAACCGTTTTTTGCTTTGGTTTTAAAATAAAGAATGATAATTTAAGCAGGGACAAGATGTTCCAGCTTCTTTTTAAACTTTGTGACTGTCTTAATAAGTCACTTTGGGAAAAAGACTTACCTTCCCTGAGCCTTTAGTTTAGTCACTTAAATTGATGAACGTCATTTCATTTATATTTCGATGTTTCTCGGACAATAGGTACTTAAATCTTTTTTAGAAAATCTTGTGGTGGGTAAATAAATTTTGACCAGGGATAGTTAGTTACTATTCCTTGAGGACCTACTACTATATGCCAACCATTATTAAGCATTATACATTAGTCATCTTACTTAAACATAAAGAATACCTACAAAGTAGACATTATCATTCCCAGTTTACAAATTAGAAACTAAAGTTCCATGGAGAACTAATATAATAGATGCTATTGTTTTTATGTCACTATTAAAATGGATATTTAAGGATAAGTGATATTTTGTGTATTGGGAAGATACTTTTATGTGTAAAGTTCAAAATGTGATTGTTTTCAATCCCTTACCTTTTAATTAGGGAACCTTAGTCCCAGACTAAGTATCAGGTTGAAAAAAATACTGTGTTTGAAATCACTGGTTTTAATAACCGACTGAGTCAGTTAACATATATCAGTAAACACTCCTGCACATTCTATCCTAACATTAATTTCTTGAAATATTTCTGGTTTGTTTAGCCATTATTGTAGGAGCAAAAGGACTCTGTCCAGATAGATAAGTGACCAGTTCAGTTTATTACAGATAGATTCAAGTATCCTGGGCTACTTGATGCCTACCTCACTTTGTGACTCTGTGTGAGATCTGATTTTGTGCCCAAGACCTATAAAATACTAGGTTGAAAACTCATAGTTTCACTCAGCGGTTTGTATTCAGCAAAGCCACTTCAGGCTGAGTCACCCCAACACTGGGACTGAGAGGGCTTCACAAAGAAGCTAATGCCAGGAATGTTGCATTTGAAATGATGCCCCCTCAGCTATTGGCCCAGGTGTTTCAAAGGAGAGAGAGAGAGAAAGAGAGAGACCCTCCCCACACCACTAGCACCACCACATCCCATCTAGGTGTTACAGTAAGATCATTCCTTTTTGGTTGTTTACAGTTTGGGGGTAAAGAAAGGTAGATCCTTTGTGCAATGTATTACATTCTCCATCCCACCTCCCACCAATTGGCACTTAGATCCTTATCCTGTTGCGCCCGACAAATGGCGGTTCCCAGCCTCTTGCCTCCCCAAGCAGGCACAACTGTCCAGATCTGTGGCTGACTTCTGGTGCCAGTTTGCTTCATCACTCCCAAAGCCTTCAAAGCCTTTCTCTAAGTACCTAGCCAATCATTTCACGTAAAGTTCACGTAAAGTTCAGTTACTTCCTTAGAACCAAATACTGTATAATTCTATAATTTCTGAAGTGTTAATAGAGAAATAGTAAATAACTAAGCCCAATAGGAGATAATTTATTTTCTTTTTTTAAAAAGAGGAAAAAAAGACATAAAGCTCTGAAATGTTTTCATTTTTCTTCAGTAAGCTAGGACGCAGATGTGGTCGCTCAGGACTGGTTTAAACCAGTGCTCCAACGTAATTAGTAGGATAGATGACTAGAAAGAGGCAGCCAAGTCATACCTGCCTCCAGGCATTAAACTTTATAGAGGGCCTGCCTTTTGTGTTCCATTTAAACTATTGCTCTAATCACTATGGGTTTGCTTCCCTCAGCACTAAATATGGTGGTCTCCATAACTTCCCAGTCCTTAATATTCTAGTATTGAATTAATAACTGTAACTTTTCCTCTTCCATAGGGATTTATTTCCTTTGGCATCTTTGGGTTGGACAAACATTTAATCATTCTGCCTTTCAAAAGAAGGTAAATTTAGTTTTGAAATAAATCTGTATCTGTAAAGGTAATGACAAGGCCATTCTATTAAGATACTGATATTTTTTAAAACTTCAGTAACTGCTAGGAGACTACAGAAAGGGTAAATTGTTAAACACTGAAGAAAGGTTATATGTTGATTCACATATCTTTTGTTAATAACTGTGGAGAAAATATTGGGAGAACTCTTATTAATCCAACATTGTCATTTGCATTTTAACAAGAAATGATGGATGCAGACTTCTACCTATGCCATTAACTACATAAAGTAAAATGAAACTTAGAAGTGTATTTAGAGGGGCACCTGGGTGGCTCAGTGGGTTAAAGCCTCTGCCTTCAGCTCGGGTCATGATCCCAGGGTCCTGGGATCGAGTCTCGAATCCGGCTCTCTGCTCAGCGGGGAGTCAGCTTCCTCCTCTCTCTCTGCCTGCCTCTCTGCCTACTTGTGATCTCTGTCAAATAAATCAATAAAATCTTAAAAAAAAAAAAAGAAGTATATTTAGAAATGGAAATCATAGATGTTATGCCCCCAAAGGTCTGTATTTGACAATATAAATTCTCCTTTGATATTAGGATTTCTCTTTCTATCAAACTGACAATTTATAGAAAACTCAAATTCTCTTCTTTCTAGTTTTTTTTAATTGCTTGATGAAGAGTTTCTTTGGATTCAGATTAGGAATTTCTTTATAATAATAATGATAGTGTGAATACAATAATGAAGTGGGAATTCTCTAACTTGGGAGGGGCCGGAAAGGGGGGGCCACAAGACTTTGTATATCCTCATTTGTTTTCAAAGTCAAAATTAGTAGAAATTAGAAGTACTAGTGGATTTTATCCAACCAACTATATAAAGAGTGCCCAGTAGATGGTCACTCTTCTTTCTTCTCCTTCTTCTTTTTTGTCATCATTGATATCATTATATTATTAAGATGTTGCTACTAGGGTCATAATCATTTCATTAAAGAAGAAAAGCATAATAGAAAAGTCACTGAACTAAGCTATCAGCTTCATAATGTTGAATGGGTAAAAAAGTCAACAGATCAATTGTTCAACATTACAGAAACAGAATCGTGCTGTATTCCAGATCTCAGTATTTGTCTCCGTGGTACTGAAATTGGAAAATGATTTAAAAAAATACTTGATCTCTGTAAACTATTTTTGCAGCTTAAAACAGTAGAATGTAGAATAAGAAAAGAACTTCATTTATTGGCAGAAACTGAAATGGATCAAATATGTCAGGAGGGTTTATAAAATGTTCAAGTCTCAAGTCTCCCACCCTGCCTCACATCACCCCCACCCTACCTGCTTAGACCAGGAAACCAAGCGCAGGTTATATCTTTGCTTCAGAGACTAACCATATCTGCATGTTGAAGATGATATCTTTGGAAGAGCCATGTTGATGGAGTGATAAGCAAGAAGGGGTTTCCTCTCAGTGTTTTCCTTTCCTTAAAAGTGGCCTCCATAAATTTTGGTTTTCAGACTTGAATTCCTATGGAATAATAAAGAGACAGCAGAAAACAGGGGTTCTCCTGTTCCTGAGGAAATAAAAATGACCTGTCAACAATTTATCCATTATCACCGTGACCTCTGTATCCGAAACATTGTCAAGGAAAGAAGGTAAGTACAAATTCCAGATAATTATATTTTTGATGATTAATTTTGGTTTGTAACAGGCTAAGTAATGTGGTTGTCACTAACTACATGATTATTTTCAATAGCACATTTACATGTAAAAGTTAAAATAGCTATGGGTCAGTTTATAATTTGAGAAAGAGCATTTATAAGATTTTTACACTTTCTAAGTGTTAAATAACTTCTGATTTCCATATAAAATGTGAAAACTAACTGAGAATGAACCAAGATGTAGTCAAATATTAACATTCACTTCATATTGGCCATTAGTGTCTCTCACAAAACTATGAGATACACTGGATTTAGATGTGGCTTTCTATTCTCCATCTCCTAGCGGTACGTTATTTCATATTATTAATGACATTAAGAAAATGAAAATGAAATTTGTCTTTTAATTAATTCTGCTGCTTATTTTTCCCTTCAAGTCCTAATCTTCAGTCTATGACATCATATTTATTCTTCTAATCCTTAAGGTATGGAGCATGCAGCAGGAAATGAATGTTACAGTGCCATGATTTTTGGTTGTTATAAAAGAGAAAAAAAAATAACATAAAGAGCCAAGTACTTTTATGTCTGTAACTGTGTATTTGAAAATTTATGCAGATTACCGTTCAGATGCTATATTTACACATATTTACACATATTATGACAGTATATTTTATTATAAATATATAATTTTTATTTTTATAAATAAACAATATTTATTTTATTATGAATATATAATTTTTGCCAGTGTAATTTTATTATTATGCCAGTATATTATTATAAACAAAAGGTAGCCTGGTATAGCTAATGGAAAGGGGACTCACTGGTCGGACACTGATCCCAGAGGCCAGCTCCTGAGTCTGCCAAGTACTAGCTCTGTGAATTGGGCCAGTTCAATTCTCTAAACCTTTGTGTTCCTCTTTTCTAAAGTTAGATAACACATCTTTGAGTTGGATAGCAAAATCTGTATGATGGTCCTGTCCTCGCTCAGTTTCTGGGAATGGTCAACTATGAAGAAAAGTTAGTTTCTTACCCTTAAAGACCCATAAAGAGAACAATTTCAAAGTTCCATCTGTGGATACTTCCAACGATTTACAATGATTTTTTTTAAATGAAGAAAGGGGACTCCACTTAAGAAAGGCCCACTGTGACAGCCTACTGTCGGAAGCATGGCTTTTGCTTCCGGATGAAGAGGCTCTGGCTGGTGGCCCTGTCCCTCTGTGTTCTGTACGGCGGCACATTCCCTGCCACTCTGTATGGTTCCATGTGCTGCGATTGGAGCTGCCTGGTCAGTCATCAGGAAGCAATTATTATTCAGTTGGTGTCTGGGGTTATAAGGTGTTGGGCCATAAGTTAAAAATCAACAAGCAGGGAGAAGGATCAGACAGAGGTTGTAATAGCCAAGTTTTGTTCAAAGTGACATTTGTCGTTGCAAAGCAGAAATTAAGATGTTACTAAGCAAAATACTGTTATTTTGTTAAATATTAAATTTAAATGTTAAAATATTTTATGTCCTTGAGAAGATCTTTCACGTCTATTAATCTCTTTTCTAATTTTTATATGAAACGCTATATTCATTGGTGGTTAACTCGTCTAAAATGTTTGTCACCTATTTCTCGTTTCATCTTAATTTTCATCCGCTGTTACATGTTGTCAAGCACCGCAGGTTTTACAGCTTGACTAATGCTTGTGGACAGACTCATGTTGTCTCTTACCTATTTGTATGAAAACCTACAGAATTCCTTTAATTGGTTCTTTTACATTTTTCTCCCCCCTTGTTTATTTTTTCATATGTGAGGTACCCCTTATTTGCATTAGAAAGACAGATTTTAAATAATCAAGAAACAGATTCATGATCAAAGTACATTTTCTTTTTTTTTTTTTAATTTTTATTTATTTATTTGACAGACAGAGATCACAAGCACACAGAGAGGCAGGCAGAGAGAGAAGGAGGGGAAGCAGGCTCTCCGCCGAGCAGAGAGCCCGATGTGGGCCTCGATCCCAGGACCTTGGGATCATGACCTGAGCCGAAGGCAGAGGCTTTAACCCACTGAGCCACCCAGGCGCCCCCAAAGTACATTTTCAAGACCCAACATTTGTAGCAAGATAGATCACACTTCCTTACTTCCTAATGCATATTCTTTTTTTTTTTTTTTTTTTTTAGATTTTATTTATATATTTGAGAGAGAGAGAGAGATCACAAGCAGGCAGAGAGAGAGGGGGAAGCAGGGGGAAGCAGGCTCTCTGCCGAGCAGAGAGCCCGATGCGGGGCTCGATCCCAGGATCCCGGGATCGTGACCTGAGCCAAAGGCAGAGGTTTAACCCACTGAGCCACCCAGGTGCCCCCCTAATGCATATTCTTTTTTTTTTTTTTAAGATTTTTTATTTATTTGACAGACAGAGATCACAAGTAGGCAGAGAAGCAGGCAGAGAGAGGAGGAAGCAGGCTCCCGCCAAGCAGAGAGCCCGACTACGGCTCCATCCCAGGACCCTGGGATCATGACCCAAGCTGAAGGCAGAGGCTTTAACCCACTGAGCCACCCAGGCGCCCCCCCTCCATGCATATTCTTGATGAGTTTATCAGTAAGGTTGTCTTGCAGCAGAAGGCAAGAAGAAAGACTACTTGTGGGCACTGTGATAAACAGAAAATAATGATGTTTGATTTGAGTAGTTTAGTTAAAATGTCACTTCTTAGGAGCTTACAAAAATATTATTTAATGTTCCTGAGACAATTAAGTGACCTCTTATACCTAAGAGTATAACTTATGAAATGAACAATATTCAGCTGTCTACAGAATGGATCTGATTGTAAAAGGCCAGGTACTATAAAAAGAATGCTTCTTTGTGACACATTTACATTGTGTCTTTTTTTTTTTTTTTTACATGTTTCTGTTTTCACAAGCATTATTGGCATTTTTTTTTTCTGGTGGATCTTTCTAGGGTCAGGTGAGTTAACAAACCCTTTATATTTAGAATAGTTTCGTTCCTGCCACACTTTTAACTATCATGCTGTGTTTCCCTGTCTCCGTTTTTCCTTGCTTGTCCTCTATCATGCAGTGCTGATACCGGGTTTACAGAACATATGGGTGAAACATTCCTTTGACATACAGGTGTGGTGCAAAGACGTCTGCCGGGACCTTCTGTGGCTGTGACCTGGTGAACTGGCTCATTGAAGTCGGCCTTGCCTCTGACCGCGGTGAAGCTGTGATATATGGAGACAGACTGGTGCAAGGGGGAGTCATCCAACATATTACCAACGAGTATGAATTTCGCGATGAGTACTTGTTTTATAGATTTCTTCAAAAGAGTCCTGAACAGAGTCCTCCTGCTATTAATGCAAACACGCCCCCACAGGAAAGATATAAAGAGACTGAGCATTCATCCCCATCCCCTAGGACCTAAGTTATGAAAGAGACAACCCTGGGCCATATTCTAGCCCCAGATCTGTTTCTTATTAGCTGTGTGACCTTGGGCAAATCACAACCTCTCTGAATCTCAGTTGCCTCATCTGTAAAATTTGGTGAGATGTGTTCCTACCCCATGTGAACATTTTGTGATTTCATGTGTATGGAAAACTCACAGGAAACTGACTTAGGAAAAAGAGAATACCAAGTCAAAACTTAAAGTTCTGATAGTAAGTATAATAAATACTATAAACTAGTTATGTCAGCATTTTAAAACATTGCTCCCTGCATCTGTTTGCTATAATTTCAAAGTCAACATCCAATGTACTTGTGCTTGAAATTGGTTGGCAGGTATACTGCTGGCAGGAAATGGACCTTAAATTATGACAACTTTGCACTTACTGATAGCACCTCCTGAAAAAGAATTTTAATGATTTTGATAAAAGGCCTCCTTATTCTGTTTTTCCCATTTTCTTAACAAATAGCACTCATTAAAACTAGAAGCAATATTTTTTTAAGTTAATTTTTTTTCCTTGCTTTTGTATCCGAAGTACTAATCCGTGCCACACGAGGCAAATAAGAACCACCATAAATATTATCTTCAAAATCTATCGACAGCAGTGTAATCTTTAACTTTTGTACTAAAGATAATTTCACCAGTTCTGTTTAAATTTTATCAACAAAATTATTTTCATATATCAATTCTGGTGTTTGCACAAAGCATTACAGTGCAGAAGGATAGCCCTATCAATATATTCCCTGTAGTTAAAAAGAAAAAAAACTATATAGTTCAAGTCAAGATTTAAAAACATCCTTTTACATCTAGAATTTAGTCTTTTTAAAGTATCGATGTATAAAAATCTATAAACTTGAAAATTATTCAGTGTTGCCCTCAGATAAGCTTTATCTCCAGTAAATTAAAATGAGAGCTATTCACGTGACCTTTGAACCTCTGCTTAATTATTAGGTGTTAGTGTTGGTTTAACTTATTTAAAACATGTTTCAAGTATTTATTTTTCTCATACTTTTAATGTCTCATGTAAAAGCCATTTAGAAAATAATTTATAGATTTAAATCATTGTCCTTTTAATGCAACAAATATGTAATTTAAAAAAAAAAACAAACCTGCATGGAAGCCTGGTGTATTTAATGAGTAAATTACACTTTATTGTGTAGTATTAACCTGTACCAACTTTATGTTATAACTAGGGGATGGGGATGGTTTTTCAGCAGAACTATGTTGCTGCAAGACCTTTTTTTTTAATATGACCATATTATAAGTCTCAGAGTGCTCAGGAGTAAGCATAAAGTTTCACTGTTATACAAGGAAACTTTTATACTGACAGCAGTACAGATATTAATTCACACGCATGCAGGCAACTCAAACTGGAGAATTTGTTTTGTGAACAAGGCATACTACACATGTTCTATTATTTGCATGAAGGGAATAAGCAGCATCTTTTCCCATGGGAAACACTAAGAGAAAACTCTGGATCTGAACGATCTGAGGTTTCAGATAAAGGCTTTTTAAGGGATATTTTTAGGATTATGGATATGCTAATTTTATTAAATAAAAATATTTGTAACTTTTACTCTCACTGACAAAGCAAGTTTCTCAATAAAATACGTATTTTAACTTGCATTGCCAACATCTTTTCTTTGAGTAATCTGAAAAATTCAGAAGCCATCACAGAGGTCTTTTCTATAAGTTTTCAATGTTTTTAAGATTTTATTTTTTGAGAGAGAGACAGAAAGAGCATGAGCAGGGGGAGGGGCAGAGGGACAAGGAGACTCCCCACTGAGAGTGAAGCCCTTCATGGGGCTTGACGTGGGGCTCGATCCCAGGACCCTAAAACCATGACCTGAGTCAAAGTCAGATGCTTAACTGACTGAGCCACTCAGGTGCCCCTCAGTGTTTTCTTAAATGGGTCTCCTGAGATTGTTCCATTCTTTGTGACCCTATGCACGGGGATCCATATGCACAGGGCTTTGCCCAATAATGCACTCAGTAAGCACTTTTTATTAATGAATTAATATGACAGAGTCCTTCTCACATTTCATAATATTTAATATACAGGATCATAGCTGAGAAAATTACCTGATAGAATTTGTATTAAAATCTACCCCTTTTAGGTGCCTGACTGGCTCAGTTGGTAGAGCATGCAACTCTTGATCTCAGGGTCATGAGTTCGAGCCCTGTGTTGGTATAGAGACAACTTAAAAAAAAAAAATTACCCCTTTTAGGCTAATATTCAATATGGTAAGTTCATTTCTTTGTTCTGATTAATTCCATGACTACCTTTTGTTTAAACTTCAATAGTTTTAGGGGCGCCTGGGTGGCTCAGTGGGTTAAAACCTCTGCCTTCGGCTCAGGTCATGATCTCAGGGTCCTGGGATCGAGCCCTGCATTGGGCTCTCTGCTCGGCAAGGGGCCTGCTTCCCCCTCTCTCTCTGCCTACTTGTGATCTCCATCTGTCAAATAAATATATTCTTTAAAAAAAAAAAAAACTTCAATATTTTTAGAATAAGGTAGAAGTGTGCTTGGTATTTTAAGAATGATGATTAATGACATTAAGTTTGTAAGGCAAGAAAAATGTAAAACTATTACTTTACATGTTTGCTATGCAGAATATAGCTCTTAGTTTTTGCCCCTTCAATTCTCATATGATGTAAAATATTAAATGACTTTAGACCACTGGTCATAGGTAGTCAAGTGATGTCTGGTGGTTGGAAACACAGTTCAAATCAGAAATGTTATCACCATTCTTCAGGAAAAGGTGAGATGATAAATTTCTATGATTGGGGGGCACCTGGGTGGCTCAGTGGGTTAAAGCCTCTGCCTTTGGCTCAGGTCGTGATCCCAGGGTCCTGGGATCAAGCCCCGCATTGGGCTCTCTGCTCGGTGGGGAGCCTGCTTCCCTTCCTCTCTCTCTGCCTGCCTCTCTGCCTACCTGTGATCTCTGTCTGTCAAATAAATGAATAAAATCTTTAAAAAAAAACTTTAAAAAATTAAAAATTTAAAAAATTTCTATGATTGGTATGAGAAAACCCTGAAGTAATTAATTAAAAAGAGAAAACATTCACTCTGTTGAATCTATTTTTGGCAAATTTTACAAGTAGAAACTAAATTTCCAAAATTTTAGGGTGCATAATTATTTCTAGGACAAAATTTTTGGTGATCAACAAAACTAAAAGACAATCTACTGAATGGGAGAAGATATTTGCAAATGACATAACTGAAAAAGGGTTAGTATCCAAAATATATAAAGAACTTATACAACTTGACACCAAAAAACCAAATAATCCAATTAAAAAATTGGACACAAGACACAGACATTTCTCCAAAGAAGACATATAGATGGTCAATAGACACATGAAAAGATGCTCGACTTCACTCACCATCAGGGAAATGCAAACCAAAACCACAGTGAGATGTCAGCTCACACCTGTCAGAATGGCTAAAACCAAAAAACACAAGAAACAAGCGTTGGCAAGGATGGGGAGGAAAAGGAACCCTCATGCATTGTTTGTGGGAATGCAAACTGGTGTAGCCACTGAGGAAGACAGTATGGAGGTCCTTCAAAAAATTAAAAACAGAAAAAGAAATTAAAAATGGAACTACCATTTGGTCCAGGAATTGTACTGAGTATTTACCTAAAAAATACAAAAACACAAATTTGAAAGGATATATGCATCCCTATGTTTAATACAGCATTATTTGCAATAGCTAGCCAAATATCCATCAATAGATGAATGGATAAAGATGTGGCATGTGTGTGTGTGTGTGTGTGTATACACACATATATATATAAAAAAATCATCCATAAAAAAGAATGAAATCTCGCCATTTGCAACAACATGGATGGATCTAGAGAATATGATGCTAAGCAAAATAAGTCAGAGAAAGACAAATACCATATGATTTCACTCATATGTGAAATTTAAGAAACAAAACAAAGAGAAAAAAAGGAAACCAAAAGACAAACTGTTAACTGTAGACAACAAACAGATTGGAGTGGAGGAAGTGAGGGGTGAAACAGGTGAAAGGTATTAAAAGTACACTTATCTTGATAAGCACTGGGTAATAGATGGAATTGTTGAATCCCTATATTGTATACCTGAAACTAATATAAAACTGTATGTTAATTATGCTGGAATTTAAATAAAAATAAAATTTTTGGTTGAAGATTAATATATAAATTGCTATTTTCACCAAAGATCAAACAAACTACCTTTTTCTAAAGTACTCAATTTATTAAATTATTCCTTGGGTTTATTACATCATGGTAAATATAAAGCTTATCATTTAAGGGTTAACCAAAAAGAAAAAAACCAAAAGCTTAATTTCAGCTACTATATTTTTTACTTAAGAAATACATGAAATTTAAGAAAAACTTAAATTTTCTAAACTATACCACAAGGCATTAATTACCCACACAATTACCAAAACCCAAATACCATATCAGATTTAGAAAGTGAAAGTCTCCCAAATGCTTTCTTAATTAATTCACACATCCTTATAATAATCCTTGTATTTAGGGAGTTATTATTCCCATTTTGAATACGGAAAAAGGCAACAAGTTGACCTGTGACTTTACAAAGGTTACCAAGTAGATAGATTGTATATGTGCTGCCCAAGCGAGCACCAAGTAGATAGATTGTCTAAGTAATTTGCTCAACTTTACAGAGGACTGTGTAAGTTACTTCCATCAGCACTCAAAGGCTCATTTAACAAATATTTACTGAGCATCTAGCTTGTGCCAACACCATGTTCAATACTGAGCACACAACTATGGGAACAAAAATGGTTTCAAGCGTCATAAAGCTTCTATTTTACTGTGAAAGACAGGTGTTAGACACATAATTCCACTTGTGGTCAGGATCACATGTGGCTCTGAGAGTGTTTAGCAACAGACTTGACCCTGTGGTATGGGGAAGACTTTCCTGAGGAACTCATGTTTCAGCAAAATTCTAAAGGATGAAAGGAACTACTGACATAAAAGAGGAGCACATGAAATGAATGGTGCAAGCAGGGGTTTACAGCCATTGTGAAAGAACTGGGCACATTCAAGGATTTGGAAGAGCAGCATAGGAAGAGCTTTTTAGAAATGGGAATGCAAATTGATGCAGGCACTGTGGAAAACAGTATGGGATTTCCTTCAAAAAGTTAAAAATAGAATTACCGTATGATCCAGTAATTCAACAACTGGGTATTTACCCAAAGAAAACAAAAACATTAATTTAAAAAGATATATGCACCCCTCTGTTTATTGCAGCATTATTTACAATAGCCAAAATGTGGAAGCAACCCAAGTGCCCATACACAGATGAATAGGTAAAGAAGTTGCGGTATGTATACATACAATGGAATATTATTCAGTCATAAGAAAGAATGAAATCTTGCCATTTGCACCAACATGGATGGACAGACGGTAAAATGCTAAGTGAAATAAGCCAGTAAGAGAAAACAAATACCATATTATTTCACTCATATGTAGAATTTAAGAAACAAAACAGATTAACACCAAAAAGAAGAAACAAACAGACTTAAGTACAGAGAACTGGTGGTTGCCAGGAGGGAGATGGATGGGGGGATGGGTGAAATCGATGAAGGAGATTACAAAAAAAAAAAAGAAGAAGAAGAAGAAAACACTGGCAAAACTGTAATAAGATATAGATGGGAAAGATCAGCAGGATCTTGTTGATAGTTGTTAAGGATGGGAATTATTTCAATGATTCTTTAAAAGAGTTTTAGGCTCAACAATAAGAAAAGGAACAACCTGATTTTAAAAATGAGCAAAAGATCTGAACAGATATGTCACCAAAGAAGATAGATGGCAAATAACCATATAAAAAAGATGCTCTGCTTCATATGTCATAAGCAAATTAAAACAATGAGATACTACTACACACCTATGAGATGGCCAAAATCCAGAACACTGACAATACCTAATGACAAGGATGTGAAGGAACAGAAACTCTCATTCATTGCTGGTGGATACAAAATCGTAGTCACTCTGGAAGATAGTGTGGCAGTTTCTTACAAAACTGAATATACTCTTAGCATACCATCCAGCACTCATGTTGCTGGGTATTTACCCAAATAAACTGAAAACTTATGTCTACACAAAAACCGGCACTCAGATGTTTATAGCAGCTTTATTCATAATTGCCAAAACATGGAAGCAACTAAGACGTCTTTCAATAGTGGGTATCAGCAACCAAGATATCCAGACAATGTAATGTTATTCAGCACTAAAAAGAAATGAGCTCTCAAGCCATAAGAAGACATGGAGGGACCTTAAATGCATATTACTAAGTAAGTTAAAGAGCAAATGAGAAAAGGCTACATACTGCATGATTCCAGCTATACGATATTCTAGAAAAGGCAAAACTATGGAGACAGTCAAAAAGATAAGTAGCTTTCAGGGTTTGGGGAGGGAGAGATGAATAGGTAGAGCACAGATGATATTTAGAGGAGTAAATCTACTCTGTATGATACTATGATCATTAATACACACCATTGTATTTGTCCAAACCCACAGAAGGTAAAATGAGTGAACCTGAATGTAGACTATGGATTTGGAGCAATAATGGTATGTCCACATAGGTTCATCAGTTATAACAAATGTACTGTTCTAGTGTGGGATGTTGATAGAGGGGAATGTTGGAGGTGGGACAGGAAGTATATGGGAACTCTGTATCTTCTGTTCAGTTTTGCTCTAAATCTAAAACTTCTATAAAAAATATTTTCTTAAAAAGTTTTAAGAGGGCAATTCATAATTAGATTTACATTTCTTAGAGATCACTCAGGCTGCAGAGACCCATGTGAATGGGGATAGAGAACAAGAATGGGTATAGAAAACAGTTAGCTGCAGTTGTCCAGGTGAAAGATGGTGCTAGCTGAGTCTAGGGTGGTGTGGGAAGAGAAAGAAAATATGTTGGCCCTAGGGAGAGAAATAAGATTCAAGTATGTGTCCCTGGATAAATGAATGGACTGCTTCCCCTTAGTTTCCTCATATATTAAGAGAGAGAAAAGAGGTGTAGGGGTTGGCCAGGGGTCTTCATGATTTGGGGAGACCCTAACACTGAACCATATCTAAGGCAAACACAGAATTAACTGAGTCCTTGAGACAAATATCTTTTCATTTGTAATGGCAGCCCTGTATTAAACAAGAGCAACATCAGACAGATTATGGTTGTTATGAAAGAACTTTAAAAAAAAAATTCCTGGGCACTCTTTAGATACAGTGATCCACTACTTTAGTCATAATCCTAATTACAGTGATAGTAACCAATAAATATGATAATACCTAAAATAGATATTTGTAGAAACCAATAAATAGTGTTATTTTGAGTTGGATTTTTCTTTTGTTTATATTTGCAATTTGGGGTCTTACTTGGTAATCTCTACGTAAATTTGACAAAGTTTTATAAACTTTGGGTAGATATTACTCATTTATAATGTTCACAATACACTATACACTATAATGTTCTTAACGTTCATAATATACTAACGATCTTATTCATTGCCACTATCTCACTCCTGTTGCTGTATTTAACTGAGTGAACAGAAATAAAATTTGAGAAAGATTTGAGACACAGAAATAGTGTCTCCTAAGGTCTTGGTTCCCTTATCCCATTTCCTAATCCCCAGACAAGCTCTTCTAAAAATATTAAAGCCTATAAAGATGCATGGCTGAAAAACTGCTTGATAATTAGAGCTAAAATCTCACTGGTCAGCCAAGCCTTGACAAAAAGCATGTTTGAGTTTAATAAAAGTACATTTGCATAATTAATACACTATAATAAGACAATGTGTAAATTTAGGATATTTTGTTAGAGATGATTAGTATGTGCCTAATGAGAAAAACTCATTACTTGAGAAACAATATTTTCCATTACTAAAGAAAAATCTGCTTTCTGTAAACGAGAAAATTATCTGAGGCCAAACATAACTATAATAAACATAAATGTATGTATTTTAATATTTTATGTTTTATGAAGAATTAAATATTTAATTATTATAATTTTTAAAAGGTATTATGGCTAAAAAAAATAGGCAAATAAATACGTGAAATACCTCCTGGCTATCCCATGATATACATGCCTAATTCCAATGTTATTTTCATTCTCAATATTTCAGCAAGGCTATATGTAGTTCTCACAGGCCATTAATGTAAATGCTATTAAAGAATAATCAGATCTGCTCAAATTAGGTTGTTATCATTTACCAAGGTGATAGATTCTGACTTTAAAGAAGGTTACTGACCATACATGACCACTAAAGACTAATGTTTGACTTATAAATTCTAATTTCATCTTTTGCACACTGAGGAAAGAGATTAACAATTTTATCCACATCAAGATGCTTGTTTTGAAGAATTGATTCCATCTCTTTGAATAGGTCTTTCTCCAGTTTCTTCATGTTGTCCAACAAGGTTTTGGCTTTTTCCTGAACAATTAAAAATAAAAATAAATGAACACATACACATACAAGTCTAACCAAATTCCAGCTCACCTCTACAGACAATATTTATTCATTCTGGGTTCTGCTTCTAGTTTGGTTCCCCTCCTCTTATTCTTTAGATATAGAAGGAATGAAATTCTTTGGGAAAAATCATTGTTCTAGATTGAATTAACGGATTAACCCCAATTTACTAGGTATTTTAAATTGAAAATAGAAAAGATAAGAAAAGAGTAGAAAAGATAAGAATAGTTGTGTAGGATTAGTCTATAAGCAAGAAACCTAAAAGATAAATAATAGGACAATTGAAATTATGAAATTGTGTATGGGGAAGGTTGCTAAAAATTGAGGCTAAGATCTTTATGAAGTTGGAGCTTCTATACTTAAAATCAGTATTATCAGATTAAACAAAGGAAAAAGAACAGCAATATTCAAAGGAAAGAACAACTAAAAGAAAAGACATTTCATCAATGATTCCTCCCTGTGATTTCTGTTTTAAGAAGGAGGGTAGGGGAACAGTCATGACTTTTACAGAATGAAGCAATTTTTAAGTTATTGATGAATTATCATAACCAGTTATAGAATAGGTACTGAAAGGAAAAGTATGTAAGAAGAAAGTTATTAGAAAATAAGGATAATTTTAAAAATCTGAACAATTATGGGGCAGAACTCCACAAGACAAAGATTCTTAACCTTAATGTGGACTTTAAAATAAAATTGTATTGACTTTTTCTGAAGAAACGCTACATTACATAACAGTGGGAAAAATGTATTTTGTCTACAAATGGCATTGGAATAATTAAGCTCTTGGAAAACAAAGAAAGGATCCCTACTTCATAACATACACAAAAATAAATTTCACGGGGCGCCTGGGTGGCTCAGTGGTTAAAGCCTCTGCCTTCGGCTCAGGTCATGATCTCAGGGTCCTGGGGTCGAGCCCCACATTGGTCTCTCTGCTCAGCAGGAAGCCTGCTTCCTCCTCTCTCTCTGCCTGCCTCTCTGTCTACTTGTGATCTCTGTCAAATAAATAAATCTTTAAAAAATAAATAAATAAATTTCACAAAATTAAAGAACTAAATATTTTTTTCAAACACACATATACAATACTGGAAGAAAATACAAAAGTTATATTTATTTTGAAGTGAGGCTGGCCTTTTCAAGCATAAAATCAAGATGCCTTAAAGGAAAAGACTAACAAATGTAATTGACTAAACATAAAACAATAAACTGAGATGAAAAATTTGCAATATAACAAAGACTCAAAATTCACATATTTTTGCCTCTTTGAGGAAAAAGACAGAAACAACCAAGAAACCATTGAAAAGTAGACTAAGGAAAAGAAGAAGCACTTAAGTCATTTAAGAGGAAATACTAATGGCCAATAAACATATGAGAAGATTTCTAACCTCATTAATAATCAAGAAATGTAAATTAAGGGGCACCTGGGTGGCTCAGCGGGTTAAATGGCTGCTTTCAGCTTAGGTCAAGATCTTACTTAGGGTGCTGGGATGGAGCCTCCTGCTCTTGCTTCTCCCTCTTTCCTCACCCCTCCCCACTACTCATGCTCGTGATCTCACGCTCTCTCTCTCTCAAATAAAATCTTAAAAAAAATGTAAATTAAAAGTCAGTAGCATTGACTCTCTCTAAGACATAAAAGTAGATTAGAACCAGAGAAAGACAAATAACATAAGATTTCACTTAGATGTGGAATCTAAAAACCAAAACAAATGAATAAACAAACAAAAAGCAAAAATAGACCCATAAATACAGAGCAAACAGATTGATGGTTGCCAGAGGAGAGGGGAGTGAGGGGGAGCAAAATGGGTGAAGAGGAGAGGGAGATACAGATGTCCAGTTATGTAATGAATAAGTCATAGCGATAAAAGGCACATGAGGAATATAGTTAGTGGTATTGTAATAACATATGGTGACAGACGGCAGCTACACTTGGGGTGAACATAGTATAATGTACAGAATTGTCCAATCACTATACTGTACACCTGAAACTAATGTTAACATTGTGTGTCAACTATACTTAAATTAAAAAAAAAAATAGACTAGAACCCAGATCTTTGACACTTCTTCCCTTAAATTCTATTCTTTCCACTGCTTTCTGTTGTCAATCTAACATTTAATGCCTATTAAAGCCTAAAATAGTAACAACAGCTTTTAAATTTTAATTTCAGTATTGCTCAGAAAACTGTCAATCAGCAATTTAATGAAACAAAAATTTAATAATAAGTCTACAAAATCAACCTTCCAGACGCAGTATTAAGGGAGAAAGGAAGCTGACAACTCTTGAGAACTATAGTAAGCAATTAGTGCAGTGTGGAGGCTGCTCAGGGAGGAACAAGGGAAAATCCCCCCAGAGCCGACAGTCTTGCAACATATCACTGAAGAACTTGAGCAAGAAGAGCCAAAGGGCTCGTCATTCTTCACGGGCTGTGCTGAGTCTGGAGGGTAAGCCAAGCCCACACAGTGTATGGCACCATGGCCAGTGGACTGCGCTCTCATCAGCACATGTGATGGGCTTCTAAGACAAACTGCTTGCCTCTCACTCCATGCCACCAGGCTACAAAAAGTGTTTATGCTCTAAGTTTTCGTTTTTCATTTAAAGATTTATTTGAAGGAGGGGAGGTCAGAGGGAGAAGAAGAGAGACTCTTAAGCAAACCCCTTGCTGAGCATGGGGCCCACACACGGCCAATGCTGGGCTCCACATCGGGCTCAATCTAATGACCCTGAGATCACGACCTGAGCTGAAACCAAGAGTCACATGCTGAACTGACTGTGTCACCCAGGTGTCCCCAGAGTCAAAGTTTTAAGTGAAAGCAAAGTAGCCCAAAATAAATTAAGAATAATGTCAAGAATTCACAGCAAATAGCAGGTCTGGACACAACTCTCTGCTTTTAAGTGTAAGCAAAGCAGGTGGGGGAATGGCAACTGTGCCAACATACTACAGACAAAAGTAAGTAAATAATTACCTGAAGGACAATTAATTTAATTAATATTACATAGAAAGAATGTATATGTATATACATATATGTGTATATATATAGTATATGTATATACAATACATATAAAGTATATGTATATACTTTGATGAATTAAAAGAAATTATAGGCGATAGAAATCAGGAGCTGGTATAAACAGGCGAGAAAAGGTATAAGATGGCCAATCTTTTCCTTCACTGAAGGAAATGAGTTGATGGTTCTGTAAAAAAAAACTTTGGGTAGCCCTTCTATTTCCTTCTAGTCTATTTTTTAATCTCTGGGGTAGAGAGGGAAGAGGGCAAGAGGGCTGAAGAAGCATGGATATTATAAAATTGTCAATCTATGTGTGTATCTATCTGTCCCCCCAAAAATATATCTGCTTATTTCTAGAGATGAGATTTTAGATGATATGTCAATCTTCTGTAACACTTACATTTAAAAATCACAAGCATTTATCACTTTTTTAAAACTCCAACTCATTATTTTAAGTCTAAGAGGTATTAAGCACCTCCCATTAAAATTAATGGAAGTCACTTAACCAACTGAGCCACCCAGGCACCCACCCCTCTAAGGCTGGATGCCTGGGTGGCTCAGTTGGTTAAGCTCAGGTCATAATCCTGGAGTCCCAGGATCGAGTCTCACATCAGGCTCCCTGCTAAGACCCTGACCCCCCCTCGTGCTCTCTCTCTCTCTCTCATTCTCTCTCAAATAAATAAATAAAATCTTTAAAAAATTAATCTAAGGCTATATGATTAGGAACATTATGTAAGAGACCGTGTTAACTGCCCTCCAGTAGCTTTGTCATTTTTGGTGTGAGATATAAACGAAGTAAGCTGCTTAAACTACCCAAGTCTCAGATTCCTTATCAGTAAAATGGATATAATAATAGTAGCTACTCACAAAGAATGTGAAGATTAAATAAAATATTCTGCATAATGGTACCATGATGCTGGTGGATAGTAAGTGCTCAGTAAATGTGAGGTACTGTTACTACATTTAATACATTAACTTCCCCTAAAAGATTCACAATGCATTCTTAACCACTATTTTTAACCTTCGGTTACAGGTCTATAATCTAAATGATTTTTAAACCTATTTTTAGATGAAGGAAGGAAAGAAGGCTGAAATTCCAAAGTTCAAAATGTGGATTGAATCATACTTGAAACTATTCTTAATAACAAAACAGAATATAATTTAATCATACCTCCTTTTTATCTATTACTTCCAATGCCTGTTGATGTTTTTCGTAGAGTGGGTGTCTTCTGTCAGGCTTAAACTGAAAACGTGGCTTCTTTTTAACTGGATCTTCATGTCCAAATGTTGGTGAACTTGTATCCAAGAGTTGTGGAATATTTGGTACAAATATGAAAGGCTTAAAAATGGATCTAGAAGAAAAAGTCTTCATTAAATTGGCTTGTGGGGATATAAAAATATTTAGCATCATTCTAAACCTTTTAAGATTCCCTCTAGTTTCTATTAATTTCTTACATATTAGTTGTTCCTGTCATACTAGTTATACCCATGTCTGTCTGTCTTGGTACACTGGGCTCTTCTTTGGGGCTGGGGAGCACACTTTTTTTAGCCCTGTATTCCCACGAACCTAACAAAGGGGCTGGCACAGAAACAGTCCCAAGTGAAATTATAGTTCATCATTTTCTACTGCAAACTCCACAGCTGAAAGGTAAGAACAATCCTCAGTGTTACAGATTGAGGATTAGGATTTGGAAAGAAAAAGAGCAGCAGTATTAATAAGGTATTCATGAGTCTCATCCGATCTTCTTGAAAATATCTTTACTAAAATATCCTTACTAACACAAAAGACCATAATACCAGGAGATAGTGACTATAAGATCATTTCTAAATGTAGTGCACATTAAGTTCTATGAGAGACACTAATGACTAAAGATAGTCTGTACAAATCCTATTTGAGATATAACTTCAACTACTGATGGTTTAAATTTTATATGCATGTATTTTCTAGATATGAGTGGATAAGTAACCACCTAAATCTGGCACAACTACATCATTTAATCTTTTTACTGTTATTAATCATCTAATATTGTAATATTGAATCTGCAAAAGAAAACCATCTACTTTACTTTTCTTGACAATTTTAAATATATGTGGGGGAAGAGAGTAGGGATAACTGCATACAAGAATCCATTAACATATTGTAATATTGTACTATAAAAATGAAAATAGCTATGGCGGTTATGTACATGTGGAAATGGAAGACTACAACCTGAACAGAAAATGTGTACAAAAATTATTGTCATATTTGTGTAAGAAAAATTTAGCCTGGCAAAATCACCAAAGACTAGTGACGACCCTACTCCCTGACCCCTTGCTGGTTTATAATATTTTATGACTTTACCTCTCAGGATCGGGAGTCCCTGTAAAGAAGTGAATGCAAGGAAGGCTGGAGTCTTGAGGTAAAATAGAAACCATGCTTGCAGTGGTCAGGAATTCTCCCTCCATATTAATGCCACTTGGTTTATCTCGGAGAATGTCCATCATTGTTTCAAAAGTTATATTTCCTAGGGAAATCATTTATAAAAATCATCAAATACATATGAATTTGTAGACTGATATACTATAAATATGAACTGCTTTCTCTATTGATAGTATATAATGTGAGATAATGATCTAGGTATAAATTAGATATTGACTACAAACAAACCTTGTAACTATTAGATTAGTCTCATTCTGCTGTTGTAAGGAAGATTTTTTAGAAAAATATAAAATACAAAGTCTCAAAACCACTTATCAGGTAAAATCATAACTTCCTAAGAAGGAATAAAAAATGCAAAATACGCTCAGTCTTGTCCTTGATAAAAAATTTTTAAGGTGTATTTAGTTAGCAATGCAGTATCAGTAACTACTATCTGAGTCTATCCATTCTGGGAACCAAATATTAAGAGAATATTGTGCTTGGTTTCCAAAATTACACAAGATGTTCTTTATAAAATAACCGACTACTTTTCCTTTAATAATTTCTGTACCTGACATTAATAACATGTGAATTTTAACCAGAGTGGGAATGAAGGAGACAAAACATATTATTGGTTAATGGTATCTTCATGAACATAATTCTGCTGGGCTCCTTAAAAAACTTAAATGCCATTGTGTGTAATGAAAATAGATGGTATTATATTTTGTTTTCTGTTTTCATATGTGAAGTTTGATATTTTAAGTTTATTTTAGAAAAATAGAAAAACATCTATTTTATCTCTTCAGCAAACACAACATGACCATTGTGACAGAGAGTCTCAGAATTCCATATTTGCAAGGCATTTCCACAAAAAAGTTTAAAAAGCCAATCATGCCTTCAGACAACTCTGCTCCTTGCTGTACATTTCTGTAGTCAAAGATGTGGTTCAGGATGTAACTACCTCATGACAAGATGAATAATCTTATCCCTACACAATGCAGTCCTCCAAAAGTAGCCCAAATACCTTCTTCTAACATCTTATAATTCTCTTCCCAAAAATTTGACTCTCAATTCCTCATGAATCAAATTAAAACTCCTTCAAATCAAAACTTACCATTAAGCTTAATTGAAATAAGCTTTTCCTTTCCTGTAAGCATTCCTGATCTTTTCTAAATTTTGGTCCTATCTCTGCCATTAGATTATAAATTCTCTAAAGAGAAGAAGGGATTATTCTCTCTTTAGTTCTCATTCATTCAACACATACTAATTGAGCATCTACTAAATGCCACACACTGTCCCAGGAAATAGAGAGACAGACACAGGTAGATACTGATGTACTTTGGCATAGATATGTAGCTCTATGAATGTAAAGTAGTGAAAGTCCCCTAGTCCAATTTCAGTTAGGGTGACCACAGTTAATTCAAAAAAAGATCTTTGCTAAAGAGTTTCAGAATAGGTTTAACACAAGATAAACACAAGAAATTCTCATTATCAAAAGAAAATGGCACTGGAAAATAGCCTTTTAAAGCAGCACATTTAAAATGAGAATCAAAATTTCTTGGTAAATAGTAGAGGAAAGGATTGATTGCGTCTTTAAAATGAAAATAATATTTCAAAAATAAATTTACATAAGCTTATTTTTTTTTAAGATTTTATTTATTTATTTGAGGGAGAATGAGTGAGAGAGAGCATGAGAGAGGAGAAGGTCAGAGGGAGAAGCAGACTCCCCAAGGAGCTGGGAGCCTGATGCAGGACTCGATCCTGGAAGTCCGGGATCATGACCTGAGCCGAAGGCATTTGCTCAACCAACTGAGCCACCCAGGCGCCCTACATAAGCTTATTTTTAACAAAATTTAGGTTAGAATTTTAATATGCCAATTCTTAAAACAATGACTAAATCCAATATAATTTTTCCAACAAGAGTAGTAAGAGAATGTTACTTTAACTACTACAACATGATCATAAAGATAATTTTTTAAAATTACTTATTTGAGAAAGTGAGAGCATGAGAGGCAGGGCAGTGGGAAAGGGAGCAGCAGACTCCCCACGGAGCAGGGAGTCTAACTCGGGACTTGACCCCAGGACCTTGAGAGCATGACCTGAGACAAAGGCAAATGGTTAACTGACTGAGCCACCTCCACCCAGCCCAAAACATACTAATTTAAGTCTGTGTCTGATGAAGCTAGTTTGTGGATGCCAGTCGGTCACTTTCTACTATCTGCTTTCTCTTGGTTTTCAGTCACTTAGTCTTATTCCTTGGCATGTCTGATAATTTTTTATTGAATGTTGGACACCACGGATGAAAGTTTGTAGAAACTCTTCATGATGTTTTCCTCAACAGAGGATTTAATTTTCTTCTGGCAAACAATATAAGTAGATTACCTATTGATCCAGTTGAGACTGGTCTATTCCCTATTGTAGCTTTTCGGGGGTCTCAACTGAAAGCCTGGGGTGTTCCCCAGGCCTCTTCCTGCTTGGCTATTAGATCTTAGTTTTGTCCCTAAGGCCGTGTGAGATTCCCAAATCTCTACTGAGCTTTTTAGGCTCTTAGGAACTACTTCTGTCTTGATTTCTCAATGTCTCATCCTACATTTGTGCTGCTGAGAAGTCAAAATTGCTTTAAGGAGAAATTGTGACATAGAAGATCAGGTACTTCTCAAAGTGTAGCTAATCTTTTCTCAATCTCTTGGATCTAGGCTCTCATGTCTTAACTGTTTTGGGTGCTCACCTATACCTTCAAACAGTGGCTTTTATTCCTCTGGCTTTTATAGTTATTCTTGGGGGGAGGTTAGTTGATAACCAGAAGCAGAAGTCCAGCTCAGTGCTTTTAACCACTCCACTACTGAGCCTCCCATCAGTCCTTTTTACCCTCAAGTAGTATCAATTTTTCAGTAATAGTAATGAACATGATAGACTGTTGATAGATACTGTAAAAAGTACAGTTAAAAAAACATAAAACATATAGTTCCTGCCATCAGATATTTTCAGATACTTTATATTGGCAACGTTTGATTATTGCATTAAAATCAGTTCTAAAGAAACAACTTTCATTTAACACAGTTGGTTGACCACAGGTATGTTTCCTCTCTCCTAATACCCTACTACAATGAAGTAAAGGAATAAGAAAATGAAATAACTCAAAAAGACAAAGCATAAAAAGCAAGAATTCCCCCCCCCCCGCTTTCCCATGATATATGGGAATAATTAAAAGAAAAAGGCTTACAGAAAGTCTGTACTCAAAATGTGATTCTGTGACATTTCAAATTAAAATAAAATTGACTTATAAAATAATCTAATGTTACACCCTCAATCATATATGTTACCGACTGTTTCATGTTAATAGCAAATTTTCCATTTCTCCTTAGGATAGTTATGACTTCAAATGCAAGAAAGATAATTTATAGATAACTTGTTATAAGAACAAATCTTTCATTCATTCTGAGAAAATGCAGAAAGAAAAAAAGAGAGTGTATCTGAAAACAGCCCTTAACATTAAAACTAAACAATAAAGCAAAAGCCTACCATCCACACCTATCTATCAGACACATAGCTTCTGCACCTAGTGAGATTTTAAAGTGATTCAAATCTAAATTCGTATAAGTGGCAAGTTTTAATGAAAACAGTGTCAGAACCATAACACTGCGATAATACAGGTATTATGAAAATGTTTTCTGTATTCAAAACCTACAATTCTCAAAATGAAGGGAGGATTTACATGATCAATTGAGAAGGACAGCTGTAAGTAATCCACTAGCAAGCATTGAATAAGTACTGAGACTGCAGTAGCAGGGTTCAGTAAAATGAATGCAAAACACAGGGTGCAATTTCACCGCAATTTAAACTAGTTATTTAAAATACATGAGTGAATATAGATACAATTTGGATATACATGCAGCACAGTTAATAGCTATCAGGTAGCTGGAAAGGAGAAAGGTAGGCTCTTCCATCTAGAAAAATCATAGGAAAAATTAACTATAATGTACTACTAGACAATTTTCTATGAAAGTATTGGAAAGACATTTATTCTTTTGGCAAAGCACAGAAAGCTGGATGAACTGTACTTTATATTTGGGGAGAAAAAGAAGTTTCATATCAGATGCAACTCTTGCTATAATCATGTATGCATTTTAAATCTATATATAATCCAGCTATTTTGTAGTTAAACATAACAGAATTAATTTTGATGATGCAGTGGCTAATTAATCTATAATTACCTCTATTTTTTCTTTCTTTTGTCCAATTACCCTGAACCCTAGGATTCTTGATATTTTCCTCTCGACCTTAATTACATGTTGTTATTCTTCATTTTTTAAGGAATACTTCCTAATTTATGTCCTGAGCCTCTAAGTTTATTGCCAGAAAAAAGTACACAACAGCAATCTTTGTTAAATTATCTGTAAGTTACAATTTAATTCAACTAACAATCCTTTGTTAATTAAAAAATACATATTAAACACATGCAAGACACTGAACTAGGTACTGAGAGAAATATAAGCTCAAGTAAGAGAGTCCATTTTTTTTTTTCAGTTTCATAGAGGAGATAAATGAAGAGCACAGTTTCCTCATTTGTGAAATGAAGATAATACCTACTTCACATAGTTCCTTAGAGAAGATAATGCAATCACTTAGCACAATGTCCAGCCCCTGATAGCTTTTAATAAATGGGAATAGGTACTGGTGCAACTACAACTCAGTCTCTACTTTCACAATAAGCCTAAAATTCCTTAGAATAACACATTTTAGCATTTTCTACATACCCACCCACATGGAAAAAAAAAAGGCAGTTTAAATAACCTATTTATAAAATGACAAACTAACATTAAGAAACCTTATTTTTAAAAAAACCTTTCAAATGATAAGACGTTCTTCTGGAAAGCAAAATATAAAATACTAAATATTTAGAAAATAATGACATTAAGGCATTCTAAAACCATTGTTACAAACTTTTTTCCGTCATACCAAATAACTAACAGATTGCTAATGTGTTTAATGAATACCTAAGAAGCAAATATCAATCATTGCTCTGTCTCCAAATAGTTTCTTTCTGATTGGCTTCCAGAACCATTCCATCCCTCAGGTGAAGGAGAATATATTAGTCACATATTTTAAATTATTAATGGAATGACCCATTTAGTAGTTAACTGCCACCCAATAATCTAAATAGAAGGTACTTTTCTGGAGCTATCTGGAAGCAAAGGGACAAAGATACACTAAAAGTTTTTTAACAGTTAGTAGTAACCAAATATAAAAATGGGAAAAGATATATTAATAAATGGGCAATTTAAAAATTACAACTTTTGGGGACACCTGGGTGGTTCAGTTAAGCATCTGCCTTCGGCTCAGGTCATGATTGCAGGGTCCTGGGATGGAGTCCCACATGGGGCTCCCTGCTCAGTGGGGAGCCTGCTTCTCCCTCTGCCTGCTGCTCCCTCTGCTTGTATGCTCGCTCTCTTTAATAAATAAGGAAGTAAGTAAATAAAATTTTAAAAAATAAAAACTACAATTTTTCAACAAACATAAGAATATAAGGATACATAAGAATATGTCTAATCTCACTAGTAAGAGATTTCTATTTTATAATAATAACAGGCCATTTCTGCTACAAAATTCTTTTTTTTTTCTTTAAGATTTTATTTATTTATTTGACAGACAGAGATCACAAGTAGGCAGGCAGAGGCGGGGGGTCGGGGGTGGTGAGCAGGCTCCTCGCTGAGCAGAGAGCCAGATGCAGGGCTCGATCCCAGGACCCTGAGACCATGACCTGAGCCAAAGGCAGAGGCTTTAAACCATTGAGCCACCCAGGCGCCCCTCTGCTACAAAATTTTATCAAGGTTGAACAAAAATAATATCCTATATTGATAAATATATTAAAATGGCACTCAAATATTGCTGATGGCAATTTAAATTGATGCAACTTTTCTGATGGTCATTTTGGCAGTGTGTTTCAAAAGCCTTAAAACACGCGTATCTGCTTTGAACCTACATCCTACTTGTAGAAACATATTCTAAGAAAATAGTCAAGGATGGGAACATAAATAAGCCATAAGCATATTATATAATTTTTAATAATGAAAAACTAAAAACCTAAATAATGAGAAATTTGTTAACTAAATTAATTAATCCTTACTATATGATGATTAAAATGTAACCACATGGAAATAAGATATCAAAATAATGGAAAACTGTGCAACTGTTAAAAATATGACAAAACTGGGGCACCTGGGTGGCTCAGTGGGTTAAGCCTCTGCCTTTGGCTCAGGTCATGATCTCAGGGTCCTGAGATCCAGCCCCATATGGGCTCTCTGCTCAGTAGGGAGCCTGCTTCTCCCCTCTCTCTGCCTGCCTCTCTGCCTACTTGTGATCTCTTTCTCTCTGTCAAATAAATAAATAAAATCTTTTTTTAAAAATGACAAAATTGGGAATATATCAAAATAGAATTATCTACATTGTGTATTGCTAACCAAAGAAAAGTTATATGCAGAACAATGGGTATGGCATACTACCATTTCTGTAAAAAAAAGAAAAGATTACATATACATATTTGTTTCATTAAGCATATATTATGTCTAGAAGAATATATAAGGGATTGCCTATGGAAAAAAGAAATTAGGGAGAGGATCCTATCTAAGAACAGGATATGTATACATCCTGTGTACCTGTGGACTTTGAATCATGTGAATATATTTCTATAAATACAATAATGTCAAAGAATATTAAGAAACATAGGAAGGAGTTCTGCTTTCTAATTAAGCCAAATAAGCTCCTACCAGACCAACCCTCCCTTAAATAACTATAAACTTGAGACAAAATACAGATTACCTGAAGCAGTGAACAAAAGCAGGAAAATTCTGGAAGGAGACATTTGGAAGATGGGATGAAGCACAGGATAAATTCACTGGTTTTGTTTTGGCTTTAGCCCAAGGGAAGGCCTCAGTCAATGCTGTGCAATATTGTGCAAGTATTTACAGAAAACCTTGGGCTTTCTGGCCTGAAGAACTAGAAGTCAACCACCAGTACCAGAAAGTGAAGGAGGACTCTCATAAAAGACAGAGTTAGAGAGAAAAACCCCCAAATTCCATGCAAAACCAAACAAAACAAAACCCTAACCAAATTTCCATCTGTTTTATGAATCAGCATGTGTGGCCGACTGCAAGCAGCACAGCAAAAGATAAAAGAACTGAGCTGAAATTTGAGCTGCCCACCAGAAGAGTTTGCAGGCTGAGTACAATCAGTGGAATTGTCTAGCAGACAGCTGTCAAGAGTTATTCCTTTTTAGGTGAGTTGTGGTGGTTTGTGGCTTTCAAGGAACTAGTTCATTTCCTCAAAGTTTGTGGTATTATCCTCCTAATGCTGGTGGGGCAGATAATGATTATTTCTTTACCTGACATATAACTTGTGTTGTCTTCCTTTTTTTCTTTGTCAAACTGTCTAGGGTGGATCAATTTTATTGATCTTTTCGAAGAACAAGGTTTTAGTTTGATCAATTTTCTCCATTGTTTTATTTTCAATTTTATTGATTTCTGCTCTTATCTTTATTATTTCCATCCTTTTCCTTGATTGGGATTTTTGTTTGTTTGATTTTGGTTGGCTTGTTTTGTTTCTGGGGGGTGAAAGTTTAGGTTTATATTGTTGAGTTGAGACCTTTCTTATTATCAACTATAATCATTAAATGCTATAAATTTCCCTGTAAGCATTGCCTTTGCTTCATCCCACAAATTTTGGTATATTCATTTTCACTTCATTCCCCTCAAAATCTTTTCTAATTTCCCTCGAGACTTTTTTGACCCATGAGTTTAAAACGTGTTATGTAATTTCCAAGTATTTGGGGACTTTCCAGATATCCTTCTATAATTGATTTGAAATTTAATTTCATTAAATTTGAGAGAGACCATACTTTGTTATATTTCTTTTAAATCTGTAAGATTTGTTTTATGACCCAGGATATGGACAACCTTGGTATATATTTGATGTGCACTTGAAAAGAATGTGTATTACACTGTTGTTGGGTGGAATATCCTATAAATAATGCATTAGATCCAGTGGTTGATGGTACTGTTCAGTTTTTTAACATCCTTGCAGATTTCCTGTCCAGTAGTTCTGATAACTGAGAGAGAAATATTGAAGTCTCCAGTTATAATTGTGAAATTGTCTATTTCTCTTTTCAGTTCTATCAGTTCTGGCTTCATATATTTGGAAGCTTTGTTGTTAGATGCATATACATTTAACATGGAGACATAATAATCCCATTAAAATGATCTATTTTGATTATGTAGTATCCCTCTTTCTTCCTGGTAATTTATCTTGCTCTAAAGTCTAATTCATCCAATATTTATATAGCCAACCCAGCTGTCTTTTGATGAGTATTTAAAAGATACATCCCAGGGCGCTTGGGTGGCTCAGTGGGTTAAAGCCTCTGCCTTCTGCTCAAGTCATGATCTCGGGGTCCTGGGATCGAGCCCCGCATCGGGCTCTCTGCTCAGCGGGGAGCCTGCTTCCTCCTCTCTCTTTGCCTGCCTCTCTGCCTACTTGTGATCTCTGTCTGTCAAGTAAAAAATAAAACCTAAAAGATACATCCCATCCTTTAACTTTACATTTCAAGTTAGTTATTCATATATAGCAACAGCTGAGTCTAGTTTTGTTGTTTTTTTTTTAATTTGTTTTGTTTTTATTATATTGTTTGTTTTCTGTTTGATCCTTCAGGTTTTTTGTTCCTCTATTTCCCCTTTCTCACCTTATTTTTTAATATTTTCTTAGTATTCTATTTTAATTTATCTGTTCACTTTTTTCTATATCTTATGTAGCTTTTTAAAAAGTTATTCTAGGATTACAATATACATACTTAACTTTTCCAATTACTAAAATTAATATTTTAAAACTTCAAGGAGGATGTAGAAATCTTACCACCATACAGGTCTCTATGTACTCCCCTCTTTATACTGAGGCTATTCTTTGTATTATAGGAAATATATCATTGGCTTGTAACTGTCAGACATATTTTTATAGTCTTAAGGGGAGAAACATAGTATTATATTTACCCAGATATCTCTCATTTCTGCAGCTCTTCCTTCATTCTTAAAGTTCCATGTTTCACTGTGATATCATTTCCTTTATATCTGAAAATCTTCCCTTAAAATTTCTTTTAGAGCAGGCTATTGGCAACAAAGTCTCTTACTTTTCCTATATATCAGCATATTTTTATTTCTCCTTCGTTCCTGAAGAATATTTTGGCTGAATATAAAATTCTGGCTTGACTTTTCTTTTAGAATTTTAAAAATGTTTTTTCACTGCCTTTAGGCATCCAGGGTTTATAATGATAAACTCCCAGAAATCATTTTTTACCTATACATAATTTGTTTTCCTTTAGCTGCGTTCAAGATTTTTTTTGCTTTGTCTTTGGTTTTTAGTGCTTTGTGCATTAAGACATAGATGAGTTTATCTTGTTTGAGATTTTCAAATTCTCCTGAATCTGTAAGTTTAAGTCTTTTGCCATTTTGACAAGGTTTAAGTCATTATTCAAAAATTTTTCTGCATCACACTATTCTCTCCTTCTGAAACTCTAATGACATGAATTTTAGACATCTGGGTACTATTCCACAGTCCCTAAGACCCTGTTCTTTTTGTTTGCTTGCTTCAAATTCTGTTATTCAGAATAGATAATTTCTACTGATCTATCTTCATATCCACTCTTTCTTCTGTCATCTCCATTCTGCTATTGAGCCTACTGAGTTAATTTTTTACTTTGGTATTACATTTTTCAATGATAAAATTTCCATTGAACTATAGATTCTAATTAAAAGGTAGAACTTATTAGAATGGTTTTAAAAAAGACCAAACTATATGGTTCTTGTAAGAAATGCACTGATAGTCTGAATACTGATAGTTTGAAAGCAAATGATAAGTAAGTTTATGTCATGTAAATAGTAAGCAGAAGACTGGGCTAAAATTGACTTCAAGAAAATGATCATTACCATGAAAAATAATGTTTCATAAAAGTAAAAGGACCAATTTACCAGGAAGACACAACAATTATAAATGTGTATGTACTTAACAATAGAGCTTCAAAATACGAAGCAAAAACACACAATTCCATAAATATAACACTCCTCTCTCATTCATATATACAACAATTTTAAAAAATCAGTAAAGGCAGAATGATCACAATATCCAGAAGGATCACTTCCCTTACAAATGGTACTAAGCTAGCCCTAGAGTAAAGGCTACTCTAGAGCTATCCTAGCAGGCCTAAGAGAGATGACACTGTTCTGCAGGTTACTTAACTAATGTAAGTCCAACACTCTTTAAAGGAATAAAACAAAATCCAGCATGCAACAAATAAAATCTACAATGTCTACTATCCAATCAAAAATACCAGACACACAAACAAGCAGGAAAATTTGAGCCCCAAACCAGAACAAAATCAGATTAACAGAAACAGATCCAGAAACTGCAGAGATAATGGAGTTAGCAGACAATGAGGCTAAAACAGTTATTATAAAACAGGTATATGCTGAATATGTTCACTGAAGAAAAACATGAAAGTTAGTGAATAGAGAAGTAGGAAATATACACAAAAAGTACCAAATGGAACATATAGAGATAAAAAAACATAATATCTGAAAATGATAGTATCACTAGATGAGATTAACGGCAGATTAGATAATGCAGAAGAAAAGATCAGTGAACTTGAGAACATAACAATAGAAACTATCCATAGTAAATGTAGAAACTACATCCTTTTATCTCAATGTCCACATAACTTAAATGTTTTCAATGACAGTTACATGCAGATTCATTATAGCAGATTTCTCATTTGGATAGGAAATTTGAGTAAAATCTGAATATCTGTCATATCAAATATTCACACAGTGACTATAGAGACACAGGTATGCTGAGATCCTATGTGATTTACTGGTTCAACCAGTGTTTGTTTCTCAGCACAGCACAGGTAGCCCCAGCTGAGCATACCAAATACATTTAACTCTGAGTTCAATCTCTCACCAGAGACTGTGCTGACCCATAGCCTGAGACAACAGACAGCTCAATTTCAGGCTGGGATTCTTGGAAAGGAGCAGAATGGCATTTTTCAGATGCATAATCTTGGTAAGTAGTCCAGTTCCTGCTTCCCAAACAGGTCTCCACCTAGACACCTATATTCTCATGGATGTTAGAACTATCCTTTGACACTTATATTTGGTCCAGAACCCCTTCTTTGATACAGATAGAAGGATTGTGTAAGAAAGAGACACCTCAAATCTTGCTAATACTATGGGTTCTCTCTTCATTTTTGGTAGTTCGTAATTTCCTTTTCTTGTGTTCAAACCTAACTATATATATCCTTAATGTTTAAATAATTTAGTCAATATCTCTAAAATTGAGAAGAAGAGGTAATTCTTACATCTGCTCATGTTGTCTTCTCAACTAGTTCTAGATATAACTTTTTTAGTAAGAAAATAACCAAAAAGAGTATTATCAAAAGACAAATTAAAGGAACCTGTCTCCATGTTCCAATAATTTCTGAGAAGAAAAACAATCCCAATTTTGTTTAAGAATATTAGTAAAAACTGAAAAAATGGGTCTGAGGATTGTGAATCTAAACTTATCCTTCAAAAAGAATTATTACC